>NC_043019.1:17399994-17527494 GCF_006345805.1 Octopus sinensis | reverse complement strand
TTATAATTTTCTAGGTTATTAACCTCATTTTCAGAGATTAATCCAAACTATGATCACTTTGATCTCCAATCACATCAAAATGCCATAATCCTGAATTTGTAAATGGTCCCAAACTGGATTTGAACAAGGGACTGGATGTTGTAAATCTTTCTAACTAGCAACTGAAACAAACTGCTTAGAGAATAAACATACACCACTGACCTAGTGGAGGAGGATACAATCAGTAGAGGAATGAAGATTACAGGTTCAAATCCATTCTGAGACTATGTACCCATCTAGGAATAGGATAATTCTAATGATTAGGCACTCAACTCACTCGGATTGCCCTCAAAATCATACATTGAGTACAGTAAGTAAATCTAGCCAACAGTTGTGACTGAACAATGGCTAGGGAAGATCACCCGTTCTTTGGCTAATTATCTTTTGGTGATGATGCAGTCGCAAGCACAGACGGAGCCACACTCTTTATCTTAACACTTTTGATCTGGTGGAATATCCTGGATGTAGCACAACTCGAGTGTGAGGGAGAGCGACACCAGCACCTGACGAGTACCCATTACAGCTGGATCTATTCTATATCCCTTCGTCTTCCCCACCATTTCCTCTACTCTCAATACCAAGCAAATCAAAACTAAGAACAGAACCCTCAATTTGGCCATATTGAATATCTCCCTCTCACCCCCCCCATACCTCCACTGCTACCATTCTTTCCTCCGTTAGTGTGAATCATGAGCTTGAATGGAGGTGGACTGTACTCCGGCAACCTTTACACTCTCTCCCTGAGTCTTTGGTCATCATACTCTCCACCCCACCCTCACCTCTTCCCTACAGGATATACTCTAGCTGCCTCACCACCATGTACCACTCCACCCGCTCATATATAATGCAGGGTAGCACTGCACCCCTCCTACTTATCCCACCCAACCACCCCATCACTCTCACCAATCCCAACACTATTTCCCCCTTTCCACACGTATCGTTTTCTGACATTCTCTCATTAACACTCCTTATACCACTTCCCTACCCCACCCCATTTCTCAGTACTATCCATTAGTCTCTACCCTCCCACCCTCTCACATCTTGCGTAACCCCAATAAGAAATGACTCGGACTCTGATGACTCATGCTGGTGTAGGAAGCAGACCATATATAGAATACAAAGGCGGAGAGCTGGCAGAAACGTTAGCACGCCGGGTGAAATGCTTAGCGGTATTTCATCTGCCATTACATTGTGAGTTCAAATTCCGCCGAGGTCAACTTTGCCTTTCATCCTTTCGGGGTCGATAAATTAAGTACCAGTTACACACTGGGGTCGATGTAATCGACTTAATACCTATGTCTGTCTTTGTTTGTCCCTTCTATGGTTAGCCCCTTGAGGGTAGTAAAGAAATACATATATAGAATACAAAATGTGTCACACAAAGAGTTATAAAACGTGTGAATGTAAACATACACACATGCACAAACTCATATATAATCTTAGATGCTATTTTACCAAAGATTTCAGATTCGGTGACCTTGTCTTCCCATATAATGTCCAAGATTTTGTGAATACATCGCATGTAATAAGTATCTCTCATCTGACGTACAGCATCCATGTCACATGACCACCTAGGAAGGGCTGAAGATGCAAAGCCTTCAACTTAGTGTTCAATGTATACGATGATGATGATCTTCTCGATTGTCGGTCAGTTTAGTCATCGCAGTGGTTGCATTACTCATTCTTGCACTGGTCCCAGGCAGAATCTCTTTGGTTAATATTTGGCTCAGATGACTGTTGTTGATAACATGCTATGAAAGCAGGAAACACAGAGAATGATAGAAATTTACTTCAGATACTAAAAAGAGAAACATGGACAGCATCAGCTGCCCATCACGTCAGGCTTTGTCTGTGGTCATTGCAATAAGAGTTGTTACTCTCTTTTACTCTTTTACTCTTTTACTTGTTTCAGTCATTTGACTGCGGCCATGCTGAAGCACCGCCTTTAGTCGAGCAAATCGACCCCGGGACTTATTCTTTGTAAGCCCAGTACTTATTCTATCAGTCTCTTTTGCCGAACCGCTAAGTGACTGGGACGTAAACACACCAGCATCGGTTGTCAAGCAATGCTAGGGGGACAAACACAGACACACAAACATATACACACACACACATATATATATATATATATATATACAACAGGCTTCTTTCAGTTTCTGTCTACCAAATCCACTCACAAGGCATTGGTCGGCCCGAGGCTATAGTAGAAGACACTTGCCCAAGGTGCCACGCAGTGGGACTGAACCCGGAACCATGTGGTTGGTAGACAAGCTACTTACCACACAGCCACTCCTCTCAAATATATAAATGAAATGACTGCATATCATGAGTCAGTATAATGAGGATGGAGGAAAGGAGGGGCGGCAAGAGTGAGAGAAAGGAAGAAATTTTCTTTGTTGCCAAAACCAGATGGAGGCTGCATTAAAACTGGATAAAAATTTAGTACACAAAACAGATAAATGCAAATCATCCACCACCACAAAAGAAAAAAGAAAAAAAAAAACCATCTTGTAGGATGTTCTATGACCCCACCAGCCCCCTTCTGCAAGTTGGATTCTCCTGAATGCATGGCAATAACTTCAATCTTAGGTAAACAATCCTGCAAGTGTCCCCTTTTAGTTGTTGACAGAGTATCATTGTGGTGGCTTTAACAACCATCTACCATTTTGATGGTGAATGCACTTGCCTCTTATCCATTTTTAACTGGCAGTGTATTTATTGTTGTCTTTTAGTTTCCAAAAGACAAACAAATTCTTCAAGAGATCCATTAGGTCCCAGTTTTCGTTTCTTCAGATGACCTTAAAATTCAGGTCCTCCATGGTAGGCGGGCATTCTGCTTTCATGAAGGATGATACAAAGCTACAGATTTTATGGGGAAGGGTTACAGTTGAAATTCAGTTTCTCCTGGAAGCTATGCTCCCTACTGTGAGGGATGGCACAGAGTGACAGATTCACAGGAGAGGGTCACAGGCAATTGAAACACCTTATTATATGACTGGTATTGATTTTAGAGGGATAGTAAAAAAAGCTACTTCAATAAAATCTGAACTCAGAACATAATAAACTCAGAACATTCAACAAAACTTGTCACTGAAACCACTCATCTTCTCAATAATAATAACAATAATCCTTTCTTCTATAAGCAGAACATCTGAAATTTTTGGAGAGTTGGTTAATCAGTTACATCAATCCCAGTATACAATTGTTACTTTTATTTCATCAATCCTGAAAGGATGAAAGGCAAAGTTGACCTCAGTAGAATTTGAACTCAGAACGTAAAGATGAACAAAATGCCACTAAGCATTTTGTCCAACATGCTAACAATTCTGTCATCTCACCACATTATTATTATTATTATTATTATTATTATTATTATTATTATTAATAAAAAGTATCATTATTACTGTTATTGTATATAGGACAGTGAGCTGTCTGAACTATTAGCACATAGGGCAAAATGCTTAGCAGTATTTCATCCAGCTGTACATTCTGAGCTCAAATTCTGCCAAGGTTGACTTTACCTTTCATCCTTTTAGAGTCGATAAAATAAATACCAGTTGAATACTGGGGTCAATGGGATTGACTTAACCCTTGCCATGAAATTGCTGGCCTTGTGCCAAAATTTGAAATTATTGTTGTTGAGAAGATAAGTGGGACTGATTAAAGAAAGGAGCACTTAAAAAGAAGACCGGAAGCACTCTACTTGTAATGCAAGACCAAGCTTTGGCCACAAATTGGACGGTCCATCTTAGAAATAAGCAAGTGTCTCCACTGGGCAAAATATGCAATGGATTTCATGAAATTATTGCCCATATTGTGAATGAGTGCCCTAAACTTGCCCAAAACCAGTATAAGTTGTGGTGACATGATGAGGTGGCTAATGTTCTGCATTGGACACTATAGGAAAAGTGCGAGTTAGAGAGAGGTAAGACATGATATGTCCACAAATCATAGAGAGTGACTGAATCAGAGACTTCCAAAATCCTGTGGGATTTTCTCAGTTCAAACAGACCAGGTTCTTGAGCACAACAAACCAAACCTCGTGACAGTGGACAAAGTAAACCACACAAGCTCTATAACTGAACTTGCATGACCATTTGACCCACAGTTAAGAAGGAAGGCAAGGAAGTTGATGCATGCAATCCTCTCAAATACAAGATAGCTTGATTGTGGATGATGAAAATGGTGAAACTAGTGTTGACTTTTGTTGAGGCCTTGGGGAGAATATCAAAAGATATTGAAAGAAACATAAAGGAAACGGGAATAGAATGTCTAATAGAATTGTCACAAAAAGTTTGTCTCCTTTGCATGGCCAGATTCATCAGGGAAGTATTAGATCATTGAAGAGAACAGGTAGCAAGCTTGCTATTCGTGCAAGATTCCAGGAGCTCCAACAACACCTGAATGAAAAGGATAATAATATAACTATTAAAACCATGCCCATTGAGGAGGAAGTACAGTAGTTTTGGAAATAGATCTGGTTGCACCCTAAAGAACACTCTTTGGATTCAGTAACAAGTCAGAGATTTTGAACATATAAGGAGCAAATGTGGAAAGATATCTGTTGAAGATCTCAGTACTTCACTGAGAAAATCCAGCAAATGGCAATCCCTTGGGAAAGATAAAATCCCTAACTTCTGGCTGAATGCTTTTCCCTGAATCTCATGGGAAAAACTTATACAATGGCATTATACATGACCCCAGGAAAATTCCTCCCGGGCTGGTAAATGTAATAACTTACTCCCCAAATGTGACAATTCCATGTCTTACAACCATGGAACATCTGTCATTGCTGAATACAAATATATTCCCTCCCAGTGAACAAAAGGGCTGTAAACATGGCTCATATTGTTGTAAACAGAATGATTCTAGAGGACTTCCACAAATGACACAAAAATCTTTCTATTGAATGGATTAATTACAAAAATGTATTTGACAGCCTTCCTCATAGCGGGATTGAGAAATTCTTGGAAGTATGTAAGATCTCTCCAGTTATTGGCAATTTTCTGTTGAATCATACATACAAAGAAATGGAAAACAACTCTTACACTGAATTCAGAAACAGATTCTATGAATACTGGTGACATTGACATAAAATGCAGCATTTTTCAAGATATTCTGTATCACCACTACACTTCTGCATGGCTCTCATTCCCCCAAGTAAACTGTTGAATGACACAAAAAATGGGTTATGACAGACAAATGAAATACCTCTTTTACACGCATAATCTAAAGCTTTTCATGAAAAATGATAACAACTGGAATAGCTTTTAACTGTAGTAAAACAGTTCAGTAACAATATTGGAATGTAATTCAGCCTTGATAAATGTGCCGAAGCCACATTCTTCAAAGGAAATTTCCTGAAAATATACAACAAACAGATAGACCAGTCTACCATCATTGAGAAATTAGATCCTGAAAATGATTACAAATGTTTAGGTGTGTGTCAAGGATGGAATCTAGCACTCACAAATGCATGAAAATGAATGAAAAGAATGTTATCTGCAGAACTTAATGACTGAACTTAATCAGAGAAATAGGGTTGATGCAATCAATACCTTAGCTATTGCTGTTGTGACCTGCAGCTTCAACATCATAAAATGGTCCATCAGTGAGATCAGAAAAATAGACACAAAAATACTCAAGTTTTTCACAACATACCACATACATCACAAAAAAGAAAGATATATAAATAGACTATACATTCTATGAAAGGATGGAGAACATAGACTGATGCAGCTACAACTGTCTCTCCATATGGTTAGACACGTATCACAAGAAAACCACTGACTGAATGCTTAAACTTGTCTACAAGTATGAAAAGACCAAGAAACTGTATTCAACGTCAGATGAAGCAAAGAAATATGTAAAGGAGATAAAAATCAATGAGACTGAAGCATAACGAAACAGAGGAATCCACTGTGAAAACGAAAATACAAACCAAATCAAATGGAGTCTCAAAGCTGCAAAACAGGGGGAAAAGTTAGGCAAATGCACTACATGGAGCGACAATCCTGATGTTAATACAAATATGACCCATCTGGACTTGAATCAAAAACAGAGGCCTTCATTATAACAGCTCAGGATCAGTGTTTACCCACCAGAAACTATCAAGCAACCATTTTTTTTTAAATGGTACTGGACCTGCCTGTTGCTTTTGTGGTGCAACCAGGAAAACAATTGACTTCCTCATTTCTGGATGTTTTATATCAGCCTCACATGAATATATTAATCACCATCATAGACTTGGTTAGTATTTACACTGCATCATATACTCTAAGTCTGGATTGCCATATGAGAAGAACTGAAGGGAACATAAAGCCTGCCAAAGTAGTAGAAAATAAAGATATCACTGTTTTTTTGAAACTTTATTATTCAAACTGATTTAACTATTCAGGCCATCAGACCAGATGACATGGTAAAAAAAATGATGTTCACAAAACATATTTACTCATAACGATGTCAATCCCAACAAACTGCAACACTTCAGTAAAAACATTTAAAAAGTTAAGGAAATACAGGGACCTTGAAATAGGGGCCTCAAAAATTTGGCATCTAAGAACAACAACCATACTTGTGATCATCAAAGGTCTGGGTGGCAATAACAAATGACACTCTTCAATACTATGACCAAATACCAGGAAATCCAAAAGAAGCAGAACAACATCCTAAGAAAAAATACGACCAACCTGAAAATACCAAATACTCTTAAAACTCTTTCAAAACTGAAACATTACCAATTTAACAGAACCTTGGTTCTCAGATTCTAGTCCCTTTTCCCTACAGTACATCCTTGTTAATAAATAACATTCATAGCAATACGTCCAACTTGTTATTTGAGGTTTTGAGGTGAGACTTGGAAAAAGCTCATATAAAACAACAACATCATCATCATAATAATAACAATAATAATAGTGGTTTCAAATTTTGCCACAAGGGCAGTAATTTGGGGGAAGGGGATAAGTTGATTACATCAACCCCACAGTTTCACTGGTACCTAATTTATCAACCCTGAAAGGATGAAAGGCAAAGTTGACCTCAGCAGAATTTGAACTCAGAACATAAAGACAAATGAACTGCAGCCACTAAGCATTTTGCACAGTGTTCTAACAATTCTACTAACTTGCCTCAATAATAATAATAATAATAATAATAATAATAATAATAATAATAATAATAATAATGATCCTTTCTACAATAGGCACATGGCCTGGAATTTATGGGGTGGGGGCTAGTTGATTACATCAACCCCAGTGTTCAACTGGTACTTATTTTATCAACTCCGAAAGGATGAAAGGCAAAGCTGACCCTGGCAGAATTTGAACTCAGAATGTAAAGACATACAAAATGGCACTAAGCATTTTCCTCAGTGTGCTAACAATTCTGCCAGCTTGCCATCTTGATAATAATAAGAGAGTATTGTAGTTTGCTTGAAGCATTGTGTATTGTTTGTAAAGAATAAAAAGTTTTGAATGGTACAACAATACATTATAATACAAACAATGGGCTATATACCTATTTCTTTATTACCCTCAAGGGGCTAAACACAGAGGGGACAAACAAGGACAGACATAGGTATTAAGTCGATTACATCGACCCCAGTGTGTAACTGGTACTTAATTTATCGACCCCGAAAGGATGAAAGGCAAAGCGACCTCGGCGGAATTTGAACTCACAACGTAACGACAGACGAAATACCGCTAAGCATTTCGCCCGGCGTGCTAACGTTTCTGCCAGCTCGCCGCCTTGGCTATATACCTGTTGCAATTTAGTCATCCATAGTCTGATGATATTTCAGAATAAAATTCCTTCTTCAGAAATTCTTAGATGGAGTCGCTGCTATAATTGGTTTTCTAACAGCTTTTAAAATTTCTTTTTTGTTTCTTTGCATTTACATAAGGCCTAAATTTGTGAAGGATAATGTACAATCAATTATTGAATTTTTCCATTCCATCCAGCTGTTTTCAGTTTACTTCTGGGTAAGAGCCTTAGCATGCCACAACAGGCTTATCCATACTAGTCATAATCCTACCTGTCCATGCTAGCCAATGGCTGAAAGGGTTCCTCCTGTGGTTCGATGATTAACTCTAGCTATCAATACCTCAGTGGAATTTGAACTCTAAATACAAAGAAACCATAACAAATACCACAAGGTATCTCATTCAATACTAACAATTCCACCGACCCCACTACCCTAGAAGAGTACTTTATTTGGCATGGGCAACCACTTTCAGGAAGTGAGTCACATGAGACATGGCTCAACATTAGGTGGGTTGCATTACTAAAAAAATAAAGTTTTTCATTAGGCTTGCTATTCAGGAAGTCCTACAGACTGTGAGTTGCCCATAACTGATGTAGAGGCTCCTGTTAATGATTCATATTCATAAACGATTACATTTTCTATGTTAAAATAATTTTTTAAAAAATACTACATATTTATACAGAAATAGTTGTTGACAGTCCCAAGCCAATCCCGAATTAGCATGCCTGTCAATTAAAGGCATTCCAATTATATTTTTTTCAGATACAATTTAATTAGGACATTATCTAATGCGTTCTCTTCTTTAAAATGGTAAGAGGTTCATTGGGGAGATCTAATTAATTACTATTTCTACAATGTTGAGTAGGTTAGGCTGAAAATATTTGAAACAAACTTATAAATAATCTATATTAATAAACAAGAAATTCTGTCTGTCCGGGACCCCCGTATCTCAATCTGCATTTGCGCTACATAGACATATACCTTTTTGGAATCAGGACGATCCTGGGATTGAAAATCTGCCCTTCATTTGGTTCTTGAACATCCAGCATTGGGATCTGATTTAGAAGCATTTAGGTTGCTATTTCTAGCAGGTAAAGCTTGGCTGGTTCACACCATCTTGGTTGGCATTTGTCAGATGATGTCAGAGATCAAAGGGGAAATAAGTGACATTTGTTTCATTAATTTGAGATAAGAACTTTAGGACAACTTGGCCAACAGTTGGAATTCAACTTGGGACTGGAACAATAGAATGATTGCATTACAGAATTAATTCCCATCCATCCTTAACCTTCGATCAAACACCACCAGGGCATACAGTCATTACAGACATATAGTCATGCCATTCAGCTCTTCAGTTTTGGATTGCAGGCCCAATTAGCCCTCTGCAGGAGCTAGTTTAAAAGTCCACAGAGAGTGCAGCTTTTAACCCTTCATGGGCCAGCTAGGTTTTCAAAGATACCCAGATATGCTTAAAAGTAAAAAAAGGTAAAAATCAGGATGGTCACAGAACTTCTTTGGTGATAGGGCTGCAAAGCTATGAAGCTTATGTTTGCTAGATTATTGGTTTCAAATTTTGGCACAAGGCCAGCAATTTTGGGGAGAGGGTAAGTCAGTTACATCAATCCCAGTGCTTGACTGGTACTTATTTATTATTATTGTTGTTGTTATTGTTGTTGTTTCTCTGTCACTGAACAGGTTACAGGGTGTGTGATGAAAAAGTTTTGACAAAGAAACAATAATAATAGTAATAAAGCTGAAGTAAAGACCAAACATATAGTGTGTGTGTGTGTGTGTGTGTGTGTGTTTCACCAGTAAAATATGACCATCCCCAAATACAGCATTAATAAAAAATATTTCCATGTTTTTGTTTTCAACTAAAATAGATATTTATGCTAATAACACCTACATTATTAACCTGTGGCAAGAAGAAATGCCACATAAAAGCAGAGGAAAATAAAGAAATAAAAACACAAAAGGTAATATACTGTGTTACATCAAGATATCTTTCAATAACTCAAAAGTGTTGTTTACTTAACTGACGGAATTTTTATCTCATTATTGTTGATTGTTGATTTTTATATCAGTATTATGCAACTGTTTGAACGTAAATAAATTATTTTGCAAGGTTAATCCTGGAATGACTTTCAAGTTGCAATTGATTGAATCATTAATTACATCAGTTAATGATTACTGAGATATTGTCTGCATTGGTTAATGTATTTATGTTTTCCACCAACCTCTTTATTTTTCTGCTGCACTACACCATCTCACCTTTTAATAATTTCTGCCACATGGTTATTATTGCTAGCCCCCTGGGGACGTGAAATAGAAGCTAACAAGAACTGAAGAGACCCACCCATTCAGACTTACAAACCCATTAGATTATTTACAAAACATCTAAATATGAGGGTTCATCAAAATACTTTTTTTTTTTTTTCCTGTGGTGATAGTCGGGCGACAGCGAGAAAACAAAGAATTTTTAGAATAATTTATCAAATGCATATATTAGTGACACACAATGGGCTCAGAGCTAGAGGTGGCAGGGATTTATCTCCCCACTAGCAATATAAATAAGAGAGCATTTTGCATCAGAAAGTCAATGAGAGTCTCTCTCATGTGATCTGCCACAGTATAGTTTATTCTTACAGAACAGCCACATTTAAATGGGTGGGAGGGTCAAATGTTTGATAGTTAAAATGAGAGGTATGACTTCACACTATATATGGTAATAGATTGAATTTCATTTGAGGTATAAAAAAAACATACAGGTGAGAACTGTCAATACCACACCTGTGGAAACTTAAACAAGAATTAGAAAAGTTATGTAAGCCTAGCTGTTAAACTTGAACTCTTTTACACGACTAAAATGTGTATACATACATGGAACTGAATTTAATGTATATATATATATATAAATATATTTGTTAGTGAGATACTTTAAAAACAGCTTAAAAAGAAACCCAATTGAAATCTCATATTAAGAAATCAATTTTTAAAAATGTGCAATTTTGAAAAATCCTAAGCTAAATCAATGAAATTTCATTCATAATAAAAATACAATCTGTACTCAAGAAAACCCACCCACCACAACAGAATTGAGGGCAAGACTTCCTTTTGTACCTACCCTGCAAACACCCATTAAAAAATTTTGTTTTTCTACACAAACCCACATTTTCGGCTAAGGAGAATACGAATCAACAAAAAAAAAAAAAATTGGCAAAAATCAGCATGTTGAAATTACCCCTCTCCCTTAATTTCTTCATTTTTAATGTTTTTCAGAATTTTTTTTTGTCAAAATATGCGGAAAAATACAGAGATTATGATTTTGAAAAAAATTTCCAAACATTTTTGTAGTTAGGGTTACGGTTTTGGGGTTAGGGCTTTAGGGTTTGGGTTAGGGTTTTAGGGTTAGGGGGGTTACGATCAGGGTTTTAGGGTTAGGGAAAAAAAGTGAAAAATGAAGAAATTAGGGAATGGGGGAGCGAAATTTCAAAATGCTGATTTTTTGCAATTATCTGGAATCTCCATATCTGAAAATGCTGCGGGAGGAAGTCTTTCTGAAATGAGATCCTAAAACCAAGGTGCCTCATAAAAAGCACCCAGTACAGTCTGTAAAGTGGCTGGTATAAGGAAGGACATCCAGCTTTAGAAACCAAGCCAAAACACAATTTAGAACATGGTAGAGCCCCTGGCCTTGCTTGTGCCTGACAAGCATGGAAAATAGACAGTAAATGTTGATAATGATGATGAATCTAATGAAGTGAAAATTAATGTGGATGTTGCAAGAGAACCAACTCTACTAAACACAAAGTTTATTCTTAACTAAGAGCCAATAAGGCATTTCATGGGAAAGGCCTTGCAGATTTTTGTCTAATACACAAAACTGCTACACACTATATTGTTTGATCATATAGAAATAATGTCTGATGCTGGTCAAAGAAACGCATGATTATGAAGAATGAAACCATCTGTTTTATAATAAAACAAACACTCTAAAACAAGTTAAATGTCATCCTTAAATGAGTAGTTAAATGCTTTTTACACAACTCTTTATATACATTAGAATACTTTTAACATTGACATGTGTGATAGAGTTTTATAAATATATTTCAAAACAGAATGCTCCAAATGTCATCAGCAACAGTGCTGGTGACAACGATATTATTTTATCACGAGTGGACTGAAGTCATTAAAGCTGTAAGTTGATAAAAGAAGAATAATGACCTTTCTTTGTGAACAAAGGTTACTGCGTGTGTGTGTATGTGAGATAGAGAGAATGAAATAGAAGGAAAGTTGAATGATAAACAAGAGAGAATGATAAAGAAAACAATTTTCATTGAACAAGCATTTCACTGATATAATAATAATAATGTTCGTCCTTCGGGTTCGAAAATGACCATTGACATCATTTGGTGCAATTGCTGCTATGAGACCGGAGGTGGCTGATGAGGCCTATCCGGGCAAGAAAGTCCCTCCCACAGGTGGGGCAGAAGTGGGTAGGGGCTGTGCTATTGGTGCAGGTGGCTCTGGCTTTCCGCATCTGGTATATTTCTTAGAAGTATGACAAGTGTGAATTTGTTACTGGATAAGCTTTAACAATCTTATTAACACTACAATTGTATCTCTAAAGATAATAAAATCTGAAGGGCAGTGGTTGAGTAAGTTGGTGGTTGAGAAGGACCTGTACTTTTTTCAGCACCGTGTTGAAGCATTTAAACATTGCTTGGATTACTAAAATTGTAACGAATACATTGGTTTCAAATTTTGGCGCAAAGCCAGAAATTACATCGGCTCCAGTCTTCAACTGGTATTTATTTTATTGACCTCGAAAGGACGAAAGGCAATGTTAAACTAAGTGGGATTTGAACTAAGAACATAAAACCAAACAAAATGCCACTAAACATTTCGCCCAGCATGCTAATGATTCTGCCATCTCACCACCTTCACTATAATGGATAGATTAACTGATATGATGCACTACTTATGAGGTCCTCAATTAGGCTTTCAACAGATGAATGAATTATGGGATTCATAACTGACACTATCACAAGCAAAAATTGGTGACGAAACTGCTAGTTTGGATAACTTAGGTGACATTAAACCAAACACTTCTCTGGTAGGGTACTGATCAAGGGCTGATATTTTGTCTGGAAATCCAAGAGGCTAAAAATGATGAGTGGGGCAAATAAGTAGGTGCACAGGTAAGTAGTAAGTATATGGGAAGAGAGAATTGTTATAACTTTGCTTTGGGTAGATGGGGTGAGTCTTCTGATATGAAATCAATATTACTTGTAAGAGACATTATTAAAAAGCAAAAAAAATCAATCATGGTGAAGAGGAAAATGACACCAAAATGAACTTGTCGAAAATTTTTGAAATCACAACACCAAAACAAACTTCTTGCATAAACCAGGGGTTGAAACATGTATTACAATGATTAGTAGAAAACAGAATTTGGAGGTAACAATATATCAACCCTTTAGCATTTAAACTGGCCACACCCAAACTAAATATTCTACCTACTTTATGTTCAAACTGGCCATATCCAGTATGTCACACTTACCCTACAATGTCATTCTAAAAATAAACAATCACATCATTGAAATCTCAAATCTACAAGATAATGTAGGATTAATTCATAACGATATAAATAAACAAACATTACATTTGACAGAGCAATCTGAATACTAAAGGGTTAGATATTTTACCAGCTTTATGTTCGAACTAACCAGACCCAGCCCCTCACATCTGCCCTACAATATTATTCTAAAAATAAATAATCACATCATTGAAATTTTGGAGCTTTGAGATAATGCATGATTAACTGAGAACAATCTGGATAAAATAAGTATTACATATGACAGGGTAATCTGAATGGTAAAGAGTTAAGGTTGAGGGGAGAAGAATATTTAACTATTTTCCAAACTTAATATTTAAGAAAAACCCTTATTATAATATTCTAATTTCCAAATTAATTGACTGCTAAGATTTCTCAATGTAAAAATGACAACAAAAGTACTAGACCCTCTGACAGATCTTGTCTCTCTCAAATTCTACATAGAACTCACATATGTTCTTTGTTCTTTTTGTTTTAGCCATGATAGCTAAGGTCATACTGGAGCACCCTCTTCAAATGTTATATATACATTACCTTTTTTCTGTTTACTGCCAACCTTCTTTGCTTAGTTTGTCTTTCTGTCCTTACTTGACAAGACTACATCAATTTCTCAGGCTTGCCTCCAAATAATTTCTTCTATAGTCGGACTTTTTATTTTGTACATTCCCATAATAAAGTGCCCTATTGTTTTCAAATATGAAAGTCATTTGTTGTTTTTGAGTCTCAGTCATCTATAGAAGGGAATGATAACCTTAATGTAACAAAATTATCAGCTTTTTAAAGTCTAAATTAACAACAACCCTAACTTGTTTGATGTAGTAAGCCAAGAAGTTTTAACCAATTTCATGAAAAGCAATAGAAAATGAGTCAGGTCTAATTAAAATTTATTACCTCCACCAAGGAAGGAGGTTATGTTTTCATTGGCATTGGTTTGTCTGTCTGTGTGCAAAATAACTCAAAAAGTTGTGAACGGTATTTGATGAAATTTGCAGGAAAAGTTGGTAATGACACAAGGAACAGATGATGAAATTTTGGTAGTGATCTGGGAATTTTTATAGATTCTTGAAGGATTTTTCAATTGTTATATTTACTTTACATGAAGTATTAAAATGTTACGTTCTTTGATTATCTCCCTTGAAAACACATTCATCGTTTCCACTTAACCTATGGTGGTGTTGCTGTTTCCAAAGTTTATTTTCGTTTCTCTATTAGTAATTTTACTCGCGTATCTCTCTTAAAATGAGCTGCTTGGCGGAGGTCTGCGGAGGATGATATGACAAGCCTTGACTATTGGGATCGACACAGCTGCTTGGCGGAGGTCTGCGGAGGATGATATGACAAGCCTTGACTATTGGGATCGACACAAAAATCTCAGGCTTTGCTCCCTCCACCGCTGCTGTGAAACTAGCTTGCTGTTGTCATTGATGTATTATAACTGCTTCAGATGATTCCTGTTTTTAAAGGGGGTTTTTTTACCTTAAAATCATATGACTGTGTTATTTTTTTTTTTACCACTGCCAAGCAGGTTATGTTTTTGCTGGCATTGGTTTTGGAAATTAGGCAATCTTCAGCATGCGTGTATATGGGTGGATATGAGTTGCTTGGCAGAGGTCTGCACTCTCTGAGTGCTTTTCTAGTTCAAGTTATGCCATCATCACTAAATATGTAAATGCTGGCCCTTGGTTATAACTTTTATAACAGTTTTGTTATTGTTTTCACAAGATCCCCTCATCAGTGTTCTTATACATGCATTTGTCCATGCTGGCATGAGTTGGATGGCTTTTTCTGAGTCCATGTTTTTACAGCAAGATGCCTTTCCAGTTGCCCACCCTTTCGCTACCCCTTACAATACATAGGACAATGGTGTACTTATTCTAAAAAAGATATAATCTATGTTAACGTTATTGTTGCTTAGGCCCAGGAAGGCACTGATCGTGTGAAGTCATGATCAAAGGTTTTCAAGCTACAATCATCATCATCTACTTTTTAAGGCACAGTATATCTAGGGATGTCTTATCCAATGTATTTTTTTAAGTAGTCCCATGATTTGAGAAAAATTTGGTGACTATTTTAGCAAATCAACCGTTCAGAAATCACAATCTTGGTGCCAATGAGCAAATGTTTAGAAAGAGAAGTAGCTAAATCCTGTAGAAAAATTCACCGATAGATATTTACTAGATAGCAGCTGTTTCTATCGCAAGCATGATATATAAACACTTGCTAGATTACTGTATAATTAGAGGAATCAACATATAAATGGGTAATTGCTTCTATTATCTCCAGCAAAATGGAAAACACAGAAATTGTGAGGTTTATACCTTCCTTAAAACTATTTATTTAAAACTAACAATGTAAGCAAAATGAAACCATTCTAACGGAGGAGTGAAACCAATTTGCAGAATGAAGTGATTATTCACCATCACTCTGCTTCACATGCCAACATATTATCCTACAATTATTCGAGAGATTGCCTACGATCAAAGCCATTCCAGGTAAAGCCAATCACTTCTGTGAGCGGCATCAAGAATGACATTATTGAATAGGTTCTCTGTTCTAAGCTGGCAGGGTGTTTTAAGGGGTAGATTTTGGATGTTATTTCTAGCAGCTCAAGGACCCACATAGAGGCTCCCTCATGAGTTGGTCTCTCTGACCTGGTGGTTTAGCTACATGCAAAGTAATATCCTATTCTTACCTGAGGGGTCAATATAATACTTAATGTCCTAGATGAAAGTTGACTTGTACTACAGAACAATATGTAAAGCTTGTAAACAAGATAAACATTTGACGCCGTAACTATTAATATGAAATATTTATTATAACAACCACACAAATTAGAGTACCAACAATTTAAAACACTATACTCATTTATTAAAAACTAATTGATGACTATCAATAAACTTACAGGGCTAACTAATTCACCAATGAGTCAAAGAGATGGGGAAACTCTATGGTTATGCAACCAACCAGAAATTACAAATTTCCATCAGATTACATTCCACTGACTTCAAACGGATAAGTGATGTGTATCGAGTTTAATGCAATCCACCTTAACCCTTTTGATAGCAACCCAGCTGAAACTGCCATTGGTTCTAGGATACAATTTCCCAGTTTTAAAGATGTCTAAATTAAAGTCTTCCACTAGAATTTCATGTTAATTTATGTTCCAAACACTGGCCTAATAATGGCTTCAAATATTGGTATGAGGTCAGCAAGCTTGAGGTAGGGGATAAATTGATTCCATCAACTCCAGGGTTCAGCTGGGACTTATTTTATCAAGCCCTAAAAATGAAAGGTAAATTTGACCTCAGTGAACTTTGAACTCGGGACAAAAAAGATAAATGAAATACCACTAAGCATTTTGCCCAGCATACTAAGTTCTGCTAGCTCACTGCCTTACACAGTTATTTTATTAAATCCTTAATTATTTTCAAAAATTAACTGAAACAAAGGCAGTATGCTTCAACAGAAATATTGTAACAGAAGAGTTTGAACAAAGACGGAATGATCACAATGTGAATACCTTTGAACAAAGGATTGCTCAAACAAGGCTAGTCAGGTAGTGAACAATACCATCAACACTATCACCAAAGATTCTTCAAGGAGAGTAATCCTGTATTATTTAACCAGTGGTATGTTTTCATTGCATTATGGCTTGGACCAATTAAATGTAGTACTGTTTGACTAAAATAGACATGTATATTGGTTTCAAATATTGCCACATGGACAGCAACTCTGGGGGAGGGGACTAATCAATTACATCGACCCCAGTGTTCAACTGGTTCTAACACTAGTTCTAATGTAGTACCGTTTGACTAAAATAGACATGTATATTATCAACTAGTGATAAAAACATGAATGCATTTTGCACCAAAAAGCCAAAAGGAGAGTCTCTCTCATACTAACGACTGAAATATAGTTTGTTCTACAAGAGCATCCACATTTAAGTTGGGATAAATATTACCTCTAAGAGAGACATATTTAGGAGTTCTGTTTTGAGTCTAGTCCAATTCTAAGACAAAAATGAAGGTTAACAAATGTACGGTACTGTATATAATACTTATACATGCACTGACCAGCAAATATGAATGATGCTTTTATAAGAAGTCTTATTTACCATACTACTTATTGGAAGCAGATACCATTCTTATTATATTGGTCAAAGAAAATGTGACCTACAAAGATTGTTGGAACATATGACAACAGCAACAACAACAACACTGACCGATGTCAGTACAGTTTTCTATTTATTACATGACAGACAATAATAGGGCACAAAGACAACAGATGTTTCACAAGCAAATTCTCTGATGATACATGGATGTAAGGGGGAGGGTGGCGGGATATAATGCAATTATCAAAAAAGATATGAAACCAATGAAGACAAATAAAAGTAAACAAAAAAAATACTGACATGCATATACTGACATTTCAGGAATAAATCTCAATAAATAACAAGGAATACAGGTATGTATTAGCTTATAACTCCTTCTCCCATTTGCAAATATTATTAGTAACCAAAATATTGTTAACATGTCTCTTGGAAGTAGGTAAGCCTTCATAGAAGCAAGTTAGAATTCAGCCTAAAACTAAAATCTAATATATGCCAAATCCCGCTAAAGTACCATAATAATATTTCTCACTGTAAAAGTTTATGTTTAAACTAAGCAACTCATTCATTTTAATATAGCAGATGAGAAGGATTTATCAAATATGTTTTTTTGGATTTAACAAATATATATATATAAAAGAAAGTCAAAATGCAAAGCAAAATAGGAGAGGAAAAAAAAAAAACTTGGAACTAGTGTATTTTATTTACCTGATATCTGTAAAAGCACATTGGAGTCATAAATATCTTTTGAAATTTTTTATATTAAGCTACTAAAAAATCAGACATGGAAATAGAAATATAAGCTAATTCTATGAATCTACAAGAGGCAAAAATTCCAAAGAGTTATTGTGGTTAGTAAAAATAAGAAGAAGAGATGTATTTTAAAAGTTATTTTTAAGTCAAACCATTAAGTTGCACACAAATTCACACAGATGAGTACAAGGGAAGGATTACTTGAAGAAAAGGATTTTGAGACTAAAAGTGTAGCAGAGGAATTACTATTCCACTGATTGAATTAAATCTGATCTCAGAATTCTTTGCTCATTATTATTATTATTATTTGTAACAATTGTCAGAGAAGCAGGCAGAATAGCTTGGAGCAGGTGAGGTTTAGGGTTAGGGTTAGGGTTAGGTAGGATTCGATGCAAAAGCCAAATGTTGCATGAAATGTTGCAAGCATTTACATGCAATAGTAGATGAAGCAAACCGAATTGGGGGGTTGGTATAAGGGGTTGTGTGTGTGTATATATATATATACATATATACATATAAAAGAAGCGATAGTTTTATTATTACGCACCTGATTGTTATGGGGAGACTAGTACGTCTGATCATCCCAAGTGGCAGCTACATTTTTAAGCACAAGAAAGAAAATAATAACGGGTCAGAAAGAAAAAAGGGTCAGTTATTACTAAATTTTGCATGCAAGGCTAGCAATTGAATTAAATATAAAGCTTTTTTATTATTTTTTTTTTGTTACATTCACAACTCACTAAAGTGCATAATCAAAATAAGAATTGTTTTTTAGCCAATGAAAATATAAGAGTAAGTTAAGAGCAACAAATCAGTGTTCAAAGGTTAAAAATAAAAAAAAAGGAACGTTAAAGAAATAGCCAATCTCATAGTAGTGCAATCAAGAATATTCTGCAGCTTCATTCCACATTCTAGCAGAAGTAACATGCATTTCTGATATGTATATATATGCTGTCCATCCCATGCCAGCATGGAAAACGAACATTAATTAATGAAGAAGATGATGATGGCAGAGGGATATCTATGTAAAGACAGCAATTGGAAACAAACAAAAGTAACACAAGAATCTTTGGTGTCAGTTGAGTTAAGTGTTATGTAGAATATAAGAAAAGTCTTCAAAAGCAATGCTGAGGAGGGGGGGGGAATATGAAATGTTCTCAAAGACTTCAATTTCCAACACAAATATTTTCTTTCCAATTCCATTTTCAATTGGCATTTAATCATAACATTTTCAGTTTCCACAATGATATTCAGTTTCTTATTCTTTCAGTTATGTTTTAAATTCTGTAAATTTTTGAAATACTTGCAATGAATTTCTTTGGTTGCTCTTTGTCCAAAAGGTGGAAAAGAAAAGACAAAAAAAGTCAATAAAAAAAAACCACAGAAGGAAATTTAATGATGACACGGACAGGAACAGTACTGAAACAATCTCAACATGAAACATCATCAACAAAATTGATAATTACAAAGATAACGATGACAGTGATGATGGTGATGATGATAATGACAGCAGTACTAAAAGAACATCAACAATATTGAAACAACAATGCAACAACTACTACAATATTGGAACAACATCAACAGCATTGGAACAACACTGGAAGAACAGCTGCTGCAATTCTGACCAACATCAAAGTAGCAAGACAACATTGCCATTGACTGAAACAAACACCAAAACAACAGAGCAACAGAATGAAACACTGTGGGCAAATTACGACAATGAATTGGATGAGGGGTCAAGATGTAAAACTGAGACAAATTTGGAGAATAGAAAGAGAAAGGGATTTTGAAATCTAAAATAGCTCACTCCTAATAAATGTGGCTTCTATTTTGGTATCAAAACTTTGTTTCCTAGTCATCTTCAGCAATAATGTACCCTAGACTACATGATCTAAAGTGTCCTTTTTAAAGATGGCAGGGTGTAATTTGAGTAGTATTAAGAATGCTCACTGTGATGATGAGAATGTCACTTAGGATTTTGAGGGTATCTAGGACTATTGAAGATTTTACCTTTCTTCTTTAGGGAGACCTGGATGTTGTTTCTAGCAGGTTAAGTGACCATATAGAAGCTTCCTTGCTGGCTTGCTTTAGAGTTATATAGCTTTATAACTATAGCAATTGTAGCATGGAAGACACAAGGTAACCATTCAGAAATGCACAAATACTATTAACTTATCACATTGAGACAAGTCACTGAGTTCGCATGTATATGTCAGTACAAATCCAACCTTAACCCTTTCGTTACTATATTTCAGATTCATTATCAAATACCACATGCATTTTTTTATCAGTCATAGAGTTAGATTTATGAAGGTCTTCAGTAGAAAATCCTTCGAATTCTGACTCACTGCTTGATATAATGAAATTCGTATCCATTTTTTGTCAGAATTACAAATTTTGAAAACACAATAGGAACAAATTTCGGAAAAAAATCTCCCAAAATTCACGGAATTAAAATTACACTTCGATTTTTGTACAAAACTGTAGTTGAACTCTTTACGAAGTATAATACATGTTTTCATGAATGTACTAAAGAGATTTGCTCTGATATTCTCATTTAAATATGAATAGGTAAATTCGGGCGGCTTTGGGCAGTTTGGTCACATTAACTAAAAATTTTTTCGGGCGGTTTGATAACGAAAGGGTTAACCAAAAGTCTGAATGGAGTTACACCCATGTTTCTCACACAAGTACCTCTCCTTAAACCTCTCCCTTTTTATTTTTACATTTTTTCTTTTAAATTTTTTAGTCTCCTTTCCTCTTCCCTCAATTTATCTCCTCTTTTACACAATTATTTTTCATTTTATTTATATATTTATCTATGGGGGAGGGTGTATATATACACGCTTTTGTATATATATATATATATACATCTACACAAAGAGGAAAAAATAAAAAACATTATTTCATTTACTTACCTCTAACCCAACCACATTTTTTTTCAACTATATTTGGTTAATATATTGTTTTATTCTTTTTATTAGCTATTATTTTTTTAATTTTTAATTTTATTTTTTATGTTATTTTATTTCATTTTTTATTTATGTATTTTTTATTCCTTTTAATTTTTAATTTTTTTCATATTTATTTATATTTTACTCTTTTACTTGTCTCCGTCATTTGACTGCAGCCATGCTGGAGCACCACCTTTGTAAGTCTAGCACTTGTTCAACTGGTGTCTTTTGCCGAACCATTAGGTTATGGGAGACGTAAACACACCAACATCAGTTGTCAAGCGATGGTGGAGACACAAATACATTCACACACACACACACACACATATATATATACACATGATGGGCTTCTTTCAGTTTCTGTCTATCAAATCCACTCAAAAGGCTTTGGTTAGCCCAAGGTAATAGTAAAAGACACTTGCCCAAGGTACCATTTATATATTTTTTATTTTATTTTTATTTCGCTTCCCCTACTTCCACCTAATTCCTCACATCCCTCCTCATTTTCCCAACCCCTATTTTCTTTTTTCTTTCTCTCCTTCCTCCTCTCTTCATTCTTTATTGTTAGTATCTCTAATGTTTTACTAATGTTAAGAACAGTGGTCAGTCCACATTACCCTGTAAGGAGCATATGGCCAGTTTCCTGGTTTCTCTGGCATATATATTCCTCCCTGGACAGGACACCAATCCTTCACAAGATTACTCATTTTTACCAGTTGAGTGGAAATGGAGTAACGTGAAAATGAAGTGTTTTTCTCAAGAACACAATGCGTCACCCGGTCCAGGAATCGAAACCACAATCTTACATTCATGAGTCCAACACCCTAACCACTAAGCCATGTGCCACTACAACACTGTCTTAGCCATCTCTATTTTTGTCAATATCATTATAATTACTGAAAGTTAAAAGTTGCCAAATATGGAAGTTGATTTTATTTTTTTGATCTTTGAATGTCTTGTAACCGTTGTGTTTCACTTCTTGTTGTAGCTGTCAATTTGGTATTTGGAAAAGGAAGAAGGAACCAACCACAGAAGTTAAAAGTTAATTGTCTGCAAAGTATTATTTTCTTGCTTCTTAGAAAACCTAAGCTTGCTTCATTTTCCATGGAGATTACAATCACCGATTCCTAACTGATTCCTCTCGGGGGAGTAGAATGTTGTGCTAACAGACATACTGAAGAGACAGAAGACTTGTCAGTTTACTACTACTACTACTACAACTACAACCACCACTTCTACTACTACTACTACCACTCACCCTGCAGCTTCTGCTACCACCACAGCTACTATTAGGATTATTACAATTACAACAATAATAACCACTGCTCCTACTATTACTCCTACTACTACTCAAACTTGTCCCATCCAGAAAGCTACTTCTTGAAACCATTGCCCAACTCGCATTGTATTCTTCTTGAAAGAGGAGAGAATGAAGAAGAGAAAGGAGAAGTAATATACAAACCACAGCTAGATACCAAAAACCATTGGTAACTGACCACCTGAAAGCACTCCACCAGAATCACTAATCTATTTTTTTCCTTCTTTTACTTGTTTCAGTCATTAGACTGCAGCCATGCTAGGGCATCACTTTGAAGAATTGTAATTCAGTGAATTGACCCCAGTACATATTCTGCTTTGCTTAGGCCCCGTATTTATCTTATCGATCTCTTTTGCCAAACCGCTAAGTTACAGGAACATAAACACACCAACACTGATTGTCAAGGAGTGGTGGAATGCAAACGTTTATATATATATAAATAACAGGCTTTCTTCAGTTTTTCTCTACCAAATTTATTCACAAGGCTCTGGTTGGCCCAAGGCTATAGTAGAAGGCACTTGCCCAAGGTGCCACACAGCAGGACTGAATCTGGAACCATGTGTTTGAAAAACAAACTTCTTACGACACAGCCATGCCAAAAAAAACAACAGTGAAAGAAATATCCTAAGTGGTATCACGGTATCAAAGATTTTCAGTGCAACACAATTTTTTGTCAATGAACAGGATGCAGTTTCAAGCACCACAAATTTTGCCACCATATTGCAAATAAATGTTGAAGAGAAGTTAACAGACTTTGTGTGTTTCGGAATGGTTATCTTGTGTCTTCCATGCTGCAATTGCTTTACTTTCAACATACAATCTCAGATCAAGATACTTGCTATGCAAGTGCATCTCTGTAATTTATAACTATAATTTTAAAGTCAGATGTTCATAAAATTTACCACAAATTCTTGTCAATTGTAGAAAAAGTTGATATACTCTGATAATAAATAAATTGAAACTGTTAAATAAAGAATTTTTTTAAATGTCAAATCTTGTTGTTTAGGCCCAGATCAACCCTAATAGCACAAACCTATGAACAAGAGCATTCCAGCCATGACCATTTCATTTTTTTTTCTTCAAAGCCACTGTATCTAAGGCTTTGTTATTAAATGTGATTTTTTTAAAGACAGTAGGGTTGACATGAGGGACTGCTATTTCCACCAGGTTGTAAAAGTTAACCTTGTTTGTTCAACACTCAAATCATTGTCAACTGAGGTGTCAACCCCTTAACATCAATGTTAAACATTGGGAAAGAACACACACACACATTATTATTATTATTATTATTATTATCATCAAATTGATGTTTTAAACTTGCAACAATTGAAGTAGATTTGCAACTTAACCAAGAAACTGCATCGATCTCTTGGAGAAGCTACAAAGGCCATGAGGTATGTTCCCCACTTCTTAAAGGTCAAACCAATGACAGAAAAGGAAACAAGAATAAATAAACAATGAACGAGTGAAAATATATGTGGAATGTTTCAGATAAAGAGTAATTTAAAACTAATTATTCTTTATTTGGTTCAGTCATTTGACTGCGGCCATGCTGGAGCACTGCCTTTAGTCAAACAAACCAACCCCAGGACTTATTCTTTGCAGGCCTAGTACTTATCCTATCGGTCTCTTTTGCTGAACTGCTAAGTTACGGGGACATAAACACACCAACATCAGTCGTCAAGCAATGGTGGGGGGGACAAACACACACACATATGACGGGCTTCTTTCAGTTTCCATCTACCAAACCCACTCACAAGGCTTTGGTCAGCCTGAAGCTATAGTAGAAGACACTTGCCCAAGGTGACACACAGTGGGACTGAACCCAGAACCATGTGGTTGGTAAGCAAACTACATACCACACAGCCATGCCTGAAAATTTTGTTTCATGTGACTTCTTCCCACCCCATCCCAACTCCCTTTTTAATACTTTTTCAATAAATTAAGCAACTGTAAACTTTTAAATTCCATTGCTAAATCTCTCTCCACCACCATCTGATCAAGATCTTAAATATAAAGACAGAGTAATAGACACTGCTATTAACTTTTTCAGAGAGAGAGAGAGAGAGAGAGAGAGGATGACCACAAGAGCTTCCTTTGATTAATGGTTTTGTAGTAATGAGCACAAAGGTAATGTTTAGTCTCGTTAAATGGTAGGAACTTAGATTGTATACTGATTATTTCGATAAAGCAATAAAAGACCTGTTAAGTACAAGAAATGTTCTTTACCAATCCAGAAGAATAGCAAATAATACTTATATTGATTGACACAGTAGTTAGAGAACTCAGGCAACATTCTCTACTGAAAGGAAAAAAAAGTGTTCAGATTCAAGTTGTATCGTTAAAGGCAAACATGATTTTCTAAAGGTGACATGATGTGTTAATGACAGCTAATTTTAGCATGCCAATACTTCTTATTAATGAGTGTTAAGAATAAGTGTTTGTTGCTTAATTAGCTGTTAATTGCAATATAATGTTATCAACTTCATTATGTAATTTCTAAAGAACCCCTCCATCATCATCATCATCATCATGATCACATTAAATATCTGGGGGGGGCCCCCCCTGCATAGGTTAAGTTTGTCTGCCATGTTATTACAAATGTAGTCACATTAGAGATGAGATTAACTTTATGTGTCTATGAAAGAGAGAGTTGGCACAGCCAAGTGTGCAAGATCCCAAGCAGGAAAAACCTACAGCTTCATTTAGTTTGTTTTTGTCACCAAAATATGTCCCACAAAATTAAATCTTTGAGAAACCTTCATTAGATAATATATTATGTTTTAGTCACAGTTTCTGTTTTTTGTGGGTTTTCTTCTTGTTTAATTGTTTAATCAAGAAGAAGGGCAGTATTCATGATCCCTTTCAGGGACTCCAAAACTGTGGGAGGGAGAAAGGGATCCTTAAACAAAGTCCTAGCCTGAATGCTTGTAACACAGTGGACTCGGCTAAAGACGTCTAAGTCTCTGGTGCTAGTGTTGAAACAAACAATGGATTAAGTCTACCATCCACAGACAACCACAAACTAAAGGAAGATATGGCCATCAAACTTCATTATGACAACATAATAGCCAAACCAATAAAGCAGTCTCTACATGATATGCTTAATCGTTCGTTCGTTTAACGTCCGCTTTCCATGCTAGCATGCTTAATCAAGCAACTTTTTCAAATCCTACCCTGTTTTAAACATGGCAGGATATGTTAGACAACGTAATTCTAGGTATACAATGTAACAGTATGAGCATTGCTTTGACCATAGATCTGCTTGCCCAGAACTGGTCTGAGAGTCAACACTAACAATTAGGATCAAAATTTCTCAATATTGGCAAAAAGACCACCCCCATCCAACTGTTTTTCGCAAATGAAGTTCCCCCATGAAATTTAGCACTGTTACAGATGCTTCCGTGTTAACACTCATCAACAGAAATTTAATGAGCCAGTGATTAGCTCATTAGAAATCTATAATCAACAATGCTGTTGTGATATTTTTTTATTCTTTTACTTGTTTCAATCATTTGACTTCAGCTATGTTGGAGCGCCACCATAAATGGTTTTAGTCAAAGAAATTGATGCCAGGACTTATTCTTTGTAAGACTAGTACTTATTCTATTGGTCTCTTTTGCCGAACCGCTAAGTTTATGGGGACATAAACACATGAGTATCAGTTGTCAAGTGATGGTAGAGGGGGGGGACAAACAGGCACACACACATACATATATACGCTGGGCTTCTTTCAGTTTCCATCTACCAAATCCACTCTCAAAACTTTGGTTGGCCTGAAGCTACAATAAAAGACACTTGCCCAAGGTGCCACACAGTGGGACTGAACCTTGAATCATGTGGTTGGAAAGAAAGCTTCCAACCATACAGCCACAACTACACCTAAATACGAAAAAAAAAAAGTCAATTATACATGCTTGCACTTGAGAGAAGTTGCTATTTGTAGAGTATACTGAAGTATCCTTTCAGAACATAAAAAATTTCTCTACTCTAAGGAAAA
Source organism: Octopus sinensis (assembly GCF_006345805.1). NCBI lineage: Eukaryota > Metazoa > Mollusca > Cephalopoda > Octopoda > Octopodidae > Octopus > Octopus sinensis. The sequence goes on along the minus strand of NC_043019.1, from coordinate 17,500,943 downwards.
TACTGTATTTTAATGTGTATAAGGAACTCTTTTTTCTTAAAAATTAGATTTAAAAAATATGGAAGTTTCTTATACATGGACAGCATTAAAATCCCTTACAAAACCTTTTTACTAAATTTTAAGCATCCATAATTAGGGGGTTCCTCAGACACTTTAAAATACGGTAAGTGTTTTGGTAATGCAAAGAATATTAGTCTGTCAGAAATTACAGGAAAATGTAACACCCAATAGGAATCATATATAGACTGATTGGGCAAGTTTCTCAGTTTCCATGGCACATGTAATATTCCCTGGACAGGACACCAGTCTGTCAATGGATTACTCATCTTTGCCAGCTGAGTGTAATGAAGCAAAGTGAAACAAAGTGCCTTGCTCAAGAACATGACGTGTTGCCCAGTCCAGGAATCAAAACCACCCTCTTAAGATCACGAGTCAACCACCCTAACCATGAAGCCAAGTACGTCCTTGAAGGTGACCCATTAAAAGTGAATCATTCTTGAAATATATTTTTTTACACCTATTTTTTTTTATTGGTTGAAGTTTTGTTCTCATCCGTGTTATCATTTACACATTATTGAAGAAGCAATATTTATTTTTGCACTTCTATAATAATGGTTTGTGTTACTATTATTGATCCTACTGTTTTTTGTTTGTTTCCACCCTCCCTGCCCTTGCATGAAATTGCATAAATTCCTTCAGTAGGTTTAACATTATCTTTCGATAATTAATAGCTTAAGTAGATAAACATAGTGTTGGAACCAACAAATATTTTCTCCTCCAATTCTTCCATTTATTCTACAAAATTCATTCATTTGAATTTTCAATTTATGATTCAAATGAATCATATTAGCAATATAATTGATTCCTTTTTTAAATATTGTACTGTTTGATTGTATTACTATTATTATTATCATTATTATTATTATTATTATCATTATTATTATTATTATTATTATTATCATTATTATTATTATTATCATTATTATTATTATTACTGATGTGATTTGTTATTATTAGACAAGCTGGCAGAATCATTATGTCTGAAAAAAAAATGCCTGGTATTTGTTCTGGATCATTATGCCCAGAGTTCAAACACCATTGAGGTCTTTCCTACAAGGGTCGATGAAATAAAGATGAAATAAATAAAGAACCAGTCGATCAAGTAATGGGTTTGATGTAATTAACTAACACTCGCCCCTCAATATTGTTAGCCTTGTGCCTAAATCAGAAACTATTATTATTGTATTAAAACTCACAGCTTATATTGCAGGGTATGATGGAAAGTGTCAGCTGTCCACAGCCAGCAGACTAAGGTGACACCTGTTTTACTGGTCATGCTTCAAGGACCCTGCAAAGAATTCTTGCAGCTCCAAGCAATGCTGATTGTTGTAGATGTTCTACCTTCACACTTGCACCAATCTTTTTCAGCTATGTTGGTATATCGTCATTGTCATCATCAAGTTTGCCTTTCATCACTCTAAGGTTGGTAAAATAAAATACCAGTAGTTAGGAAGCAAAACTTTTTAACTACATGGCTATGCCTGATATAATGACAGAAAAGTATACTGACAAGTTTTAGAACATTCTGCTGTAGAAGAGAAGCTATTATTTTAACCCAAAGGCACTCCTGACAAAACAGATCTATGATCAAGAATTTTCCAACCATGGCAACTCTGGATTTTATTTCAGGCATTGTATATCTGGGACAACAGTATGCAAAACTCTTTACTCTTTTACTTGTTTCAGTCATTTGACTGCGGCCATGCTGAAGCACCACCTTTAATCGAGCAACTCGACCCCGGTACTTATTCTTTGTAAGCCCAGTACTTATTCTATCGGTCTCTTTTGCCGAACCGCTAAGTTACGGGGACATAAACACACCAGCATCGGTTGTCAAGCAATGCTACGGGGACAAACACAGACGCACAAACACACACATACATATATATATATATATATATATATATATATATATATATATATATATATATATATATACACACATATATACGACGGGCTTCTTCCAGTTTCCGTCTACCAAATCCACTCACAAGGCTTTGGTCGGCCCGATGCTATAGTAGAAGACACTTGCCCAGGGTGACGCGCGCAGTGGGACTGAACCCGGAACCATGTGGTTGGTAAACAAGCTACTTACCACACAGCCAATGTCCTTTTCTTTTCTTTTTTTTTTTTTTAAGATTAGCTCATCTGGTACTTATTTTATCAACCCTGAAAGGATGAAAGGCAAAGTCAACCTCATAGGAATTTGAACTCAGAATGTAAAGACAGACAAAATGCCACAGAGCATTTTGCCCGGCGTGTTAATGATTCTGCCAGCTTGCCACCTTAATACATGTAAATGTGGAAATTTCAATCCAACAAGAAAGCTCTTACATGGTTACTGGTTACCTTGATCTGCTTGAATAGCAGCCAAATCTTTATTAATTTACATTCTATCATTTTTTTAAAATTGTTACCTGACACTACATCATTGATGTAGTCTTAAACCCTGCTTTAAAAAAATATAGATAGCCGTAGCTGAAACACTTTCAATCATACGTCAGTTCAATCCGCACCTATTAGTAGCTAAACAATAACAACTTATAAATTTATAAGTAGAGGTACTTAACGAAAACACTTAACATTTTGTTATACACTGAGAAAGATTAATTGGACTGCAGCCATACTGGGGTACAATCTCCAAGGGGTTTTAGTCTATAATATCAACCCCAGTCCTTTATTTAGTACTCGTTGTATTGGCCACAGATAGAGGAATAGTAAAATCAACTGGGAATGTAGCCATATACAAGGTATTGATGTTTGCATCCAACTGATTCAGCCAAAACTCTGCCCGTATCTGTGCACACACATGCACCCCCCCACACACACACACACACATTTTTATATTGTCAAGAAGGGTATTCCTAGTTATGACATAAAAGCCTATCAGAAGGTTACCATTGGTTTCATGTTCCCTATTGCACTTATCAATATTGACAATCCTTCAGAGAAGTTAGCTGGAAGCACACAGCCTCTTTAACCCTTTCATTATTAGATTTCTTTCAAACTATACTGCTTTTGTTTCAATTAATTTTGAAAATAATGAAGAATTTAATCATATAACCCAGTGCTTTTCAAACTTTTTGCTGGAGCGGAACCCCAAGGAAACATTCCACTGGCTCGAGGAACCCCTGTGCAGTAATTTAATAGTTTTATGCATACATATCTGCATAGGAGAATTAAAAATTACTGCCAATTTTACCAGTTTTGTAACTTCTTGCGGAACCCCTGGGCTGTACTGGCGGAACCCTGGTTGAAAACCACTGATATAACCTTATCAATATTAAAACTGGTGTTTGAAACATAATTTGACGTGAAATTTTGATGGGAGGTTAAAATTTAAATCACTTTAAAACAGCGAGTTTGTGTCATAGAACCAGGGCAGATTCAGGTGGTTTGCTATCAAAAGTGTTAATGCTTGAGGTGAATATACAGAAGATACAAAGCTTGCGCTGCTTACTTCTGTTCAGGTATGGCCCAGGTTTGTTCCAGCACTTTCCAGTCAATTGTTTATCATGTTCCCTCCTCTTTTGATCATAATATATGGCTGTAACATTGTGCCTCTCTTGGATTTTAAAAGAAGACCTGTGATCATTTAACCTGGCCTTAAAGAGAACCTCCATTGTCCCAAAATATTTCTGTGTGCATGTCCCTCCAATGTTGTTGTTGTTGTTGTTGTTGGACAATACCACTTCTGCTCTGCAGATCAATCTCAGTGTTGCACTGATATGTCACTAAGCACTTACTGCAGACTTGCTTCTGTGTGGATTTGGGGCATTCACTAATAGTTTTTTCACACTAGGTGCACAGCTGAGCGAAACCCTGAAGTTATATCTATAGCATAATCTTCTATACATATGAGACTGCGTAAAATGCTTATCCACTAACCTAATGAAGGCTCTTCCTACACAGAGTGAGAAGGGCAGGACAAACAAGAGGACCTTACAGGGGCACTTCTTCTTGTGGATGTTAACTCCAGAGTATAGGTGATGCAGTCCTTAAATCCACAGGCTGCTACAGCCTCATTGTAATAAGGTGCCACTGTATCAAAAAAAGTCCTTCAAGAACATGTCTGATATACGCTTTCTGACACTCTTAATGAGGTTTTTAAACACTACAGATGGATAGCAGGAAGTTGCGTTGATGTATGACAGCCTTTCATTAGGTTTGTTGTAGGGTGTGTATGATCTATTGCCCAAATTAGACATTGTGTCTAAGAAATTTACTGTGGTATGGTTGGTCTCTATGATAACCTTAAGTCCTAGAAGTTATGAATGTGGATCTGGTCCTTCCTCAGTTTGTCCAGGATATGACCATTTGTGTCTTGATAGATGAATAATATGCCATTGCTATACAGGTCAAAGAGGGTCAGTGGGTATTTCTTAGGGTGCCTAATATAAATAATCATATAAAATTTCAGATATCCATGCTATTGAATGCTACCATTGCCACCCCAAAGGAGCCTTATGGACCTGTTCCTTTGACTCAGGCTGAGCATTTTTCAAACAACAGGGCTTTTCTGGCAAGCATGCATGTACAAACACACACATGCATATATATATATATATATATAATATATATATATATATATATATATTTATGGACATACATCCAGTGGGCTTCAGCACAATTTATGCCAACTAAATTTCACTCCTAAGGCTTTGGTCAGAGATACTTTGCAAGGTAACATGCAGTGAGATTGATCATAAAACCTAATGAGTACAAAACAAGCTTCTTACTATAGAGATATATAGAAAAAAAGTTGTGGGAAGCATGTAGACAGGTAAACAAATATAGTTTATACACCCACAACACAATCCAGAAATATAAAACAACATCCCTATAATGCAGAATGAGGAGTATCAGCAATTTCATGTAAATATGCAAGGAAGTTTTTTTAAGCTTTGTACTTATGTGGTTCACTTACAAAGAAATAGCAAAGGTAATTTTTCAGGCTAACCTTTATGCCTAAAATATTATTATATACTTTTAGTTTCCACAAGATATCTCATGATCAGAACTTAAAGAATTTCAACTTCCCTGTCACTTTTAGTTCAAATTCCCTTCAAATGTTAGGCTTTTCAGTATAATATACAAACTTAAGTTAGATCAGAAGTAGTTCTCAATGTGGGTAGTATTACCACCAAGGGGAGTGCTGGGCAGGTCATCAAGCTTTAGGGGCAGTGACATAACATAATCAACAAACTAAATTTTACCTATACTCTTTTACTCTTTTACTTGTATCAGTCATTTTGACTGCGGCCATGCTGGGGCACCGCCTTTAGTCGAGCAAATCGACCCCGGGACTTATTCTTTGTAAGCCCAGTGCTTATTCTATCGGACTCTTTTGCTGAACCGCTAAGTGACGGGGACGTAAACACACCAGCATCGGTTGTCAAGCAATGCTAGGGGGACAAACACAGACACACAAACACACACACATACATACATATATATACATATATACGACAGGCTTCTTTCAGTTTCCGTTTACCAAATCCACTCACAAGGCAATGGTCGGCCCGGGGCTATAGCAGAAGACACTTGCCCAAGATGCCACTACTACCTATAGTAGTAAATACATTAAAACTAGTAATGGCTATTAAAATAAAATGAGATCCCATCAGGCACAGAAAATTCATTAACTTGCAATGTTTAAAGTAAATTTACAACTTTTGTTTTTATTAATCTTTTTATCAATTCTCTGTTAAAAGCTTATACAATCCATTTTTAGAGTAAAATTTATAAATTATCACCCATTATAAGTTAGTTTAGTCATGATACCTCGCTCACAACCTAGGTGGGCACCAGGCATATCAACTACTTAAAAAGAGGTGCTACAAAAAAGTCCAGAACCACTGTATTAGATGATGGACAAGAAAAATAATAATAATAATAATAATAATAAACAAAAAGGAAGAAACTTCTTTCATATAATTCTTTAAAATGAAGAAAATATACATTTTTTAGAAAATAATTTGTCTCTATGCTTTAAAACTACATATATTTTTTTTCTTCTCAGGGTATAGCAAACAATGTCAATTCAATATAAATATTTTTTTGGCAAATTGTACCCATGAAAGTTGGTAACTACTTATTGTTTAGCCCCAGGTCAGCCAAATCCAGCGAAATTAAGATCAACGGTGTTCTAGACATGAACATAATATTTTTTTTTCTTCTCAGGGTATAGCAAACAATGTCAATTCAATATAAATATTTTTTTGGCAAATTGTACCCATGAAAGTTGGTAACTACTTATTGTTTAGCCCCAGGTCAGCCAAATCCAGCGAAATTAAGATCAACGGTGTTCTAGACATGAACATAATATTTTTTTTTTTCTTGTGAATGTAGGATTACTTTGTCTACTGAGTCCTTTCTCTTGAAGATTGTTTTTCATGACACCAGGGTGTGATTTGAAGGAAATTTGGCTGCTTTTTCTTAACTATCACTTCCAGTTTAAATGAAATCTAAGGATTTTCTTTGCTTTTGTTTTAGTAAAATTATAATTTAAGAACATTCACATGAAACCAAGAGACTAACAGAAATGGTAAAAAAAAACCAAACCTCTAAATTCAACTACAACCGGGAAGAATAGTTCAGTCCATTCCAGGTAAATATAGGTAAGAGAATAGATAATTCAAAGTTAAGGTGTTTAAGCAACATAGAAAACATTCTCAGAATACTGAAAAGATGAGAAATGGGCGTGGCAGTGTGTGTGTGTGTGTGGGGCAGAGAAGGAACAAGAATGTAGGTTGTTTCAAGCAGGAAAGTACAAGCAGCACTTGTAGAAGATTTGCTAAACTCAATGAAGCAGAATTGGCAGTGAAAAAAAAAAAAAAGCTGACTTCTGACAGCTACCAATTCCCAGCAGTTGAAGAAGCGATATTGGATAGCAGCAGAAGCAACAAGAGGTTGGAGAGAACAACACATGTGCATTCTCTATGGTTGTAGTAGAGAAAAACAGGATACGTACTCTATTTCCGTTTCTATCCGTCTGTTTGTTTCTCTCCTACATACACATGAGACAAAAAGAATCTTTCTCACAAAAATAGTTTAAATTACAAGCACTGTACTGAAGAAGCACATTGAAGGCATAAGACGTGCCGTGACACACAGAGGCAAGCAGCACAGACATTCCAGCAAGAACACAAAGGAATACACTGAAATAGTTTTGGATACATGCCTCGGAAATTGACAAATACTTTTCCAAACTCTTAATTTACTTACTATAAGTGTATAGACACACACACACACACACACACATGCCTTAAGCAAAGAAACAAACATAATATATAACGTTACAGAATACATTATGCGCACACACACGCACACACACACACGCACACACACACACGCACGCACACAACCATAACTAGGTAATGGGACACAAACATTACAAATATGTATAAAGTAAGCCATGTAAACATGGTTCATTGAACAAACAAAGAGTAGTACTCAATAGTTTTGGTTATTTAAGAATTTAAAAGAAATTTTAAATGGTTTCTAGGTATTTAGGCCTCCACTCTCAGTTCGGGTCATGTGATCAATTTTGCTTATCATGGTAACCACTAGCTGTATTGCAAAACTGATGGAATCGTGTGTCAGAGAAACACTCTGGAACTTCTGGAGCTCTCACAGTCTCATCCGACCCTCACAATATGGATTTGTCCCTAACTCCAGCTGCAGTGACCAGCTTGTCGAGTTCCTTGAGGACATTACTCAGATCACTGACAGTGGCTCATGGGTGGATGTTGTCTACCTTGACTTTGCTAAGGCTTTCAACTCTGTGCCACACAAAAGGCTTATGGTGAAACTCTCTGCAATGGGTGGGGGGGATGACCTTTTTAACTGGTTGAAATCCTTCATCCTCAGCCGAAAGGAGGTAGTCACAGTTCTAGGACAGCACTCTACACCATATGAGATGTCATCGGGTGTACCACAGGGATCTGTCCTTGGTCCCCTCCTGTTTGTGGCATACATTAATGACATAGATGCCAATTTAAAGAATGCCACAGTATTGAAATATGCAGACGACATCAAGCTGTACCTTGAAATCAAGAGGACTGATCCTGATGTCTACAACTCTTTCCTGCAATCAGACCTAGACACAATGCAGCAATGGATCACAGACTGGCAACTGAAACTGGCTGTGGACAAGTGTACCACCATGCATTTTGGGAGAAAAAACCCTGCGTCCACATACTCCCTCCACAACACTGATATCAAGAAATCCTCTTGCGAGCGTGACCTAGGCATCAGTCAGCAGTGATTTGCGTTGGACAAAGCATATCTCTAAAATTGTCGAGAAGGCCGAGGGTGTCTTGGCATCACTCAGCAAGACTTTTGTTAGCCGCTCTCCAGCCATCTATTTAAAACTGTATACAGCTATGGTACGACCACACTTGGAATTCGCATCATCAGTTTGGAATCCCTATCTTGCTCAGAACATTGACCTCCTGGAATCTGTCCAGAGACGTGCAACCAAACGCATACCCTCCATCAGACACCTACCATATTCTGAGCGCCTTGTTTCCCTGGGCATGGATTCACTGAAGCTCCGGCGTCTAGCGACGGACTTGGTAAACACCCACAAGGTTATCAACCACCTCACCAACAACAACACTGAACACCTTTTTGATCTCCATGTGTCTAACACACGTGGACATGCCTACAAAGTCAGAAAACAGCACAGCTCCCATGACTTTCGGAAACATTTTTTCACGCTCAGGGTTGCTGAAGCGTGGAATAAACTGCCTGCATCAGTTGTTGACTGCCATGACACTGCATCCTTTAAGGCCCTCATGCTTCCCGAAATCCGTCGAAGCTACACCTGATTATATATACACTTTAGATGAGTTGTAGTGCACCTGAGCACTGTACACAATTATTATTATTATTATTATTATTATAATCTATTTTCTTCTTAATCCTCTCAGACCTGGGCCCCTGTCTCTAACCCTAACCCTCCACTTGGGCTCCTGAGCAAAAAAATAAACAGTTACATATGCAGAATCGAAATCGATCAATGGAAATTGCAGCTGAGTTACCAGTGCCGGTGGCACGTAAAAAGCACCATCCGTTTGTGGCCGTTGCCAGCGCCGCCCTGACTGGCCTCGTGCCGGTGGCACGTAAAAAGCACCATCCGTTCATGGCCGTTGCCAGCCTCGCCTGGCTCCCTTGCCGGTGGCATGTAAAAAGCACCATCCGTTCGTGGCCGTTTGCCAGGCTCGTCTGGCACGTAAAAAGCACCCACTACACTCATGGAGTGGTTGGCGTTAGGAAGGGCATCCAGCCGTAGAAACATTGCCAGATCAAACTGGGCCTGGTGCAGCCTTCTGGCTTCCCAGACCCCAGTTGAACCGTCCAACCCATGCTAGCATGGAAAGCGGACGCTAAACGATGATGATGATGATGATGCAGCTCAAGAGTAACAACTGCAGGAGGCAAACTAATCACAAAACAACAAAAGTCAGGAGAAAACAATAAAAGGCCAATCTCTCAACCAGCAGATTTGTTCATCCAGATTGCTGCTTTCCTCATCACTTTCACCAGTTTGATTGTCCAAATCACTCTTATTGTCTGCATAAGAGGAAACTCTTCATTCAAAGAATACAATATCAGAAATAATTTTCTCAGCTGTAAAGTGTCCGGTCCTTCTGGTTTAGCAAGCAAAATGCTGGGTTTATTACACACTTGTTCCATTACAAAAAAAAATTTTTAATAATTTTTTTTTTTCCAATTAAAAACAAAAGTAGGTGCAGGAGTGGCTGTGTGGTAAGTAGCTTGCTAAGCTATCAGCAGAGTCTATCATTGAGATTGTGCCACCTCCTTTCCTCAGCAGGGAAAGGAAGGCTTATTTTTCCTGCGTAGTAGCCATACTGAAAGAAACAGTATGGAAGACGCGTACGAAAGGTATAGTGACAGGTACCTTTGTATCCGGCCAGGGGTTGGTTAACTTTTTCAGTTACCACCTCGGTAGTAAGATCAGGCTGGAGAAGAGGTGTCTGTCACGAGACATGTTTGCAAAAAGATGGAAGTCTGTAGCGTGCAAGCTGGGTATATCTGGCACCAGGTAAGTGTGGCCGGATCAAGAAGTAAAGGTTCTACCCAGATGGCTGGGATCCGTGCCCTACTGTATAATAACAAATTTTAAAAACTTTATATTGTAAATATTATATATATTTTATTGTAATCACCAACGTTTTAAGCTACAACACCCTATATGTTTGTCTGCATTTGTATGTCCCCTCTATGTAACGCCTTAATGGCGAATCTTTCATGAAATAAAGTAGCTTGCTAACCAACCACATGGTTCCAGGTTCAGTCCCACTGCGTGACATCTTCGGCAAGTGTCTTCTGCTATAGCCCCGGGCCGACCAATGCCTTGTGAGTGGATTTGGTAGACGGAAATTGAAAGAAGCCAGTCGTATTTATGTATATATATATATATATATGTGTGTGTGTGTGTTTGTCCCCCTAGCATTGCTTGACAACCGATGCTGGTGTGTTTACGTCCCCGTCACTTAGCGGTTCAGCAAAAGAGACCGATAGAATAAGTACTGGGCTTACAAAGAATAAGTTCCGGGGTCGATTTGCTCGACTAAAGGCGGTGCTCCAGCATGGCCGCAGTGAAATGACTGAAACAAGTAAAAGAGTAAAGAGAGCTATGGGGTGGGGGGGACACTGCAAACAATGAGTCATAAAGATACTTGATTATAACGATGTAACATAATCGGTTGTCTATTTTTACTATTTCATCTTCATTTTCTATGCATGTTGTTCATTACCCTTTTAACGAGAATCCGGTAGAGATTACATTTAGGTTATTCCCACTATCAGGAATATGGTGTGATAGGGTTAAGCCCACATGGTGCACACCGGATGTTGGCATCATTTTGCCAACATTCTGCAACATGATATAGTCAGTAATAACAGCACTTTACATTTGATGCTGCATGTGGTAGGATAGACATGATGTTGACACCAATTAACCATTTGATCATCATTCTGTCAGTGTGGTATTTCAATGACAACAATTATCCCATGGGGTAAATGATTTGATGGTGTCAGGCTACAAATGAGCTCACCTGGCTGACATGAGCATTCTGTTATTTCTATAGGCAGTAGAAGCTGTATACCCAGCCGTTGTGTGGAGGTCAGTTTACCTTAGACAAAACCATTCATACAAACAGAAATTCCAATGAAAATTTATTGGTCAGTGAGTATATTCAGTTCTTTTACTCTCTACTTCGAGTTTGAATACTGACAACTGTTTACTTCCTAAATGGGAAAAATACACTCGGATATTTCTTTGAAGGATTTTCTGGTACCTGGAAGCACAGACTATCCCGCAAGCCAGCTCCTTCATAATGTGTATATGATGGAAAGAATATTTTTTCGACAATACCTGCAGAAATGATAAAATACCAAACGCAGACAATGGCCGTTTGCCAGCTCTGTCTGGCACCTGTGCAGGTGGCACGTAAAAAGCACCCACTACACTCACGGAGTGGTTGGCGTTAGGAAGGGCATCCAGCCGTAGAAACACTGCCAGATCTGACTGGGCCTGATGAAGCCTTCCAGCTTCACAGACCCCAGTTGAACCGTCCAACCCATGCTAGCATGGAGAACGGACGCTAAATGACGATGATGATGATGATGAGACAATGACTTAAAGTGTTTATTCAAATCTCATTGCAATCGATCACAAAATCATCACCTTATGGGATTTGGGGAGGATCTAATCAATATAATTAGGAATATCAAATTAAAGAAAAATCCACTCCATAATAATAAACATATGAAGAAATTGGACAATCTGATTAAGCAACTTAAACGAGCATTAGGAATCTGGTACAAAACTTGAAACCTGTGCAATGTTGTTAACATGATAATTTGCAATGAATTCTACAGTAATTAGAATCAAACATCTCTCTCTATTCTGAATAATATTAATTCTACAGGATTAAAAATTGTCAAAAGCCTCGGGCTTGCTGATAACTCATTGATACTCCAGGTAAGCTTAAAGAACCATAACCCAAAGTTTGGAGATAAACCTATTGTTGGGCTTAGATGGGCAAATGCCCATCAAAGCTGGATGCTGATAAATTGAGCAAGAAAAATTTCTATAACCAAACTTAGACTATGGTTGGATCTAATGAGGTTATAAATTGGTTTATTACATTTTCATGATAGTTTTCACCATCATCGTCTCAAGCACTCTCTCATACTCTCATGCAGTGTCCTTCCCATTCAGTTGGAGGCCCTAGCTGTTAATTTGAAGGCATGGAGATCCATGTGTGATGCTGGAGTAGAGTGTTTTGAAATCGAACACAGGAGACTGCATGAAGAGAGGAGGAGTCATCATCCCTCTGCAGCAGTTGTTCAGGGGTCACTTTCAGTACCCTCAGAGCCACAGGATCTGCCTATCTCATGTCAGTCTCGTCAGCCACATCTGCTCCTATGAGAAACAATGTATGGAGGAAGAGAAGAAAGGTCTTGGATCAATGCTGTCATCACCTTTGATGGATTGTTGTAAGCAAGCAAGCACATCCATCCATCCATCTCTTCCGCCCACTGGGAGAGGATCCTGAGAGTAGAGTCCTCAGGTACCTCCTTCAATCAGAAGCAATTGTCATTAGACTTTCCAGTTGGATTCTCAAGCATGACCAACCGAGACAATGGATATTATCCAACCATCTAATATTTGGTTTCCCTTGATCTCCTGTTGGTTGGTTCAGCTTGTGATTGTTTTTACTGACGTTCTAATCACATGTCTGTAGTACTGAACCTGTAACTACTCAATTTTGAGAAGTAGTGGCTCAACCTAGAGAGACTCAATGAGTCCCGAGCTGTACGCCCTGTCAAGTAATTTTACTCCAGAGACCCTTCAGAAGAGCACCATTTTGGCCACTTGTATTCACAACCCTACTCTTTCAGTCATTATCCAACATTCATGAACATAGATGAGGATGGAGATAACAACCAAATTAACGACAGTGGGTATGGCTTTTGCCTTTTCAAGGATTGAATATTGCAGCTGGTGCATTACTGTGCAAGCAGCATCTGCATTTTTAGCATCCAATTCAGCTCTGTCCAAACCTTGTTAGTTAATAACTTTATGCAAATTAAACCTATTTACCTATGTTCTAGTTTGTAGACATTATAACTAGCTACAAGCTACTGACTGATATGTCCATGGACAAAACAAAAGAAAAAAAGAGAAATGGATCCTCTTTCTCTGATTAAGGCCTAGAGAGAGTAGAAACTACGTCGTATTGATCCTACTTTATCTGCTGAGAGAAGAAAAAAAACCTGTAGTGTAAGCACTTTATTTACTTTACACAGAGAGGAAAGACTATGGCAGAATCAGTAAAACAGCAGATGAATAATCACTAGGTTTTATTTGATTGCATCCTTTTAAGTTCAAATCCTGAACTCGACTTCACTCCTTCCGATTTTTATAGGTGTAGGAGTGGGTGTGTGGTAAGTAGCTTGTTTACCAACCACATGGTTCCAGGTTCAGTCCCACTGCATGGCACCTTGGGCAAGTGTCTATAGCCTCGGGCTGACCAAAGCCTCGTGAGAGGCTTTGGTAGACGGAAACTGAAAGAAGCCCGTCGTGTATATATATGTGTGTGTGTGTGTGTATGTATGTTTGTGTGTCTGTGTTTGTCCACCTAACATTGCTTAACAACCGATGCTGGTGTGTTTATGTCCCCGTAACTTAGCGGTTTGGCAAAAGAGACTGATAGAATAAGTACTAGGCTTACAAAGAATAAGTCCTGGGGTCGATTTGCTCAACTAAAGGCGGTGCTCCAGCATGGCCACAGTCAAATGACTGAAACAAGTAAAAGAGTAAAAGAGAAAAAAAGAGAGAGGTTAAAATTGTTTATCAAAATGATTTTACCTGTCATTAGATTTCAACTTATTCAAAAGCACCACAGAGTGCATTCCTTCCTTTCTCACATCAGATTGACAAACAGCCCCTGGCGACTTCCTTTGCTAGCATTTTGTCCTTGCCATGAGAAACTACAAATGTGACTTTCCATTACCTTCTTTCAAGGGCTTTTTACAAGACACCATCTTGTTGGTCAGATGGATAACTTTGGTGCCAGCATGGCTGTGTGGGAAGATGCTTACTTTCCAACCAAATGGTTCGGAGTTTAGACACCTTGAGCAAGTGTCTTCTACTATAGCCTCAGGCTGACCAAAGCCTTGTGAATGGATTTGGTAGACAGAAACTGAAATAAATGTGTGTGTGTGTGTGTGTGTGTTTGTACTCCACCACCACTTGACAACTGGTGTGTTTATGTCCCTGTAACTTAACAGTTCAGCAAAAAAGACCAATGAAATAAGTACAAAGCTCAAGGAAAAAAGTCCTTCGGTTGATTTGTCCAAACATGGCCACTGTCAAATGACTGAAACAAGATAAAAGATGTCTGGGCGCTGAGAATACGAACAAATACAACAAAGCATTTTGTCCACCACTCAAGAGCGACAACATATACGGCTAGGAATTTGGTCTGAGATTCTGACTGCAAAGTTGTTACTTTGAAGTGCATTATTAATTAATGAACCAAATTGTCTGCACAGGTACTAATGAAATCTAGTTTACATACATTATAAATCATTATAAGCTACAAATCTCTCCACAGTAAAAGCTGGAGAATCAGATCAATCTCACTTTTTTTTTGCACGCTACAGATAAAACCCTTTGGTATAATCACTTTTTTTTTTAAACAGCAAAGCTAAAATTGTATGCTTATCAAAAAGATTATATCTTTTGTTACAATTCAATTTATTCAGGAGTGCTGGGTGGGGCATTATGTATGCACACACACACACACACACACACACAAATACAAATAATACACTTTGATAATGAAAAAGCAAGCACATGATCCAAATGTTCTATATTTTGTTTATATATGTATTATAAATATTTGGTTCTTACTCCAGTTTGAAAATCTGTGATCATTTATTTTGAGAGACTGCAGAGCATGGAACTTGAGTAGTGGTTGAGTACTTAGCTGTGTGTGTGTGTACATATACAGGTGTACACATACATATACACACACACACTTACAAATATACATATGGAGGGACCATCCAGCCTTAACACCTTTTGATGTCAGTAATGAATCCACCTTGCTACATTCAAGCTAAATTTTTTGGTCTGACAATTAACTTCCACCCTTCCTCTACCTGTCTCAGAGCTCCAGCAGCATACATGCATACATTATTTAGAATTAATGGATTTTAGTTTTCCCTATTACAAAAGTTGCCAGCAAAGAAAATGCCAGGTAATTTACTTCAAGTAAAATATACAGCTACCACAACACACACACACACACAACTTGTCATAAATCTACTTACTTTTTAAAATAGTGAAATACCACAGAGAGGTGATTAATTAAGATAATCCTAATCTTTAATCTTGCTATGAGGTCACAATACAGAGACAAATATGTACACATTTCACTCACACACATACATCCCATCATAATCAGACTGAACAAAGCTAAATAATGTCGCATTTTCTTTGGGGTTCAAACTCTATTATAAGTGAATACTCTGCTTACAATCAATCAATCTATTATTAATCTAGTTCTATATTTAGGAGTATGTTTCAGCAGGAGTTATATTGTAATTGTTGTTTAGCACCCAAGCATTCAGCCTTGCCTTTTTGTGGGCATAGTCTACTTTGGAAGATAGTCACCAATGTATTTTTTTCTGCTTTAAGATGATAAAGTATGATCTGAGATTGCAATTTTCAGTAAACTGAATGAACATGTTCGCAAGATTTTCATTAATGCCGTCTGAGAACTCATTGTTTTGTTATCTTTTGCTTTTTTTTATTTTTAATACTTATACTCTTACTCTCTTTTTTATTTTTATACTTGTTTCAGTCATTTGACTGCGGCCATGCTGGAGCACCGCCTTTAGTCGAGCAAATCAACCCCAGGACTTATTCTTTGAAAGCCTAATACTTATTCTATCAGTCTCTTTTGCCGAACCACTAGGTTACTGGGACGTAAACACACCACCATCGGTTGTAAAGCAATGTTGGGGGGACAAACACATACACACATACATACATATATATATATATATATATATATATATATATATATATACGATGGGCTTCTTTCAGTCTCATCTACCAAATCCACTCACAAGGCTTTGGTCAGCATGAGGCTATTGTAGAAGACAGTTGCCCAAGGTGCCATGCTGTGGGGCTGAACCCGGAACCATGTGGTTGGTAAGCAAGCTACTTACCACACAGCCACTTTCCTCTAAGATTGATGTGACTGATACAATTTCTTCAGTTTAGCTCACTGAGATTGATGAGATGGCTGTTCAGCTTGGCCTTCAAAGACTGACATGACTATCAATCATGACTTATGAATATCTGTAAGACAATGTCTGTAGGAGAAATCTGAATGGAAGGGAATGATCAGGAATAGGGGTTTATGAGGGGACATGTTGGTGTGGCAGCAGGAGACTTAAATGAGTAGGGGTGGTATGCCAGTAGCTATTTCATAAGAGCAGATGCTGCTGCAGGAGCAAGTGGCAAAAAAGAGGGAGACAGCACTATTTTGAGTTAAGACCACTGAAATATGTACGACCAATAAACTGTCTGGGAATGGGTGATTCAATCAATGATACTCTCTGCTCACAACAACTGAGAATATTTAATGAAATGAATCTAACTCCAATAAGTTACTATTGATACAATTGCTATCAAGAATCAGTAAAGGTCAACTGGAAATCCAGAAGAATTGAAAAGGTCATCAGGAATTTCTGAAATATTTGTTTGATTTGTCTCAGATCAATATGATTTATACGAAAGAATAAAGGTAAAAGTAATGATTTACACAATCTGAGCTTCACAACAATCAACCAGAATCTATTCTTTCTTGAGAACTATTCACTGAGACATGAAACGTATTTGAACACACACACACACACACACACACACACACACACACTCACTCATTATCAATAGCATATTACCCAATGTATGAGCTTTGTTTGTTCACCACTACACTGGGGTTTAGCACAGTGGAGATGACTCCCTCCAAGCACTGGGTATTAAAACATCTGAAAGGTGAGACAGCGTACCAGCAAGCAAGCAAAACACATACACTGAGTATGTGTGATCAATAATGTTCACAACACTAGCACCGTTTCTAATTCATAATTAAATGAATATATATATATATATATATATATATATATATATATATATATAGGCACAGGAGTGGCTGTGTGGTAAGTAACTTGTTTACCAACCACATGGTTCTGGGTTCAGTCCCACTGCGTGGCACCTTGGTAGCCTCGGGCCGACCAAAGCCTTGTGAGTGGATTTGGTAGATGGAAACTGATAGAAGCCCGTCGTATATATGTTTTATATATGCATATGTGTGTGTGCGTGTCTGTTTGTTTGTCCCCTGAGCATTGCTTGACAACCGATGCTGGTGTGTTTATGTCCCCGTTACTTAGCGGTTCAGCAAAAAGAGACCGATAAAATAAGTACTGGGCTTACAAAAGAATAAGTCCTGGGGTCGAGTTGCTCGATTAAAGGCAGTGCTCCAGCATGGCTGCAGTCAAATGACGGAAACAAATAAAAGAGTAAAAGAGTAATATATATATATATATATATATATTATATATATATACACACACAATCCTCTGTATAGGTGTGTGTGTGTGTTTCCTCTATGCACAGCCAAACCTCTGGATCAATCTGTACCAAATTTATTGGTATGAAGGTTTTTCATTACTCGGGAACAGTTCTAGGGGGTCAAATTTCGGCCCTTGTTCATATAGAGGGCTGCAGCCCCCTTCCCCCTATACAACCCATCCGATTTTTTTTCAGTGGTATAATACCAAATTTGGCATGAAGGCTTTTCATTACTCAGGGAAAGTTGTAGTGTGTGTGTGTGTGTATATATATATATATATATATATATATATATAATATATATATATACACAGACATACATGTAGATATAAAGACAGTTTTCTTTCCTGTTTATTTGTTGCTGTTTAGTTCCGACAAGAGCAAACCTATGATTAAAGGCGTTTTAGCAACGGTCATATCATTTTTCACCTAGACAGTGAATTCTGCATTCAGGATCATAGCATCCAATGTTTAAAAAAAAATAAAGCAGGTATATATGTCTAGCATTTCAGCCAGCCTCATACAAGCTTCTTTGTTCATTCATATTAATTATTTTTTTGTAGCTAGATGAACTTCTTGAAGATAATAGTTCTATCCAAGACAAACCTGAGTAGTTAACCTTGACCAAGCTTAAGAAGCAATGCCTGTGCTACAAAGCAATGTTCAGGATTCAAACCCAAGGGTTAACCAGTTTGTGAACAGACCAAACAGACCGAATGAAATATATTTGCCATGTGCTGTAATTAATTTTGAAATATAATCAAGAGCTCAGAGAGATTGTGTAAAATATGTTTTTCACTTCTATGTTGTTTGGAGCGTAACAAAATGTTCTTACTTAAAATCACATTGCAAAGTTTTAATTTAAATATGAACATCGTGAAATTTGAGGTCTTGTAATACAATACCTTAGGCAGTCTCAAACAATTTATCACAAGGGATAAAATTTCACCTTCACCCAAACAGTGATTAACAGTAAAAAAAATTACTTTGAATAATGATTTTGTTGTTGCTGTAGGTGTTGTTGTTAAACTTAAGTCAGCTCTTATGGAGCAAACCTGTGGTCAAAGGCATTCTAGCCTTGACCATCATTGGTATTGCATTTCTTCAACTACATTGGATGGAGTCTTTTTTTTTTTTAATTAATTCCATTGGTCGGTAGTACCTGGATGGTAGTACCCACTTTGGGAACATTGTGAGCTTAGAATGAGGTTCTATGAGGATACTGGGTATTTGGAGGGGTTATAATAGTTTTTAGAAACAAGATATTTAGACTTATATCAAAATCTCATTTAAATAATGTTGTGCCTGGGGAGGGTCATATTGTCTTAATGCCTTATTATGTAACACACTCACTGGTTCGATTTCCACTCATTTATTATTCATATTTTTCTTCCAAAAATTTTCCTTGCTTTTGCAACCTTGTCAATGGATTCTTATTTAAATAAGATATTTAAATACCTTACATATAGGGTCATCCCATAAATAAGGCGGCTTTTGCAATTGCATGAACTAAAAGTCGGACAGGAACAGGATAAACTACCTGCATCAACTTGCTATAAAAGCAGGTAGTAATTTTACCTTGTATTTATTTTTAGTGAAAGTCTTGAAGAGTGCAGTTCAATCTTAACAGTTATTTTTTCAATGCTATAATGGAAGTGATAATGGAGCATATTTGGCATATTTTGCCTTATTAGTTCAATAAAGGCAACGATGCAATGGAAAGTGTGAGGAATATTAATGCAGTATATGGGGATTGGACAATAAGCTAGCGTCAACGATGGTTCCAGAAATTCTGAGCTGGAAACTACAGCCTAGAAAATGAGGCTTATCCTGGAAGATCTGTAGAGCTTGATGAGGATGTCCTGCAAACCCTAGTGTAACAAAATTCCATTGTAACTGTAAAGGAACTAGCAGAGAAGCTTCAATTCCGTCATTCAACCATTCATCAATACCTGCATGCCATCAGAAAAGTCAGCAAATTGGGTCCATGGGTTCCTCACAAACTTCCCATGTCAAATCAGGTGCAGAGAGTGAATGTGTGCACTTCTTTGCTATCACATCTCATGAATAAACCTTTTTTGGACAAAATAGTGACTGGTGACAAGCCATGTCCCTGTATTGACAGCCATGTCCCTGTATTGACAGTCATGTCACTGTATTGACAGCCATGTCACTGTATTGACAGCCATGTCACTGTGTTGACAGCCATGTCACTGTGCTGACAGCCATGTCATTATCTTTTCACAGCTATGTCACTGTGTTGACAGCCACGTCGCTGTATTGACAGCCACGTCACTGTATTGACAGCCATGTCACTGTGTTGACAGCCACGTCACTGTATTGACAGCCATGTCACTGTATTGACAGCCACATCACTGTGTTGACAGCCATGTCATTATCTCTTCACAGCCACATCACTGTGTTGACAGCCTTTGCATTATTTGTTTTAACAGTAATGTCATGCATTGCTGCTTTATCACCAGCGTTTGTGGCTACTTGTGGGACATGATGGAACTATTTCCTCAGTTTCTGCATATCCAGTTTTAATCTACCAGTTTGCAGTAACTTATAGTTTGTTGTCTATGCAGATAATCTCTTGCTGCCAACATAGGACAAGCAACAGGTATCTATGGCTTATAAGTTCATCAAACATGCAACTGTTCTCTGGTTTGTTTTGGCTGAAATTCCTCGCTTTAGCCTGTTAAGTAAGTTGCTAAACAATAAAGGAATTTGAGGGAAAGCATTCAACCACTAGAGCATATTACTGGTACTTAATTTACTGAAGATAACACATAAAATGTATGGCTGGGTCTTGATCAAACAAAGAAGCCTCTACATGGAGACTCAACCTGCCAGAAAGAGCAGCCAAATATCCCTCATTTCACACTCTACTACTTGAAAATGGTGGGATACAATAGATAACACAGTCCATTATATAAAAACATAGAACAGCTATGGATGGACAGCCTTTAACCTGACTAAAACAAGAACAATATACAATAGCTGAATTTGCTAAAACACCAAAAATTGTAATAGAAAGTATCCAAGACTGGGATGCTGCTCTCTCACAACCATCACCATTTTAATACAGAAAAGTTAGAAATAAAAAAAAAAAAATTAATTAAATGGGGAATGTAGATGCTTTTAAAATAGCTTTTTAAAAAAGATCTAAATGGCTCTTGTAAAGAAAGCAGATTAAACATATATATCAACTAATTTTTTTTTATAATCTTAATATTTAAAGTAATACAAAATTTCGGGCTTACTACAAGAAAAAAAGTTATTTTCTTTTAGTAATTTTTTCCACTCATTTGTTAGTCTTAGATGTGCATATGATAATTTGTTCTGCCTGTGTGCGCAAAAGCCAGTCTCAGTTTGTAAGACTGGACACACAAAGAAAAACTGTGCGATTATATACACACACACGATATTTATTCTAAGTCATTTTACTTTAATTAAATAAGAAAGCTTGAAAGAAAAGTTTGGGAATATTTTCTTAAATATCAAAATATTTTTGAGAAAAGTTTTTGAACAAAATCTGACATGTCTCTTAGTGAACAGAAATTCTTTCAAAGAACTTGATACTGAATTCAATATTCAGTCAGATGAGTAAACACACTTATTGAATTCAGCAAACAAAATCAAATTTCACATGGTTGTTTCTGTTTTTTGCTTTTATCTCACTAAACTAGACGGGAAAGAATGAAGAGGTTTTAGCATCTTGAAAGGGGAAATCTGTAAAGCAAACATACTTTGTAATTGGCTGAACACAATAATCAGATTTAGAGTTTTAAGACATAAATGGGATACAAACTTGAAGCTGTTTCCGTGAAGTATTCAATAAAAAATTTAATCATCATCATCATCGTTTAACGTCCATTTTCCGCGCTAGCATGGGTTGGACGGTTCGACCGGGGTCTGGGTAGCCAGGGTCTGCTCCAGGCTCCAGTCTGATCTGGCAGTGTTTCTACAGCTGGATGCCCTTCCTAACGCCAACCACTCCGCGAGTGTAGTGGGTGCTTTTTACGTGCCACCTGCACAGGTGCCAGAGGGGTCTGGCACCGGCCACGATCGGTTGGTGCTTTTTATGTGCCACCGGCACAGAAGCCAGTCGAGGCGGGGCTGGCATCGGCCACGTTCGGATGGTGCTTTTTATGTGTCACCGGCACAGAAGCCATTCGAGGCGGGGTTGGCATCGGTCATGTTCGGATGGTGCTTTTTATGTGCCACCGGCACAGGTATCACAACTACTGTTTCCATTGATATTTGGTTCGATGTTCATGTACATGCACTTGACTCAACAGGTCTCCTCAAGCACAGCGAGATGTTCCGGGATCCAAGGTACTTTGAATGGGCAGGGGCTATGCGGAACTGGTGCCGGAAGCATCCCGGGTCTTAGTTGTCACAGCACATCTCCAGAGATCTCGGTCCTTCGCCATTGCCTCAGTGAGGCCCAACGCTCTGAGGTCATGCTTGACTACCTCATCCCATGTCTTCCTGGGTCTACCTCTCCCCCTGATTCCTTCAACTGTTCGGGAGTGGCACTTCTTCACACATCTCTCCTCATCCATCCGCAGTACATGACCATACCATCACAAGCGTCGCTCTTGCACACCGCATCTGATGCTTCTTATGCCTAGCATTTCTCTCAGGGTGCTTACACTCTGTCGTGCATTCACACTGACATTACACATCCAGCGGATCATGCTAGCTTCATTTCTTTCAAGTCTACGCATATTTTTAACAGTGATGTTGGCTCTAACTGAAAAGATTTATTAGTCAAGGACATTGAAACCATGATTGCCTTGCCCTTATTCTTGAGGAATGATAAACCCTGGACTACATTGTTCAATATGTCCTTTTCTTTAAGACTGTAAGGTATGACTTGAGGGGATTTTGGCTATTTTGCATATAAAGGCTCCCAAGTTGTTTTGGCTCAACAGTGGTTATAAAGTTACAATGTGAGTCAATGAAGTACGGGACGAGTCAACAGAGAACTTAGATAGAAATAGCAGTTACATCTCCTTCAAATC
Organism: Octopus sinensis; assembly: GCF_006345805.1. Lineage (NCBI taxonomy): Eukaryota > Metazoa > Mollusca > Cephalopoda > Octopoda > Octopodidae > Octopus > Octopus sinensis. Next base: position 17,478,161 of record NC_043019.1, on the reverse strand, counting down.
ACATCCTATCTTTTAAAAAAAATGGAAGAGCCCATGGGACATTGTTGTAATAAATATAAAGAGGTGGAGTGGTCATGGCTAGAATACCTGATCATAACTAAAGAACACTGATAAAACCTCGATGCAGTCATTCAACTTGATGCCTGGATATCCTTAAAATGCCATCTTGCTATCTTAATAAAGATCATATTGGATAATACCATCTTAGATACAACAGGTTGTCAAAAACGATAGGTTACTTGCAACCGGAATACCTTTTATTATAAGATCAGCTCAATCAAGCTGACCTGCGGCTCAACAACTGACTTGATCTCCATTTAACCACAATATTAAAATAACACACTATCAATAGATATTAAACACTTCAGTAGTTCATTCAAAAACCCCCATCAAATTCACTAAATTTTCAGATCTAATCCATCCATGCTAACATGAGCCTGAAACAGTGTTGTTACAAACCAAACTTCTTACCTACACAGTTATGCCTGTGTCCCAAATAATTGGTCGGAGATGAGGAATTTGAGAGATAAACTATATTCAACTGAAAATCAAAATAATTAATATATCTGTAAAACAAAAAAAAAAGCTATTTTAAAGTAAAATACAACATTGTTTAACCTCCGGTCAGTGCTGAATTAGTAGACTCAAAAATCAAAGATATTACAGTCTTTTGTATATGTAGAAGCTACATTGTACAATGTGTCCTTCCATTTCGAAGAGGGGCAAGTGTGGTTTGAAGAGAATTTTGCTGCAATTCCAAGACGGTTGCAGTATGCTAACATTAATGAAATTGAAACAGTTTGGGCATACATTGTGAAGTAGACTCTACAGTTTATTGCAGTTTTTAGAATGCAGGAGAAACTGAGAAGACAACACAATGAAAAGCAGGATTATCAGTAACAAGAGAACTTCTAGAATTCTACATTAATAACTGAGGAATTCTTATGGCAATCCACAAGCTTTGCGGTTAAGAAATTTTAGACTGTATAGCAGAAACACCTAAGTAATTAATCCTAGAAAACTAAACTGACAAGAAAGAAACTACAAAAGAATGAGTTATTAGTGGAGCAGGGAAGAGTTTCTTCTTACTATGTTGTTCTTGTTGGTTATCTCCCAGGTCAACCCCCCCTCCAACAGACCTATGGTCAAAGGTATTCCAGCTATAACCATACCATTATTTCACATAACAGGGACTATATTATCCAGTGTGTGCTGAAACAACAGATTTTAATTTCAGCAAAGAACCATCGTCTAATGTCATTCACTGAAGTGTTTATTGTAGTTGCTGTTTATCCCCAGTGGTCAACCCGGATTCATCACTAGTGTTCCGGTTGTGATGTTACCTGTTTTATCAGAGGTAACTAGGAATAACTTATCAAATATGTCTTTCTTTAAGATGATGGAGCAAAATTCAAAGGAAACAGTAGCTTCCTCATTAACATCTTTTTTTTTTTATATATGATAATCAAAAGAGGAGGTGAAGTACGGGCCATGATCCTCGTTCATCACACTCCCAGAAGGCCGTAGCTGGCATACACATATTTTAAAAACTGATTACAGTTTATGAATCATTGACAAAAATGTGAAGCGGTTGCACTTTAATCCTTCATGACCATATTTCTTGTTTCAATTAATTTTCAAAGTAATCAAGAATTTGATGGAAATTGTAAAATAACTTAGTTTTCATAAAGATAGTTTCTGGAATAGGAAGATTTTATATAAAATTATTTTGGAAGTTCCGCCCACCCACCCCCATTTAAATAGAAGTTTTATATCATGGAACTAGGGGTGGTGGTTTCAGATAGTGGTCTTTATGGTTTAAAGCAGGTCAAGCACAAGTATCATTTTTACAGTCTGAATACAAATGGAATTGTCTATTGTCTTAGTTGGAAATTAAATATGACACAAATAATTAAAGCTAGAATGCAATGATGATTCATTAATTAAATCTGCAATTAAACAGTAAGTTTTAAAAAAGTATTGACATGCAGATCACAATGGAATTTTCATCCTAATAAGAAAATAGCAATTTTTTTTTTTTTATTTTACCAAAGAGGCTGACACCAGATTCTTGTATTATTTTAACAATAAATAAATATGAATTAAAAGCAGAAAGAGGATTTCAGTTGAGAAGTTTTTGGAGCCTTGAGAAATCTAAAGTTAAGCTGGAATAGAATGAAATGGAAGATAAACACACTGGACATATAACTAAATGTAATTATAATATAAATAAAATAATTTTAGGAGAAGCAGATCATATTTTCACTGGAACAGAAGAAAAATTAAAACAAAAAAAAAAACAAGGATTAAAAAAAAAACATAAAAGAGTATTCCATGGAACCATACACAATGGACTAAAATTAGGAAGCTACAGATTTTCAGTTTTCATGCACTAAAATGTATTTAAGCTAGATCCAATAAATATACAATATACTGCTAAAATAATGATTAAAAACAACTAATAACGAGCACATCCGATGGATCATGATTACAAAGGAAATACATATTGAAGGAATCTCAAGGAATATGCATGTGTGCAAGGCACCACATTCAAAGTTAAGGTCACACATACAAAGTACTACTCATGACACAATGAAACATATTTGTTGAAGGGAAAATGTCTCAAGGGAACATTCTGCAGAGTAAATACAAACATACTATGGTCTCATCTATGTAATACAGTGAGTTCAAAAGCTTCAATTAACAGTAATTACCCATGCAGTTAATTAGTAAATTAAAAACTCCCACTAAATGCATTTGAAATTTAAAATCAAGCAAAAGAGAGAATTCAAACAAGATCAGTTGATGCATTTCGGAGTGAAACTATAAATCATTAGCAATTTCTTTTTATTTACTTTTTTTTTTTAGTTTAATCACATTCTCTCAATAATCAAAAGTAAGAATTTCCATATATCAGTTGCCTTCCTATTAATTAACAGTAAATGCAAGAATTGTTGCTAAAAGTAAAGAGAAAGATCTACAATGAAACCGGCTTAATTATAGAGCAAGTCCCTCGGTAACAGCAATTAGGAAGAAGAATTTGACTTTTAATTATTGTATATCTATGACATAAAACAAAAACTTCACTTAGCATTTCTGAAGATGCTCATTTGCAATTTCGTGGTTCAGGATTCAATCGTCTGCATGGCAGAGGACATTATTATAAGTTCTACTTAACCCAAACCTATGAGAGTAATCGGGTGGGAGAAACTGTGGAACTCCATAAGATATATTTGTTCTGGAGTAGCTGACTTAATCCATTGTCCAGTTTAATATGACCAGCAGATTAGCTTTTAGATGTCTTCAGCAGAGTCTAATCTATTGCAAGAATTTGGACCAGCTCTCTGGTATAAAGATATCAAAATCTTTCGTTCGTTCCTCACACCAGATTTGGAATGCCAGTAAAATATATAGAAATTCCTTTTTCTGCTTAAGCTACAAAAATAATTTAAAAAGTATATTTTTTTTATAGCTCAGTCAGGATAAAAGGTGTAGTTCCCCCCCCTTTTTTTGTTTGTTTTTTTAATGTTCTCTGAAACCAGTTGGTGAAACAGCTGGAGGAGTGACATAGATGCTGGTATCTTGCAGCCAGAAATCTGGTCCCAAAGCCTGCAACAAAGTAGATTCTGCTGAGAGATATACAAAGACCACTTAATAGCCCTTGGATAAACTATGCCAGGCTTATCCTTTCAGGTGCCAGTGCCACTTAAAAAGCACCCATGCTGCTATTACATAAATGCACTCATGTTGGTGGCATGTAAAGAGCACCCACCACACTTTAAGTGGTTGGCATTAGAAAGGGCACCCGGCCATAGAAACCAAGACACATCAGACAGCTGAAGTCTGGACAGCCCCTTGCTAGCCAGCTCCATGTCAACACGGAAAGCGGATGTTAAATGATGATGATGATGATCATCATCATCATCACAACAGGTATAGTTTATCTGAATGGGGCAACTGCAGAGTTCCTGAACACTCATTTTCCCTTATGAAGCTTAGTTTGATCCAAAGCAATGATAACGGGCACTTGCCCTAGGTGCTATGTAATGAGATCACATCTGGAATCTTATGATAGCAAAGTGAACTTCTTAATCACTTGCTTATGTATTTTATATCAGATAACATTCAGTAGTGTTTTCTTGTAAAATATTTCATATGTTTAGTTGACAGTGGTTTAGCTGATTAGCTATGGAAAAAAATCCAATTCAAAGTCGAACAACCAGCATTTCATCTTAATGATTATCAACCACCAATTCCAGCTTGCCTCCAACATTAACAGAAAAGTGAACTGGAAATAGTCATATGACTTACTTTTCTTATAATTGCCAGACAGAAATCTTTCTTTAACACCTCTATATCGCTCAAATCTGTCCTCCTTAACCCTTTCGTTACCAACCCGGCTGCAACCAGCTCTAGCTCTGAGTACAAAGGTGTTGTTTTTGTAAGTTTGGAATAAAAATCTTCCACCAAACCTTAGTCCCAATTTATGTTCCTAACACTAGCTTAATGACAACTAAGTTATTTTACTAAATTCTTTGTTATATTTAAAATTAATTGAAAGGAACAGAGAGCATCTCAACAGAAATACAGTAACGAAAGGGTTAAGGTGAAATCCTATAAAAGTGGTTGCTGTTGTAGTTTAGCTCCAATTCAGCTCCCAATGGAGCAGACCTGTGATCAAAGGAATTCCATCCAAGATTATCCTTTTTTTTTTTTTTCTAAAATATATGATTTGCTATTTGTAGTAAGTTGAACACATGGAGTCTCTCTTTCATTGGCATGAGCAGAGAAGAGGCTGTCGGTGTTTAACCTGAGGTCAATTCTGATTAATAAAGGACCTATGGTTAAAGGCATTCCAGCCATGACCATCTTTTTTTTAATTGAGGGGCATGTGACTGCAATTTTAGAAAGCTGAATGATGATGTAGACTTTCTCGATGGTTTGTGTACAGAAAAAAGTCATCAACCCTTTAGCATTCAGATTATTCTGTCAAATGCCATGCTTATTTCTTCAGTTTTGAATTAATCATAAATAACCTTGTAGCTTCAAGACTTTGATGAAATGATAGTTTATTTCTAAAATGACATTGCAGGGTAGGTGTGAGAAGACAGATCTGGTTACTTGAAACTAGAACAGTTAGAATATTTTGGCTAAAATATGACCAGTTTAAATGCTAAAAGTTTACGTGAGGTGATATTTACTGGTATGTTTTCCAATCAAATTCCAAATTCCATCTGAGACCAAATAATCCATATTTCTTCGAGTTCTTTGTCCCCTATTTAATTGAAATATATAATGTTTACAGTTTATATGAACAGTCACTGTAACTATTTACTTCAGTTTTGGATAGTTCTTTCAAGTGTTACATCTCATCACATTTTCCTCAAAAGCGCTAGATATGATTGTTGATTATCTTTTTAAGTACAAAATTATTTCATCACAGTAAGAGAGATAAACAAAATACCATTCCCTGTTATGTCTTTCTCTCTCTATGTATATGTGTGCGCGCATATATAAGTATGTATGCATACATGTGTGTATATATATTACACACACACACACACACATGTATGCATATATATATATATATATATATATATATATACTTGAAATTTATGGAAAACAAAAGACAGAAGACATGTGTGTGTATTTATACACATATATATGTGTGTGCATACATGTGTGTGTGTGTGTATATACACATATATATGTATATATATGTCTATATACACATATGTATGTATATTATATATATAAATATATATATGTCTATATACACATATGTATGTATATTTATATATATAAATATATATATATATATACACATATATGTATGTATATTTATACATATATATACACATATATATGTATGTATATTTATATATGTATATATATGTATATATAGTTGAAATTTACAGAAAACATAAGACGAAGACAATATATGTGTGTGTGTATATATATATATATATATATTATATATATATATATATATGTGTGTGTATACATATTCACCATGATAGATCGCTAGCCACTACACATTCTTTATTTTCTCTCCTTGTCTCTTTCTGTGTTCCTTTCTGTGGAAGAGCTTAGGCTCGAAACGTTAAAGACTTCTTCACTTCCCAAGTGTTATACTAATATATCTGTTTGTTGTCTACACCACCTGTCTCCATCTTCTTTGTTTTTTGTGAATTCTCCCCCTATGTATATATATATATATATGTGTGTGTGTGTGTGTGTATTGTAGATTGTACGATACATGTGTGCGAACTACCATGCTTCACAGCAGTGAAACATGGGCTGTGACTGCTGAAGACATGCATAGGCTCAAAAGAAATGAAGCTAGTATGATTCGCTGGATGTGTAATGTCAGTGTTCACACATGACAGAGTGTAAGTGCCCTGAGAGAAATGTTGGACATAAGCAACATTAGATGTGGTGCGCAAGAGAGATGACTGCACTGGTATGGTCATTGGTTATGTATGGATGGAGAGAACTGTGTGAAGAAGTGTCATTCCCTAACAGTGAAAGAAGACCATGGAAGAGAGGGACCCAGGAAGACACGGGATGAGGTGGTGAAGCATGACCTTCGAATGTTGGGCCTCAGGGAGGCAATGACAAAAGACTGAGATCTCTGGAGATATGCTGTGACTGAGAAGACCTGGCAAGTAAAGTGAGATCACAGCCGTAGCCTACACCAGGGTTGCATAACCAGCCCACTTAAAAAAAGTATCTTTGGATCGCCAGGTGACATGCTGTGCTTGAGGAGACCTATTGAGTCAAGTAAATCAAAATTAAATCAAATGAAAATTGTAGATGTGGCTGATACCAGTGCTGTCTAACTGGCTCCCCGTGCCAGTATCACATAAAAAGCACCATCCAAACGTGATCAATGCCAGCCCCCTCATCCCAACTAGCTCCTGTGCTGGTGGCACATAAAAAGCACCATCCAAATATGGCCGATACCAGAGCTGCCTGACTGGCTCCTGTGCCGGTGGCATGTAAAAAGCACCCACTACACTCTCAGAGTGGTTGGTGTTAGGAAGGGCAGCCAGCTGTAGAAACATTGCCGACCAGATTGGAGCCTGGTGTAGCCTCCTGGTTTGCCAGTCCCCAGTCAAACCATCTAACCCATGCCAGCATGGAAAACGGGCATTAAACAGTGGTGATGATGATGATGATACACATATACACACAGACACACACACATTTGCTTCTGAACCACATGGTTCAATCCCACCATGTGGCACCTTGGGCAAGTGTCTTCTACTATGGGTCAACCAAAGCGTTGTAAGTGGATTGGGTAGATGGAAAACTGAAAGAAGCCAGTTTTATATATATATATATGTGTGTGTGTGTGTATGTGAGAGAGAGTGCATGTGTGTATGTATTTGTGTGTCTAAGTTTGCCCCCCCACCTCCATCGCTTGACAACCGATGTTGGTGTGTTTACATCTCTGTAACTTAACGGTTCAGCAAAAGAGACTAATAGAATAAGTACTAGGCTTACAAAGAATAAGTCTGGTGGTCGATTTGTTTGACTAAAGGTGGTGCTCCAGTATGGCCACAGTCAAATGACTGAAACAGATAAAAGAAAGAATATATACATATATATATATATATAAGGCAATTATTTTAAAAGTTTAAATTATGAAGTTTAGTACCTGCAATTTATATCCAAGAGTACAATGAACCATTAGCAGAAGCCTGGTGGATCCACAAATGAATTCTTTTTTTTAAATCTATGAAAAATTACGTGTCAATACGTCAGAACCATACATCATTGAAGTCATTGAAAAACCATGTCGTGTAATTTCCAAAGCAGTATTTGTGCAGCTTTGGTTTCCTTCAAAAGTACCAGTGTCTATTCTTCAACCTGTCAGACTAGCAAAACCCAGATTACTGGGTTTCAACCTGTAACAACATAATGTTAACGGAAGTGTTGCTATGGCCAATGATTCACTGTTTATATAACAAAATCACTAAGCTGACAAAAATTTGCTTTACATATATATGTGTGTGTGTGCGTGTATGTATGTACCTATGTTGGTGATTTTGTAATTTTGTTAAACCGGGAAATAAAAAGATAGGACATGCTCAGGTAACACTGAGACAAAAAGGAAAAACAAATTAAAGGGTGCAATGAATAAATGCTCTAATCGGTCAAAAGTAACTTTATAGCATTCCCATATTACCACAATATCAAACATAAATATATATTAAAAATATCAGGGCATATATTACACACACATTTAGGTATGGTGATGCAAAGAGGAAAAATAGATCTCAAAATATAACTATATGTATATTTTTATTGATATTTAGCAGAGGGAACACACTCACAAGGGCTGAGAGTTTCGTGCAGTGACACTTAAGTTTGTTAAGTGCCAATGCACAAAACTCTCAGCCCTTGAGTCACTCTGTTGCTTCTGCTACACACACACACACACACATATATATTAATATGTATACACGCAATAGAGCAAAAGGATAGGCAGTCAACAAGTATCAAGTCAGTGTGTAACATATTTATACATATACAAATGTAAAGAACTTTTCACATCCCAGACTCTACTTGACTTTCTGCTATACCATCATGATCATCGTTTAACGTCCGTTTTCCATGCTAGCATGTGTTGGACGGTTCGACCAGGGTCTGGGAACCCAGGACGCTGCACCAGCCTCCAGTCTGATCTGGCAATGTTTCTACAGCCGGATACCCTCCCTAATGCCAACCACTCTATGAGTGTAGTGGGTGCTTTTTATGTGCCACTGGCACAGAGGCCAGGAGGCTGGCAATCGCCATGATCCGTTGGTGTTTTTTATGTGCCACCAGCGCAGAAATCAGTTATGGGGTGCTGGCATCGGCCACATTCGGATGGTGCTTTTTACGCGTGTATATATACCTTTACGTATATTTGCATTTCCCTTCAGTGTATCATATAAGTATAAAACACGTTATAAACTGACTTGATACCGGTTGACTGCCTGTTTATGCTTTTGTTCTCCTATACATATACCAACTCGATAGATATGTTGACATCACGCACTTTCATGTAAAGCTGGGACTTAGGTGCAAATTCTGTCTGACCACTCAATGTATGCATCTTAGTATATCACTTGATATCTTACTACCCACAACTTTATATACTCTTTACTCACTTTTACTTTTTTGCTTGTTTCAGTCATTTGACTGTGGCCATGCTGGAGCACCGCCTTTAGTCAAGCAAATCAACCCCAGGACTTATTCTTTGGAAGCCTAGTACTTATGCTATCAGTCTCTTTTGCTGAACCGCTAAGTTACGGGGACGTAAACACACCAGCATCGGTTGTCAAGCGATGTTGGGGGGACAAACACAGACACACACACACATTATATATATATATATATATATACATACATACGACAGGCTTCTTTCAGTCTCTGTCTGTTCAGAGGATATAGTAGAAGACACTTGCCCAAAGTGCCATGCAGTGGGATTGAACCCAGAACCATGTGGCTCGTAAGCAAGCTACTTACCACACAACCACCCCTACGCCTATAGCTTGGGGAAGAAAAAGCAGTAGATTTTAAAAACCATGATACTACCTACATTTCCTTTGGACACAAACTGTACCACAATGTATTCCTCAGAAATCATAATTTACTTAGTTAAATTCCATAATTAGTTTTCATGTCTGATTAGCAAGAGTCTTCATGTGAATTTGTGCTGAAACAAGTTTTGCTGTTTCTAGGGAGTCATAATTAGACTCTGATAGAGAGGTAAATATATTAACTATAAATAAATTTGGCTACAATGAACAATGTCAGTAGGACAACTGAAAAAACATATAAAGTTAAAAGCAAAATTACAAGTGAGTATTTCCAAATACCAAACTATAATAACAACTTTTAAGATCAATACATTTCTTAATATTCTCCATTCCTGAGCTGGTATGAATCCAATAATCTCGAAATAGATTTAGACACTTGCACATTTGTCGTTTGCCACCAGGCAAATATGTAGTAATCTTCCATCGGTTACTTTTTTATTCGTTTCAGTCACTTAGACTCTGGCCATGCTGGGGCACTTTTTTGATGAATTTTATTCAGATGCATCAACCCCAGGACATATTTTCTATTGAAGCCTGGTACTTATTCTGTCATTCGCTTTTGCAAAACTGCTTGTTTACAGGGATGTAAACACACCAACACCGGTTGTCAAGCAGTGGTGGGGGACAAACAGACACACATAACGAGCTTCTTTCAGTTTCTAACCTCTAAATCCAATCACATGGCATTGGTCAACAAGAAGCTACAGCCCAAACTACCATGCAGTAGAATTGAACCTGGAATAATGTGGTTGGGAAGCAAACTTCTTACCACACAGCCATCCCTGTGCCTGTGTATGATTAAAATAGTTTGTTGTTTTCACTACCAATCCTGCATTGCAACTAAATGCGACTGAAAATGTGAATACATATGGTACATCTGCGAATATATATATATATATATATGCAGACATGGCTGTATGTTACAAAGTTTGCTTCCCACCTATATGGTTCAGGGTTCAGTCCCACTGCATGGCACCTTCTGCAAGTGACTTCTACTACAGTATCAGGCTGACCAAAGCCTTGAGTGGATTTGGTAGACGGAAACTGAAAGAAGCCCATCATGTGAGTATATATGATGCTGATGATATATATGTGTATATATATATATATATATATATATAATATATATATATATTAATATATATATATATATATTAACAATTGAGGATAAAATCTTTAAAGAAATTATCATAGTCAGCGTGAAAAACCTCGTAGAGAAAAATCCGTAAAATATAAATTAATATTTTCAAAGAGGAAGAATTTACGGATTTTTTCTCTTACGAGGTTTTCACGCTGACTACTGATAATTTCTTTTAAAGATTTTATCCTCAATTGTTAATTTATATTTTTCACTGGAATAGTTCAATACTGAATTTTTATTCCGACTAGGCAATTTGTTACCAAAATGCATTGCGAAAAAGCCCGCCATTTTCATAGATATGTAAAGATAAACATTCGTACATACTATGACGAATTCTACGGTTGGCTATCGAGCTTGTAATGTTATGTTTTTTCTTATATTTCTTGAGTTTGTTGCACTGACGAACATGAAATGCATATTCTGCATAAATGCGAAATCACATGTGATATGTAACTGAATTCTTTTTAAAATGATGTGTTTTGAAGTTTTGCATTCGGTAAAATTTTGTTATTTTTAGTAGTTTTGACCGCATTGGTCCCTCTTAGCGTGTTGGTATCTATGAATAGTAGTACCCTCAATATAATATAAAATATATATATATATATATATATATATATATATATATACACACACACACACACACACACACACATTTTATATTATATATGTATGTGTCAAAATAATTGTAGTGATTTTAAATAGAAAATGGAATGAACAATATTCTCTATCATTTATTTATATATATACACACACACAGAGGGTGTGATGGTTAAATTGTCACCATTTTATATCTTTAATTTCATGCATGTGCATTGTGTGTTTTTCATTTTGTTGACTGCACAGTATAGTAGGGTCAATTGGGAACCATTTGTGAGAAAAACAGCACCATGATACAATTCACTCTGCCAGAAATTTGGAAACAATATGCTGTACTGCTTGGCATTCATGCCAGAGGCTCCAATACCAACATGTACCAAGAGTGATAAAAATCAAACATCCAGTCAACATTATGGTGTTTGGAGTGATCACTAGTAATGGTGATGTTATGCCTCCATTCATCTTCTCACACAGCTTCACACTCAACACAGAGACCTACATCAAGTGACTGAAGGAGGCAGTGCTACCCTGGATCAAGAGGGTGGCTGCTGGAAGTCCCAATGGCTGGCAACAGGACTCTGCACCATGTCACACAAGCAGGAGAACCCAGTCATGGCTGTCAGACAATTTCTGCAACCACATCACCCCTAACATCTGGCCTCCTAACTCCCCAGACTTCAACCCCCTTGATTATTATGTGTGGGGTGCAGTTGAGTGAGAGACCAACAAAAGATGAACTGAAGGAAAGGATTATGGCAGCATTCACCAACCTAATCAAGGAGATGACCCAGAAGAGTTGCAGGAGATTCTGAAGTCATCTGGAGGCCATGGTTGAAGCCAATGATGATTCAATTCAATTTACTCTTAAGTATTTCAAGATATTTTTATGTCATTTTGGAAAATATATCTGTTAAAATGAGATGTCCATGTTATTTCACCACACCCTGTATATATATACATACACGTGCTGTTTCAATCATTAGATTGTGGCCATGGTGGAGCACTGCCTTGAAGGATTTTTAGTCGAATGTATCAACCCCAGTACTTATTTTTCATAAGCCTCATACTTAGTCTATCAGTCTCGTTTGCCAAACCACAAAGTTACAGATATGTAAACACACCAGTACTGGCTGTCAGGTGGTGGTGGTGGGGAGATAATCACAGACACAATGACACACACACATACACACACATAAATATATACAGATATACAACAGGCTTCCTTCAGTTTCCATCTACCAAATCCATTCACAAAGTTTTGGTTGGCCTGAGGCTGTGGTAGAAGACACTTGCTGCCATGCAGTGAGACTGAACCTGAAACCATGTGGTTGGGAAGCAAGCTTCTTATCACACTGCCATGCCTGTGCCTATACATACATATATATATATATATATATATATATATACATACACACGCATATATATAATTGATACTAATATTACACTAGTATAAAATGCAATAAATCAAAACAATGCATTTATTCAATAGTGTTAGGTAGCAGGGAATAGTATTAACTGAAATCCATGTGTACCCGGGTTACTCAGTGGAGTTTCCTCGTGCTTTGTCCTCTGCCACCCAAATACCAACAAAAACAAGTTCTGAATAGTGACTCATTTTTAAGTTTGTGATTGTGTGGCTTTTCTCTTTTATACTCGTTTCAATCATTAGACGGCCATCCTGGGCCACAAGCCTTGGAGAGTTTTTAATCAAAATAATCAAACCCAGTTTATTTTTTTTTAAGCCAAGTACTTATTCTATCGAACTCTTTTGCCAAACCTCTAAGTTACAGGCTTTTAGACACAACAACAGGTGGCAAGCAGTGGTGGGAAACATACCAACACACACACACAGGCTTCTCTCAGTTTCCGTCTACCAAATCAACTCATAAGGCTTATAGAAGAAGACACTTGCCTAAGGTGCCATACAGTGGGACTGAACCCAGAACCATGTGGTTGGGAAGCAAGCTTCATACTATACAGCCATACCTGCACACTATGTCCAATTCTTGCCCCAACCTCTCTCTTTTATCTAACATTCATTTGTTTCTCCCCAGCCAACTCATTTCAGACTCTCAATGGTTTACTTCTCCCATTCATCATTGACTGTTACAAATCCTCTCTTTTTACTGGTATGTATTTCTCTATCTCTCTCAATATTTACATTACAAAAAAATGTGTCAACATTTGAGTAGAAGACAAAAATAATACAAAGGGGTCGGGGAAATGTTTCCAGTATCTTTGGAGGTTTGACTATATCAAACTATTTTCGTTTAAATTTCTATACACTCTGACTTACATTTCTTGCAATCACATTTTATAATTTCCCTTTAAGATATAGCCACAAGTCAGCACCATACACTGATAATTTTATTCTACAACAATGATCACGTAGCTTCCTGGTTGTTCATTTTCTTGATGTAAGACTTTTTTCCTCTCTGGTTTAACAAGAAAGAACACTTGCTTTTCAATTGCTTTCATAATAATTTGTTTCCATCAATAATGGCACAGAAAATATGTGCCACAACTCCAATGTCTTTTGTTGCCGAATGCAAGTGTGCTTCTGAGGGAAACAAACAGATGAACTGCCTCAATAAAGACTGCAAGCTCAATGCTGTTAGGAAATGCAGTTGGCAAGAAATTTGAGACTGAAAGTGAACATGACACTATAAACAGAAAGCTACCAGACAGGGCTGTCCATGGACAAGTAGAAATGCCTGATGAACAACAGGTTCACCATGCATGCATTATGAATGCCCTCAAGAGTGTCAGGCCAGATAGAAAGCTCACGTACCCACAGAAGCTGTGGAAAAGAGCTGCCTTCAAATATGATCCTGGGCATAAGTGCGCTTCTGAAAAAATAGTTTCAAATGGTATCTCATTAAAAATTTGTGACAAGTGCTTGAACAACAAATGGAAACAAGAGACAAGTGCAATATGCCGGTCCAATGGAAAAAGCTAATCTACCAGTTTTTATTGAGCTGCCAGAGCCCTTTTTACTGCCACCAGAGCCCTTTTTACTGCCACCACTAAGATCTATGCACTTTTAGAAGAACAACAGAAATCATAAGTCATGCAAACTTTTAAAGTACAAGGGCAGATCTACCACAAAATCAGTTCACTTTAGCCCCTCCCAATGAAAAGCCTCCATTTCTGAAGCTGTACTTTGCTGTTGACTTGATGAGACAGGTTCTTAACATAAACACTGTCTCCAAGTTTGACTTAATTTGTAAACTTCCAGAAATGTTCCATGCATAAAACAGTTATGTCAGGAGTTTCAACTATGCTTTGGAATCTGCATCTGTTCTGAAGTTTCAAATTGTTTAATGAAAATAAGAGGCCATCTGGAAAACTTATTTCAATGTACTTGAATGAAATGAGGTTGCTGTCATTAGGAGTGGAAAGCTACATTACAAAAGAGATCTCATTTTGAAGCACACACACAGCACTCTTAAAAGTATAAATGAGATACATAGATCCTATGATGCAGTATAATAATTTCAAATACCAAAACAAAAAACTGTTGTCACTTTCAATTCTGGAGCCTTCTATATTAATATTTCCATGCCTCTTCCTTTTCAGAATCACTAAATGCAAATGCACTATTATTCCATTTACACACAACATCTTGGTTAGCTCTCATGTGTTGTCTTGCAATTCAGAAACACCTGCTCTTGCCATCACCCGATGGTTATAAGCAAGCGTCAATGTTATACATGCGATGTTGTTCCTTTCCAGTCTTTCACGGAAAACATGGCTGGCCACGAGAAAATATCTACTGTGCTCGGGAAAAGGAAAGTCTGGTGACAGAAAGCACTTCTGGGTATATGAATTCCGTGTGACCCATGCAAACACAGAAAAGTGGATGTTATGATAAGGATGGTGGTGATGATGATGATGATGTGTGCACACGCTGAAACTGAGAACAGATGTAAAACGATATTAAAGACATAATTATCAAGTCACAGAGGCAAATTAAATATCACTGAAAAGTAGAAGAAAATTAATGATAACTGTGCAAAGACAGAAGCTGTATGAATGGATGAACAATAACCGTTGATCTTCTGATACATCACCATTATAAATCAATGTCTGCTGATTTACTGCCACGGGTACTTCCGATGTAAATACACTGCTGCCACTGGGCTGCAAGTCAGCACTGATCTGAGAAGAACTATGATGAAAAAAGTTCCCCACATGACCACCATGTATCTTATTTAGTGGCATAATTTATTGAACGTATCCCTTTCTTTTTATTTTTTTTTTTTTTTAAGACTGTAGAGTGCATTTTGAGAATGATACGGCCAAGTGGCCACATAAAGGCTCCTTCAGCGACTTGAGGAGAATTGAGGTACTGCTTGGTAGACACAAAGGTGTATAAATGTATAACAAATTGCTGGACCATAAACACATGGACTACAGACCAATAAGGTGGTCTTTGAAGTTGTAAAAATAGCAGCCGCAAACTACTGTCTTAAATAAAAAAAAAACAAAAGAAAGAAAGAAATAAAAAGCATTACATAATGCAGACCTATATTATGGCTACAATGCTTTTCATCATATGCTTGCTGAATCAGAGCTGACCTGCAACAAATCAAGAAATTGTTTTCAATTAGAGGGGAGTGGGGGGGAGGAAAAGGAAGAGAGATAAAACAATAAAACAGGAAATTACTGAACACAAGAAGGAAAAAGTTGTAACTTACATTGCTGAGTAACTAATCAAAATGAGTTTGTTGTTGCTGCTGCTGCTATAGGTAGTATAAGAGAGGATGTAGAAGAACTAGAAGGAGAGAGTGTCAGCAAAGAGATGGAGTGGTCTGTTGGTGAGGTGAATGAAAGATTAATAGGATAGGAAGATAAAATGCTCTGGACTGCAAAAGAGCTCTTGCACGTGCTAGAGTCAAGAAACAACTGATGTAGCAATGGATCAGCTAAAAGTTTACAGTTGGTACACATCCTGAAAGTGGAGGAAGAGTCACTCCTCACTTTATAAAATTTCAAATAAATACTCTCTCTCTCTTTCTGTAAGTGTGTATTTGTCTCTCCCTCTCTCTCTCTCTCTCTCTTTGTTGTTGTCAGCCTGTATTTGTCCAAGCACAACTGTAAACAAGGAAGAGGCACAAAGGCCTACAGAAACAATTATTTATTTATCCAGTTTAGGAACTGCCAATGTTCTGCGGTATATTTGTCTTTCCTACATCATGGTGAATGTTTGTGCGGCCTGGGCATTTTTAACTGTAAAAAAGAGAAAGAGAATATTGAAGAGATCAAAAAGGAATTATTAATGTTTGTTTTCATTTAAAATATATATATAAGAAAAACTAAATTCAATACTTTTCAGTAGAGTGCCTCATTCATTCTATCTGGGGAAGAGTTAAGTGACTTCAAACTTTCAGCCTAATTACCATCATCTTTTCTTGAGATGTGTTTAAGCGTTATAACTTCAACAAAATATGTGTTTTGATATTGAATTTTGAACTTTTACAAGTAAAAAAAAAAGATTCTGCGTTATTCAGCAGAGGAGGGCAGTATCCATAGTCATATTTTTTCATGGTTTCTGGGTTTCATGATGAAGAGAAACTTTAATTCAGATTAGCCTTGGATAAGAAGCTTAGTCCAAATGTTTGCAAGAGTGGAATGTGTTAAAAGCAGCAAAAGGCTGGGTGGCTAAGTCTACCACCAAATAACAGTACAACCCATCAAATGAGTTTCTGCAGGTTTGGGTCTTATTTGAAGCAGAAGAGATGTTGCACAAACTTAGACACACAGACAGACCTGCAAAATTGCTTATGAAACAAAAATTAAAATTACAGATTAACAATTAAAGAATTGTTACTAGAATCTCAATCCGAACTGAATAATCTCCATGATTTATTCCTTGATAAACCTTCAGTTATTAAGAACTGAATTTCAGATTAAAGCTGAAATATAATCAGAAATGTTGCTGTTGATTTCTGATCAAGGAAACTTAAATTATGAGCAAATACGTTCCAGCCATGACCATGCCATCTAATTTTCATACAATATATTGATGACATCATTATCCAATGAGTCCTTCCTTTCCTAAGGATGTTGTTTGAAGGCAACTTTGCTGCTATAAGATTTGGATATTAATTAGGTGCCAAATATATTTAACTTCCAAGTGTATTTAGATTTACGGAGATGTACTCGCATAGCAAGTAATTTGATCTGAGATCGTGTGCTGAAACGAAAACAATTGCAGCGTGGAAGGTGTTTATAAGCCATTTAAGAAACACACAAAAGCCGTTCGATTCCGTTCAACATTTAAGTTTAATTTGTCAAAATATTTTCGTCGCTAAAATCCGCGACCTGTTCACTGACAAAGTCCGTGCTGCATCTCTGCACGACTTTGTCAGTGAACAGGTCGCGGATTTTAGCGACGAAAATATTTTGACAAATTAAACTTAAATGTTGGAGTGAATCGAACGGCTTTTGTGTGTTTCTTAAATGGCTTATAAACACCTTCCACGCTGCAATTGTATTTAGATTGAATTCAAATAAATGAATTCGCTTTATTTCTTATTAATCTAATTAATTTTTGAGGTAATTACAAACAAATACTTCAGAAGTAAACCATCGTAGTATTTATTTTACAAAGAAAGAAAAAAAAAACTCTTCAAAAATATTTAAATTAAAACATAGGAGGGGCTAAAGAACTTATGCAATGATAAATATTCTTAGTGTTTGCCTATTTCCATTGTTTTGCTAAAAGCAGAAAACCCTGAGAATTCAAACTGCTTCTATCTAAACAATTTTAGGTGCCTGATTGAAATATCCAACTTATAAAAGGTTGAATCACACCCTATGCTGCAGCTTTTGCATCTATACGCATGCGAGGATGAGGATGTGGCTGTGGAGAGTTTGTGCATGCACATTTTTATATTGCAACGTATAAAGAAGAGGGCCTGCACCAGGTTATAGATCTTCAATGAGCCAATCACCGGTTTTTCAAAGTCTTACTGAGGTTCATATATTTTACTGATAACCATCAGCAAAAGATAAACATAGGCACAGGCATGACTATTTGGTAAGAAGCTTGCTTACCAACCACATGGTTCTAGGTTCAGTCCCACTGCATGGCACCTTGGGCAAGTGTCTTCTACTAGAGCCTCAGGCTGGCCAAAACCGTGCGGGTGGATCTGATAGATGGAAACTGAAAGAAACCCACCATATACATGTGTGTGTATGTCTTTGTGTATGTTCCCACCACCAGTACCACTTGACAAATGGTGCTGATGTGTTTAAATCCCCGTAACTTAGCAGTTCAGCAAAAGAGTGCGGTAGAATAAGTACCAGGCTTATAAACAAATAAGTACTAGGATCAAGTGTCTTCTACTATAGCTTTGTGAGTGGATTTGGTACACGGAAACTGAAAGAAGCCCATCATGTGTGTGGGTGTGTGTGTGTGCGCACGCATGTGTTTGTCCTCCACCACCGCTTGACAACCATTGTTGATGTGTTTACATCCCCAGAATTTAGCAGTTCAGCTAAAGAAATCGATAGGCTTTAAAAGAACCTAGTCCTGGGGGTCAATTGATTCGACTAAAACTTCTGCCACAGTTGCATGTAGCTTAGATCAGGTCTCTCATCTGAGAATCACACAGTGTATTTGATGAGCTGCTTTCTATTGTAATGATCCTCCACTCCTGCTACAAGTCTCAAGTGCCTGTTAGAAAGGCCATGAGTGCTGTCCTTTGTCTGATAAAGCAATTAAAAATACAAAGAAAAGATTTACACCACCACCCACAATGCTACTAACACATCTCTAAAAGATGAGGTTAATAATCTTTAATCTTTTAGCATTTAATCCAGACATATCCATCCCAAATATTCTACCTGTTTCATATTAAAACTGACCAGATCCAACCTCTCACACCTACCCTACAGTGTCATTCTCAAACACACCATAAAAAATCTTGAAGCTACAAGATAATGCATGATTAATTCAAAACAATGTGAATAAGCAATACATTTGACAAAGAAATCTGAATGCTAAAGGATTAAAGATAATCCGACATTTAAACATCACCGTTTTTTAGCTCAACCACTTTTCACACTCTCATACAGAATAACTTTATCTTTTGATATTAATTTATTTCTGCTGCTCAGCAATGTTTTCAAACTAATGTGGCCTGACTGGCCTCCATGGCGGTGGCACGTAAAAAGCACCATCTGACCGTGGCCATTGCCAGCTCCGTCTGGTCCCCGTGCCGGTGGCACGTAAAAAGCACCATCTGATCATGGCCGTCTGCCAGTCTCGTCTGGCACCTGTGCCGGTGGCACGTAAAAAGCACCCACTACACTCACGGAGTGGTTGGCGTTAGGAAGGGCATCCAGCTGTAGAAACACTGCCAGATCAGACTGGAGCCTGGTGCAGCCTTCTGGCTTCCCAGACCCCAGTTGAACCGTCCAACCCATGCTAGCATGGAAAGCAGACGTTAAATGATGATGATGATGATGATGATGATGATGTGCCATCACATACATTTACCAGCTTAGATCTGCTAAACCTTGCATTAATATTTTGTTGGAGATGCCTAATTCAAGCGTAATCTGGGGTTTCCTTTTAACAAGAAAGGCTAAAACATAACAGCAAAAACTAAAACTATTACAGTTTTAGTTCCTATCAATGCTGAATGCAGGAGTTGCCATTATTGTTGTTATTTAGCCCCAGGTCAATATTAATTCAACATATCAAGGTGGTGTTCAAGGTTTTCCGAGAGACACAGAGAGGAATGTATGCACCAGATTCCAGAGCTGTTTTGAGGTCATGGTGGAAGCAAAGGACAGCTACTTTGAGTAAACTGTTATCTCCCAGCCACAATCCAACAGATTAAGGTGTTTGAAGATCTTCCCAGGGGCACAATAAGGAATGCATGCACCAGGTTCCAGCCAAGTTGGTGAAGCAGCACAATGTAAACACACACACACAAAGGTGCTCTGGCCATGATCATTCCATCGTTGTTTAGATATCATGCAGTGCCTAAGATGCCATTATCCAATGCGGTCAACTTTTATTAGTATGGTAGTCTATGATTTGAGAGAGATTGACTGTTGCTGTTTATCTTCAGTATGGCTATAGTTAAATGTGCTCTGTCCAGAACCAATGTCGTTATTCAAGCACAATGTATCAAGGACTACATTATCGAATGAGCCTTTACTTTTTATGAAGCAGCAAGGTCTCATTTGAACCCCTACCCAAGCCTTGATCTAGCAGATATATACATACATATAAACATATACACATATTTACACACACACACATTTATGTGCATACATATATAAACTAAACTGGTACTATGTTGGTTATAATAACTAGGGTACCAGTTGGTCTGATCAACAGAACAGCCTGCTCAGGAAATTAATGTGCAAGTGGCCAAACACTCAACAGATATGCTCACCCTTGGTGTGGTTTTCAGGGAAATCCAGCAGGACACAGAATGGGACAAGGCTGGCCCTTTGAGATACAGGTACAGTTCATTTTTGCCAGCTGAGTGGACTGGTGCAATGTGAAATAAAGTTTCTTGCTCAAGGACACAACATACCACTGGGAATCGAACTGACAACCTTATGATCATGAACTGAATACCCTAACCTATTTCTTTGTTACCCACAAGGGGCTAAACACAGAGGGGACAAACAAGGACAGACATAGGTATTAAGTCGATTACATCGACCCCAGTGCGTAACTGGTACTTATTTAATCGACCCCGAAAGGATGAAAGGCAAAGTCGAACTCGGCAGAATTTGAACTCAGAACGTAACAGCAGACGGAATATGACTAGGTATTTCGCCCGGCGTGCTAACGATTCTGCCAGCTCGCTGCCTGAATACCCTAACCACTAAGCCATGCACCTTCACATATAGATACACATACACAAGATATATACAAATATATATACACACAAATGCACAAACGGATGCACACACAGAAATGCATCTACATAATAATCTGCTTGTCCATTCACCCGCTATGCTTTAGTTAGAAAGGTGGAAGTGAAAGGAGTGAGAGGTGGAGTAGAACTGAGCCGAGAAGAAAGAAGAAAGGAATATGATACACTAAAGCCAAATGCATCATGTGGTCAGTTGAAGAGAGAGGCAAAGAGTGAGAGAAAAGTGGGGGAGAGAAGTGTTAATGGCATGCTGTAGGGAGGGGGGGAAGAGTAAAGGTGAAGAGAAAGAGAGAAATGTTGAAGACATGAAGAGGGGGATTACATACTCTTTTACTTGTTTCAGTCATTTGACTGCGGCCATGCTGGAGCACCGCCTTTAGTCGAGCAAATTGACCCCGGGACTTATTCTTTTTGCCAAACCGCTAAGTGACGGGGACGTAAACACACCAGCATCAGTTGTCAAGCAATGCTAGGGGGACAAACACACACACACTTATATATATATACATATATACGACAGGCTTCTTTCAGTTTCCGTCTACCAAATCCACTCACAAGGCATTGGTCGGCCCGGGGCTATAGCAGAAGACACTTGCCCAAGATGCCATGCAGTGGGACTGAACCCGGAATCATGTGGTTGGTTAGCAAGCTACTTACCACACAGCCACTCCTGCGCTGAAAAGTTTGTTGAAGAGGTAGAAAGATTAAAGAGAAATATAAAATACATAGAAGAGGGAAATTTTAAAATCCCCTCTCTCTCTTTCGGAGAGGCACAAGCACCTACACGCACATATACACACACGGCAGTAACTTCCACCTACCGAATTCAATCACAAAGCTCCGGTATGTTATATATTATTGCGACTGGAAGTGAAATAACTTTGCAAAATAAAAATCATCCTTTCTTTCTTAAATCACTTCTCTTAAACTTTTTCGTTCTGTGGAATTTCCACAAGTCCCAGTAGTAAAACAACCATGTTAACTTTCCCATGCTTGCATGTAATGGGAGGTGGGGGGGGGATTTTGTTGAGACAGATTTTCTAGTCTGATGCCTTTCTTATTACCAACCATCACCTATTTCCAAATATAGTAATATTTTCCCATGACCAGACATGTTTTCATGGAAGATTGGGAAAGAAAGATATGGCTTGCATGAAAGAGACATTTGTCTACAACTATCATGCAATGTCAAGGCAAGGAGACATATTTGTATGTGTATATATCTAAATATATATATATATATATTCTTTTATTGTTTTGTTTCAGTCATCTGACGGTGACCATGCTGGAGCACTGCCTTTAGTCAAAGAAATCAAACCCAGGACTTATTCTTTGTAAACTTAGTACTTATTCTATCAGTCTCATTTGCTGATCCACTAAGTTACAGGAATGTAAATACACCAACATTGGTTGTCAAGCAATGGTGGTGGGGGGAAAATTCCAACACACAAACACACAATTGTGTGTGTATATATATATATATATATAATATATATATATATGAAAGAAGGTTTGAAAGTGCAATTTTAAAGATGTTTATTCACTTGACTGGTTTCACTTTTTTAGAAAAAGATTGTCAAAAGTAAAATGTAAAAGCTTTGTATAAGTTTTGTTGTGTTAAGTATTGGTTGTCACAAAAGTATTATAAAACAGAAATACATTCTTTGATAATAAGAAAATGTTAAAAACAGTTTACAAGGAAATATCTTGAGAAAATATTAAACAAAAAGTATTAGGAGCTCAATAAAAATCATGTTTGGTAGTATATATATATACACACACACACACACACACACACACAGGAGATATATTTAGGAGTCTACAAAGAATTTGAGATGAACTGACCTGTTTTAGCATTTTTTATTTTGTGTGAAGCTAAGGGTTGTTTGCTATTTTAAGGGACAGTGTGGGAGGTTGGTTGGGTGGGGGAAGAAAGACAAATGTGGAATTGAAAGGATTTTTGTGTTTCTGTGTTAGTCTCTCATGGTTCAGTGGTTTTGGGGACTGGTCTTAGAGGTCAGAATGGTCGGGGTGGTGTGTGTAGGTGTGTGCATGTACGTGTTTATATTATATATGTGTGTGTGAGTGTTGGTTATGGTTGCTAGAATCATATTGCAAGTGTATATATGTATGTGTTTTTTCTTGGAATGTGTGAGGGTTTGTGCTCTAGTGTGGGGATATTGTGTTTATGTGTGTGTGTGTGGTGTGTGTGTGTGTTTGCATGGTATGTGTGTGTGTTTGCATCAGAGGTTTGCATTGTTTTTGTGTGTGTGTGATTTTGTATATCTGTATGTGTTTCTGTGTGTTTTGTTTTGGATGTGTGCCTGGTGGGTATGTTAGAGTATGTTGAGTTGTGGTCTGTATTTTTGAATAAGATTATTTTCCCTATTTATTCATGTTTGGTCAGTAGTGTTGTCCGGGCATTGGTATAGTGGGAAAACTAGGAATTTGGGGGACTTGTGTGCACAGAGATCTAAATGCCCACTAAGTGGTATCTGTCTTGCGGTGGGATCCCTCAATTGTTGGCGGTGAACTGTCATTCTTTCCAATCTTGCATGGGAGAAGACTGCACTTAACTTCATTGTTTGTTGTGTGTGTGTGATTGTTATTAATCCAAACAAGTGAAGGAACAGAAGAAATTAAAATGCACAGAGAATATATTAGAATTAATTAGAATTTAATTGTATTTTAAAATTAGAAATACACTTGACCGGTTTCACATTAGATTTTCAAAAATGTATAGTGTTTGGAAATGTGTTGTGAATTATGTCAACTCTGGCCATTGTGATAAAAATAGTTTGTTTTTTAAGTAGGAATGTGACTCGGAATGTTTTCTGTTAACATACAAATCGATTGGTCAACATTCCTCTCTTACACTCATGTGACAGTAACACAAGGTCACACAAAAGTTTTCCTCCATTGAATATGTCATATGACAGTTTAGCAAAGAGATATAAATAACCAATGTAATTATTGTTTACATAAAAAGTGTTACAGATAATTATTGTCAAAGAATGTGATCCATTAGTATTAATTCCATCCTATTGCACAAGTCAAAACATATCCCTTTTTTTTTGTTAACAAGGCATGGGTAAGATAATGTTGGATTAATTTTGGTTTTCTTAACAACTTCAAGCAGACATTCTACAATAATTCAGAGAAGGAGTCTCAGGAATTGCTGATGGTTTTTATATGTTCAGCAGCAGCAGCAGCTTGTATTAAATAAATGAACTTTCTTTATTAATTGCTTGGTCTGGAGCATTGTCCAAGATAGAGTCAGAAGGTAAGAAATCTGAGAGATTTGGTTTTTGTGCATGGGTCCAGATTTTCACTCAGGGGAATTTGTCTTGTTTTGGGGGTTGCATAGTTATTGACAATGAATATTTAATCTCATTCTTAACCCTTTCGTTACTGTACTTATTTTGAGATGCTCTGTGTTTCTTTCAATTATTTTAAATATAACAAAGAATTTAGTAAAATAACTCAGTTATCATTCAACTAGTGTTAGGTATATAAATTGCGACTAAGGTTTGGTGGAAGATTTCAATGCAAAACTTATGAAAACAAGGCATTTGTACTACAGAGCCAGAGCCGGTTTTGGCCGGGTTGGTAACGAAAGGGTTAAAGTGGGTTTAGTTTCTCCAATGTAATCTTCCCTATTGGTTTGCAATTGATGCCGGTCTCTATGTTTGTGTCATTCTTAATACTTCACTTTCTTCCTCTTTCTAACACTACCAAATCTCAATCCAACACTAACTTCTATCCCCCACTCAGCAACACTGTTGCAACTACACTACACTAGCATACACCAGATGTACTCCCACACACAAATATCAGAAGCACACACACACACATATATGTAGACACATACACACCAGATGTAAAAACACATGCACATGTATTCACCCAGATAAACACACATACATTCACACATACACATAACTACAGGAATGTACATGCTCATGCTCCACTAAATGTCCATACGCACACACCTACACATGCATTCTAAACAGAAACAGCCACATGCAGCAGATGCTGACTTAAATGTATTTGCACATGCACACACACACACACAAAACCAATAGATACATAGTTGACACATACATCCACATTTACGCCCAGATAAGTACCCACGTATGGCTCTTATGCACCTGCACTCACACACACACACACAACCTAGCAAACGTACACACACACACATGGTTGATACACATCCATACATAAGCACACCCTAGCAAACATATACAAATGAAATGATACCTATTTCTTTACTACCCACAAGGAGCTAAACATAGAGGGCACAAACAAGGAGAGACAAACGGATTAAGTCGATTACATCGACCCCAGTGCGTAACTGGTACTTAATTTATCGACCCCGAAAGGATGAAAAGCAAAGTCGACCTCGGCGGAATTTGAACTCAGAACGTAACGGCAGACGAAATATGGCTACGCATTTTCGCCCGGCGTGCTAACGTTTCTGCCAGCTCGCCACCTTAAATGAAATGATACCATAAGCTCTTACCCACACACAGCAGATACACACACATATAGGCACCAGACACCTACATCTATGCAAGTCTGTACAAGTCCCTTTCAGAGACCAGCCAGACACCATCAGTTTCCTGTTCAGCCACACAGTCCAAGAAATTCTCCTCCGCAATGTATTTGGTATTGCTAGAATGACAATGTCACTTCTAACAACACCATGTGACCTGCCTCCACAAATAGTAGCCCAGTTTCTGCTAACCATCTTGGACGTTCCTGCACCTCTCCATTTGGCAACCTCAACCCAACAAGCTAGAGCACGATAAGAAGCCTATGAAACAGTTTTAAACAATTTGAGTCTGTCCCATGCAACTTAAAGTTTCATACGCTTCATATATATATATATATATATATATATATATTTATATATTGGTGTGTCTGGAGAGAGTCATTCTCTTTTAGTGCCTTAATATTTCACACACTAAAAGAGAATGACTCTTCCCAGACACAACAGAATATGCTTCAACACATGAATTCACATAAAGAATCTTTCAAACCAAGTCGAAAAATTAAATATATATATAAGCACATGGATGGTGTCTGTTTATCTGGCTGATCTCTGAAAGGGACTTGCACAAAATCAGATCCATGGCTGGCAAGGGCATGTGTATGTATGAGTGCATAGATGTGGGTATCTAATGCCTGTATGTGTGTGTGTCTGAAGTGTGTGGGTAAGAGCTGATGGTATCAGTTCATTGGTGTATATGTGCATGTTTGCTAGGGTGTGCTTATGTGCTGGTGCCACATAAAAAGCACTCAGTCTACTTTGGGAGATGGCTGGTGTTAGGAAGGGCATCCAGCCATAAAAACTATGCCAAGACAGACACAGTAGCTTGGTGTAGTCTTCCATCTGCAGAATTCCTATCAAACCGTCCAACCTATGCCAGCATGGAAGGTGGACATTAAATGATGATGATACATAGATACACACACACACGTTACATATATATATATATTACATATATATATATTACATAGGCGCAGGAGTGGCTGTGCGGTAAGTAGCTTGCTAACCAACCACATGGTTCCAGGTTCAGTCCCACTGCGTGGCATCTTGGGCAAGTGTCTTCTGCTATAGCCCCGGGCCAACCAATGCCTTGTGAGTGGATTTGGTAGACAGAAACTGAAAGAAGCCTGTCGTATATATGTATATATATATATATATATATATATGTGTGTGTGTGTGTGTTTGTCCCCTTAGCATTGCTTAACAACCGATGCTGGTGTGCTTACGTCCCCGTCACTTAGAGGTTCGGCAAAAGAGACCAATAGAATAAGTACTGGGCTTACAAAGAATAAGTCCCGGGGTCGATTTGCTCGACTAAAGGTGGTGCTCCAGCATGGCCGCAGTAAAATGACTGAAACAAGTAAAAAAGTAAGTAAAGTAAAAGTATAACATATATAACATGTATATATTACATGTAACATATATGTATGTAACATGTGATATGTATTAGACTACCCATAACCTGTTGGATCATTGATGGTTCAGGTTATGAAACATTGAAGCTGATCTCAACATTGCACTGAAATGAAAGTTGATTTTCTGATGATTCAGTGAAATATTTCAATTCGTTTGTGTCATCATAGGTCTGTTTACAAGTTCATGTTAAAGGTTTTATTGATTATTTACAGCATCCCATAGAAATAGATCTTCCGGGATAAACTTGAACTCCAGTAACAGCATTTATTTATGGCCTGTGAGCATACTTCTACAAAAAATGCAAAAGTAATTGTTGTATAACATAAAATTAATGGAAACAATTTTCACAGTATTATATATTCCCATTTCAGGGTTACGTTACTTTTGGAGTGTTTTTCCATTATGTACCATTTTGGCTGTATTAAATTTCAAGCATGCAAGCAATCACAGCAGTGCCCCAGCATGCCCACAGCCTCAAGGCTGAAACATTCAAGTATGTGTGTGTATACATACATATATATATATATATATATATATACTCTTACTCTTTTACTCTTTTACTTGTTTCAGTCTTTTGACTGCGGCCATGCTGGAGCACCGCCTTTAGTCGAGCAAATCGCCCCCAGGACTTATTCTTTGTAAGCCTAGGACTTATTCTTTGTAAGCCTAGTACTTATTCTATCAGTCTCTTTTGCCGAACCGCTAAGTTACGGGGATGTAAACACACCAGCATCAGTTGTCAAACGATGTTGGGTGGACAAACACAGACACACAAACATATACACACACATACATATATATAACAGGCTTCCTTCAGTTTCCGTCTACCAAATCCACTCACAAGGCTTTGGTCGGCCCGAGGCTATAGTTAGAAGACACTTACCCAAGGTGCCACGCAGTAGGACTGAACCCGGAACCATGTGGTTGGTAAGGAAGCTACTTACCACACAGCCACTCCTGCGCCTATATATATATATATATATATATATATATGTGTAGGGTCATCCCATAAATGATGTGGTTTCTTTCAATTGCATGAATTAGAAGTCAGAGGGAATGGGATAAATTACCTGCATCAACTAGCTATGAAAGCAGGTAGTATTCTTAGTGCAAGTTTGAAGAGTTCAGTTCGATTTTGGCAGTTATTTTTCAATGCTATAATGCAAGTAACAAAGGAGAATATTTGGCATATTTTGCTTTATGAGTTCAATAAAGTTCAACAATGCAATGGAAAGTGCGAGGAATATTAAAGCAATATATGGGGATTGGATAATAAGCCAGTGTCAACAGTGGTTCCAGAAATTCTGACCCAGAAAATATAGCCTAGAAGACGAGCCTCTTCCTGCAAGATCTGTAGAGCTCAACATGCATAATGACATGCATAAGATCTGGTCATCAAATCTAAGTAGAGACTTCAAACTTGAAATATTCAAAGCCACAGTCGAACCAATTCTACTATATGGCTCAGAAACCTGGACGTTATCAAAGAAGCTTGAGAGGTGGTTGGATGGAACCTACACTCGCCTCCTTATGAGAGCTCAAAATCTCTCGTGGAAGCGCCATCCAACCAAAATGCAAATATATGGGAAACTACCACCTGTGTCATCTCTTGTGAAAGGTAGGAGAGTCCAGTTTGCTGGACATTGTTGTAGAGCTGAAAACGAGGCAATTTCTACTCTTCTCCTCTGGAAGCCATCTGCTTGTGATACCAGAGGGCGCACACTCTCCTACCCTGATGTTATTTCCAGGGATACAGGCATCCAGCAACAGGACCTCCGTAATGCCATGATGGACCGTGAAGTCTGGCGTAGCATGGTAAATTCCATTGTCTCGACCACGGTCGAAAAATGATGATGATGAGAGCTCAACAAGAACGTCCTGCAAGCCCTAATTGAACAAAACCTCGTAACTGTTGAGAAACTTGCATTTGGTCATTCAACCATTCATCAACAGCTATGAGCCATCAGAAAAGTCAGAAAATTGGATCAATGAGTTCATCACAAACTCTCAGAATATAATCGTGCGCAGAGAGTGAATGTATGCTCTTCTTTGCTGTCATGTCTCATGAATGGACCTGTTTTGGACTGAATAGTGACAAGAAATGGGTTCTGTATAAAAATGTTAAGCACCGAAGACAGTGGGTAGGGAAAAGAGAAACACAAGCATCCCAGGCCAAAGAATGTCTTCACCCACATAAGGTGTTGTTATCTGTTTGGTGGGATATGAAAGGTTTAGTCTACTTTGAACTTTTAAACCAAAACCAAACAATAACAAAGGATGGAAAAAATATGAATTCTGTAGATGACATCAGAACAGAACTGGATGAGTATTTTTCATCACGGACAAATGAATTTTGGAAGAGGGGCCTTGCAAGTCTACCATATAAATGGAAGAGCATTGTAGAAAATGAAGGAGGGTATATATTAGATTTTTAAAAAACTGGTTATCTTAATTTAAAAAAATAAAAGAAGTATAAAAAAACACATTATTTATGGGATGACCCAATATATATACATATATAGATAGATAGATAGATAAATACAATACATCTAACATAATACATATACAGGGGTTGGACAAAATAATGGAAACACTTTAAAATTTCAAACAAATATATTTTAGTATGGGATAGGACCGCCTTTGGCAGTAATTACAGCTTGAATTTTACAAGCTATGGACTCATGCAAAGTTTGAATTGTTTCCAAAGGAATTTTTGTCCATTCTTCAGCTAAAGCGCTCTCCAGTTCTTGTAGCGATGATGGTCGAGGATATCGACTCCTTACTTGTTTTTCTAAAATGCACCATAAATGTTCAATAATATTGAGATCTGGGGACTGTGGTGGCCAGATAAGATGTTCATCTTCACTAGAATGTTCCTTGTGCCATTCAGTAACAACTTTAGCTTTGTGAATTGGTGCATTATCATCCTGAAAGATTGTATTTTCCCCCAGAAACAGTTCCGCAACCACAGGATGAATTTGATCAGATAAAATGCTTAAATAATCTTGACTATTAATTCTGCCATGAAGGGAAGCCATTGGGCCGGAGGATTTCCAAGAATACAGCCCTCCAGATCATCACAGATCCTTCTCCATATTTAACAGTTGGAAAAAGATGGTCTGAGTAAAATGCTTCTTTTGGCTGTCTCCACATGTATACTCAGCTGGTGGTCAGAAATAAGGTAAAAGATGACTCATCCGAGAAAATAACATACTTCCACTGCTCAATTCTGTAGGTTTTTGTTCCACTCTAAAGACTTTGCAACGTTTGTTTTTGAAAGTGGTGGTTTTCTGATTGCAGCCCTCCATGAAATCTGGCTTTGTGCAGCTCCCAGCAAACAGCTTTTGTGGAAACTGGGTTCTCAAGGTGGTCATTAAGCTCTGCAGTAATTTTGGGACCTGTACTTTTGTGATCCTTTCTAACAATTCACATTAGAGTCCGACGGTCTCCAACTGAAAGCTTTGGTTTTCTTCTGGAGTTTTGTTTCGACGAGGAGGTTTCTCCCTCTTTCTCAAAGGCTGTCATTACTTTCAAGACAGTACTTCTTGATACACCAAACATTTCGGCTGTTTTTGTTACACTAGCAACCTACCATACAAGCACCAACAATTTGATCTCTTTGAAAGTCCAATAGATCTGTCATTTTAATGAATTTTAATTACCTTTTTCTGATGATATCTGAAAAGAAACAGCAATTTTAGCAAAACAATTAAGCAACACTAATAATAAATCAAAAAACATAAAAATAAACAAGCTTTTGACAGTTTTATAGATATTTTATAGATATGATGCTAGGTGTTTCCATTATTTTGTCCAACCCCCATATATATATATATATATATATATAATATATATATATATACACACACACACACCACACACACACACACACGTTACATGTAACAGCTGTAAAAGCAATGTAACAGCTGTAACAGTCAATGTAGCAAAGACTAAAGTTTTAGTAAGTAGGAAGGCAAACTCGCCACACACCCCCTTAGGTAGGTGGCCCTGCTCGATCTGTAGAAAAGGTGTAGGTAGAAACTCCATAAGATGTACCCAGTGTAAACTATGGACTCATGGAGCAACATCAAAGGAAAATTAACCAAGAAGATAGCTTTTGTGTGCGGCAGATGCACAAGGGCAATAGACACCATTGATACTCAGAAAACAGATTCCATTACACTCCAGGGGGAGAAACTAGAAGTAGTTGATAGTTTCCGCTACCTAGGTGACCAAGTTAGTAGTGGGGGTGGATGTTCAGATAGTGTTACCACTATAATAAGAATAGCCTGGAAAAAGTTTAGAAAGCTTCTTCCCCTACTGGTGACAAAGGGCCTCTCATTCAGAGTGAAAGGTAGATTGTATGACGCATGTGTGTGAACTACCATGCTTCACAGCAGTGAAACATGGGCTGTGACTGCGGAGGACATGCGTAGGCTCGAAAGAAGTGAAGCTAGCATGATCCAATGGATGTCAATGTCCATGCATGACAGAGTGTAAGTGCCCTGAGAGAAATGTTAGACATAAGAAGCATCGGACGTGGTGTGCAGGAAAGATGTTTGCATTGGTATGGTCATGTACTATGGATGGATGAGGAGAGATGGGTGAAGAAGTGCCACACCCAAACTGTTGAAGGAATCCGGGGTAGAGGTAGACCCAGGAAGACATGGGATGAGGTGGTCAAGCATGACCTTCATACCTTGGGCCTCACAGAGGCTATGACAAAAGACTGAGACCTCTGGAGATACACTGTGACTTCGAAGAGCCGACAAATGAAGTGAATTCATGGTTCACAGGACGGCCTGCTGTGCTTACCTTGGATCGTAGGGTGACCTGCTGTGCTTGAGGAGACCTACTGAGTCAAGTACATCAACATCAAAATAAAAATCAAATGGATATTGTAGTTGTGATACCCATGCCGGTGGAACGTTGGGCCTCACAGAGGAAATGAAAGACCAAGACCTCTGAGATATGCTGTGACTGCGAAAACCTAACAAATGAAGTGAATTCATGGTTCACAGGACGGCCTGCTGTGCTAACCTTGGATTGTAGGGCAACCTGCTGTGCTTGAGGAGACCTATTGAGTCAATTACATCAACATCAACATCAAAATAAAAATTAAATGGAAATTGTAGCTATGATAACCGCCCTGGTGGCACATAAAATGCACCATCCAAACGTGGCTGATGCCAGCGCCGCTTGACTGGTGTCTATGTCAGTGACACATAAAAAGCACTAACCAATCATGCCCCTGTGTCAGTGGCACGTAAAAAGCACCCACTACACTTACGGAGTGGTTGGCATTAGGAAGGGCATCCAACCGTAGAAACACTGCCAGCTCAAGATTGGAGCCTGGCACAGCCTCCTGGCTTCCCAGACCCCAGTCGAACCATCCAACCCATGCTAGCATGGAAAACGGATGTTAAACGACGATGATGATGATATATATGTATATATATATGTATATATAACTCTCAGAGTGGTTGGCGTTAGGAAGGGCATCCAACCGTAGAAACATTGCCAGATCAAGATTGGAGCCTGGCGCAGCCTCCTGGCTTCCCAGACCCCGGTCGAACCGTCCAACCCATGCCAGCATGAAAAACGGACATTTAACGATGATAATGATGATGATTACATGTAATATATATATACGTATATATATGTGTGTGTGTGTGTGTATATATATGACGTTAAATGATGATGATGATATATACACACACATATATTACATGTAACAAATATATATATATATATATATATATATATATATATATATGTGTGTGTGTGTGTGAACAGAATTTGGAATCTGCACTTCAGAAATACTATAGAAAGTATCTTCATAAAAAGTACATGTCTGAATTACCAACAGCGGATATCTTCACTTAGCTGGGTTGTGCTTTCCGCATGCATGGCAGGAATGTTGGGTACAAATATCTCTATACAGAGTCATGATATTCAATATTCAAATAATATTGTTGGGGTGTGCAGATTATACCGAACTAGTAAAGTGCCCCAATTTAAGTACCTAATTCAACTAAATCTTAATCATATATATCATCATCATCATCATTTAGCGTCCGTTTTCCATGCTAGCATGGGTTGGACGGTTCTACTGGGGTCTGTGAAGCCAGAAGGCTTCATCAGGCCCAGTCAAATCTGGCAGTGTTTCTACGGCTGGATGCCCTTCCTAACGCCAACCACTCCGTGAGTGTAGTGGGTGCTTTTTACGTGCCACCCGCACTGGTGCCAGACAGAGCTGGCAAACGGCCACGAACGGATGGTGCTTTTTATGTGCCACCGGCACGAGGGCCAGGCGAGGCTGGCAACGGACACGAAACGGGGCGGTGCTGGCAACGGTCGCGAAACGGAAAGTTCTCTTACATGCCACCGGCACTGGTAACACATCTGCAATTTCCATTGATCGATTTCGATTCTGATCCTCACTTGCCTCAATGGGTCTTCACAAGCAGAGTTTCGACATGCCACCGGCACTGGTAGCACATCCGCAATTTCCATTGATCGATTTCGATTCTGATCCTCACTTGCCTCAACACGTCTTCACAAGTAGAGTTTTGTGTCCCAAGAAGGGAAGGTTTGCATACGTAGGCTGGCTCCATCCCATGTAGAAGGCCACAGGTTGTGGACTCACTTGTCCTGCCGGGTCTTCTCGCGCACAGCACACTTCCAGAGGTCTCGGTCTCTAGTCATTTCCTCAGTGAGACCTAAAGTTCGAAGGTCGTGCTTCACCACCTCGTCCCAGGTTTTCCTGGGTCTGCCTCTTCCACAGGTTCCCTCAACCGCTAGGGTGTGGCACTTTTTCACACAACTATCTTCATCCATTCTCGCCACATGACCATACCAGCGCAAACGTCTCTCTTGCACACCACAACTGATGCTTCTTAGGTCCAGCTTTTCTCTCAAGGTACTTACATTCTGCCGAGTGTGAGTACCGGCATTACACATCCATCGGAGCATACTGGCTTCATTTCTAGCGAGCTTACGCATATCCTCAGCAGTCACGGCCCATGTTTCACTGCCATGTAGCATGGCTGTTCGTACACACGCATCATACAGTCTGCCTTTCACTCTGTGCGAGAGGCCTTTTTCACCAGCAGAGGTAAGAGCTCTCTGAACTTTGCCCAAGCTATTCTTACTCTAGCAGTTACACTTTCAGCACACACCCCGCCCCCGCTGCTGACTTGGTCACCTAGGTAATGGAAACTATCAACTATTTCTAGTTTTTCTCCCTGGAAAGTGACGGAAGTTGGTCTCAGAGCATTTTCAGTGTTTATTGTTCCTGAGCATCTGCCACATACAAAAACCATCTTCCTAGTTAGCCTTCCTTTGACATTGCTGCATCTCTTATGTGTCCATAGCTTACACTTGGTGCATCTTATAGAGTTTCTACCTACACCTTTTCTACAGATCGAGCAGGGCCATCTACCTGAAGGTGTTTGTGATTTGTCTACCTTCCTACTGATTACGACTTTGGTTTTAGCTAGATTGACTCTGAGGCCCTTCGATTCTAATCCTTGTTTCCACACCTGAAACTTCTCCTCCAGTTCTGATAGTGACTCAGCAATTAGAGCAAGGTCATCAGCATAGAGGAGCTCCCAAGGGCATCCTGTCTTGAATTCCTCCGTTATTGCCTGGAGGACTATGATAAATAGGAGGGGGCTGAGTACTTAGCCTTGGTGGACCCCTACCTCTACCCGGAATTCTTCACTGTACTCATTTCCAACCCTCACCCTACTAGCGGCGTCCCTATACATGGCCCGCACAGCTCTCACTAACCATTCATCTATCCCTAGTTTTCTCATTGCCCACCAGATAAGGGATCGGGGAACCCTGTCGAAGGCTTTCTCCATGTCAACAAAAGCCAGGTACAGGGGCTTATCTTTGGCTAGGTATTTCTCCTGCAGCTGCCTTACCAGGAATATAGCATCAGTAGTACTTTTCCCTGGCACAAACCCAAACTGCATCTCATCTAAACTAACTCTCTCTCTAATTAGTTGGGCTATGACCCTCTCCGTAACCTTCATCACCTGGTCCAACAGCTTGATACCTCTGTAGTTATTTATATATATATATATATATATATATATTTATATATAAATATATATATTTATATATATATATATATATAAATAAAATAAAATAAAACATATGCATATATATAAACATATATGTACGTACCTACCTCTACATGTATATATACACGCATATATGAGTACAGGACACCAAAAAGACGTCGAACACAATGAGAAACGAAAACATAGACACAAACCAAAGGAACTGGACATTTATTTAAAAACATATATATATATATATATATATATACACACACACAAACATATATTTTATTACACAGTGCAGACAGTGGAATAATCCATAATAGTGTTGTTGGGTAATTCTCCATTCCAATTAATTACAGATAATCTCATTCATCCCTGAATCTGTGGTGTCGCATAATTTATAACGGATAACAGATAAATGGCATTTGAGTTTGCAACAAGTGTTTCGCTGGAAATTTATATAATGCAGTTGTGACCGATTACATCATAGAACATAAAGTTCAGCTCCTCAGGCATCACGTAAAGTTAGTCAACCGTAACTTTACCAGTGAAGTTTTGAAGATAGAATTCCAATACAGAAAAACAAGTGGGTGTGTACAAGACCTGTCATTCAATTAGGTACTGACTAGAGAGAGAATGAGAGAGACAGAATGAGTAAGAAAGAGAGAGAGAGAGAGAGAGCGAATGAATAAAAGAGGAGAGACTGAATGAATGAAAGAGGAGAGAGTGAATGAATGAAAGAGAGAGAGTGAATGAATGAAAGACGAGAGAGTGAATGACTGAAAGAGGAGAGACTGAATGAATAAAAGAGGAGAGACTGAATGAATAAAAGAGAGGAGAGACTGAATGAATGAAAGAGAAGAGAGTGAATGAATAAAAGAGGAGAGAGTGAATGAATGAAAGAGAGACTGAATGAATGAGAGATTGAATGAATGTAAGAGAGAGTGAATGAATGAAAGAGGAGAGAGTGAATGAATGAAAGAGGAGAGAGTGAATGAATGAAAGAGGAGAGAGTGAATGAATGAAAGAGGAGAGAGTGAATGAATGAAAGAGGAGAGACTGAATGAATGAAAGAGATAAGAGTGAATGAATGAAAGAGAAGAGAGTGAATGAATGAAAGAGAAGAGAGTGAATGAATGAAAGAGAAGAGAGTGAATGAATGAAAGAGAAGAGAGTGAATGAATGAAAGAGGAGAGAGTGAATGAATGAAAGAGGAGAGAATGAATGAAAGAGGAGAGAGTGAATGAATGAAAGAGGAGAGAGTGAATGAATGAAAGAGGAGAGAGTGAATGAATGAAAGAGGAGAGAGTGAATGAATGAAAGAGGTGAGACTGAATGAATGAAAGAGAAGAGAGTGAATGAATGAAAGAGGAGAGAGTGAATGAATGAAAGAGGAGAGAGTGAATGAATGAAAGAGGAGAGAGTGAATGAATGAAAGAGGAGAGAGTGAATGAATGAAAGAGGAGAGAGTGAATGAATGAAAGAGGAGAGAGTGAATGAATGAAAGAGGAGAGAGTGAATGAATGAAAGAGAAGAGAGTGAATGAATGAAAGAGAGACTGAATGAATGAGAGAGTGAATGAATGAAAGAGGAGAGAGTGAATGAATGAAAGAGGAGAGAGTGAATGAATGAAAGAGAAGAGAGTGAATGAATGAAAGAGAAGAGAGTGAATGAATGAAACAGAAGAGAGTGAATGAATGAAAGAGAAGAGAGTGAATGAATGACAGAGAAGAGAGTGAATGAATGAAAGAGAAGAGAGTGAATGAATGATAGAGGAGAGAGTGAATGAATGAAAGAGAGAGATTGAATGAATGAAAGAAGAGAGACTGAATGAATGAGAGAGCTGAATGAATTAAAGAGAAGAGAGTGAATGAATGAAGAGGAGAGACTGAATGAAAGAGGAGAGACTGATGATGAAAGAGGAGAACTGAATGAATGAAAGAGGAGACTGAATGAATGAAAGAGGAGAGAGTGAATGAATGAAAGAGAAGAGAGTGAATGAATGAAAGAGAGAGAGTGAATGAATGAAAGAAGAGTGAATGAATGAAAGAGGAGAGAGTGAATGAATGAAAGAGGAGAGAGTGAATGAATGAAAGAGGAGAGAGTGAATGAATGAAGAGGAGTGAATGAATGAAAGAGAGACTGAATGAATGAAAGAGAAGAGAGTGAATGAATGAAAGAGAAGAGAGTGATGAATGAAAGAGGAGAGAGAATGAATAAAAGAAGAGAGTGAATGAATGAAAGAGGAGAGACTGAATGAATTAAAGAGAAGAGAGTGAATGAAAGAGAAGAGAGTGAATGAATGAAAGAGGAGAGAGTGAATGAATGAAAGAGGAGAGAGTGAATGAATGAAAGAGAGGAGAGTGAATGAATGAAAGAGAAGAGAGTGAATGAATGAAAGAGAAGAGAGTGAATGAATGAAAGAGAAGAGAGTGAATGAATGAAAGAGGAGAGAGTGAATGAATGAAAGAGGAGAGAGTGAATGAATGAAAGAGAAGAGAGTGAATGAATGAAAGAGAGTGAATGAATGAAAGAGGAAAGAGTGAATGAATGAAAGAGGAGAGAGTGAATGAGAAAGAGGAGAGAGTGAATGAAGAAAGAGAAGAGATGAATGAATGAAAGAAGAGACTGAAGGAAAATGAGAGACTGAATGAATGAAAGAAAGAGACTGAATGAATGAAAGAGGAGAGACTGAATGAATGAAAGAGGAGAGACTGAATGAATGAAAGAGAAAGAGTGAATGAATGAAAGAGGAGAGACTGATGAATGAAAGAGGAGAGACTGAATGAATGAAAGAGGAGAGACTGAATGAATGAAGAGAGAACTGAATGAATGAAAGAGAAGAGAGTGAATGAATGAAGAGAGAGTGAATGAATGAAAGAAGAGAGACGGAATGAATGAAAGAGGAGAGAGTGAATGAAAGAAAGAGGAGAGAGTGAATGAATAAAAGATAAGAGAGTGAATGAATGAAAGAGGAGAGACTGAATGAATAAAAGAAGAGAGTGAATGAATGAAAGAGGAGAGAGTGAATGAATGAAAGAGGAGAGAGTGAATGAATGAAAGAGGAGAGACTGAATGAATGAAAGAGAAGAGAGTGAATGAATGAAAGAGAAGAGAGTGAATGAATGAAAGAGAAGAGAGTGAATGAATGAAAGAGAAGAGAGTGAATGAATGAAAGAGGAGAGAGTGAATGAATGAAAGAGAAGAGAGTGAATGAATGAAAGAAGAGAGAGTGAATGAATGAAATAAGAGAGAGTGAATGAATGAAAGAAAGAGAGAGTGAATGAATGAAAGAGAAGAGACTGAATGAATGAAAGAAGAGAGTGAATGAATGAAAGAGGAGAGACTGAATGAATAAAAGAGAACAGAGTGAATGAATGAAAGAGAAGAGAGTGAATGAATGAAAGAGAAGAGAGTGAATGAATGAAAGAGAAGAGAGTGAATGAATGAAAGAGAAGAGAGTGAATGAATAAAAGAGAAGAGAGTGAATGAATGAAAGAGAAGAGAGTGAATGAATAAAAGAGAAGAGAGTGAATGAATGAAAGAGAAGAGAGTGAATGAATAAAAGAGAAGAGAGTGAATGAATGAAAGAAGAGAGTGAATGAATGAAAGAGAAGAGAGTGAATGAATGAAAGAGAAGAGACTGAATGAATGAAAGAGAAGAGAGTGAATGAATGAAAGAGGAGAGACTGAATGAATTAAAGAGAAGAGAGTGAATGAATGAAAGAGAAGAGAGTGAATGAATGAAAGAGAAGAGACTGAATGAATGAAAGAGAAGAGAGTGAATGAATAAAAGAGAAGAGAGTGAATGAATGAAAGAGAAGAGAGTGAATGAATGAAAGAGGAGAGAGTGAATGAATGAAAGAGAAGAGATTGAATGAATGAAAGAAGAGAGACTGAAGGAATGAGAGACTGAATGAATTAAAGAGAAGAGACTGAATGAATGAAAGAGAAGAGACTGAATGAATGAAAGAGGAGAGTGAATGAATGAAAGAGGAGAGACTGAATGAATGAAAGAGGAGAGACTGAATGAATGAAAGAGGAGAGACTGAATGAATGAAAGAGGAGAGACTGAATGAATGAAAGAGAAGAGAGTGAATGAATGAAAGAGAGAGTGAATGAATGAAAGAAGAGAGACGGAATGAATGAAAGAGGAGAGAGTGAATGAATGAAAGAGGAGAGAGTGAATGAATAAAAGAGAGTGAATGAATGAAAGAGAAGAGAGTGAATGAATGAAAGAGGAGAGAGTGAATGAATGAAAGAGGAGAGACTGAATGAATGAAAGAGAAGAGAGTGAATGAATGAAAGAGAAGAGAGTGAATGAATGAAAGAGAAGAGAGTGAATGAATGAAAGAGAAGAGAGTGAATGAATGAAAGAGAAGAGAGTGAATGAATGAAAGAGGAGAGAGTGAATGAATGAAAGAGAAGAGAGTGAATGAATGGAAGAAGAGAGAGTGAATGAATGAAAGAAGAGAGAGTGAATGAATGAAAGAAAGAGAGAGTGAATGAATGAAAGAAAGAGAGAGTGAATGAATGAAAGAGAAGAGACTGAATGAATGAAAGAAGAGAGTGAATGAATGAAAGAGGAGAGACTGAATGAATAAAAGAGAACAGAGTGAATGAATGAAAGAGAAGAGAGTGAATGAATGAAAGAGAAGAGAGTGAATGAATGAAAGAGAAGAGAGTGAATGAATGAAAGAGAAGAGATTGAATGAATGAAAGAGAAGAGAGTGAATGAATAAAGAGAAGAGAGTGAATGAATGAAGAGAAGAGAGTGAATGAATAAAAGAGAAGAGTGAATGAATGAAAGAAGAGAGTGAATGAATGAAAGAGAAGAGACTGAATGAATGAAAGAAAGAGTGAATGAATGAAGAAAGAGAGTGAATGAATGAAAGACGAGAGACTGAATGAATGAAAGAGAAGAGAGTGAATTAATGAAAGAGATAGACTGAATGAATGAGAGAGAGACTGAATGAATGAAAGAGAAGAGAGTGAATGAATGAAAGAAGAGAGGTGAATGAATAAAGAGAAGAGAGTGAATGAATGAAAGAGAAGAGAGTGAATGAATGAAAGAGAGAGAGTGAATGAATGAAAAGAAGAGGAGTGAATGAATGAAAGAGAAGAGAGTGAATGAATGAAAGAGAAGAGAGTGAATGAATGAAAGAGAAGAGACTGAATGAATGAAAGAGAAGAGAGTGAATGAATGAAAGAGGAGAGAGTGAATGAATAAAAGAGAAGAGAGTGAATGAATGAAAGAGGAGAGACTGAATGAATGAAAGAGGAGAGACTGAATGAATGAAAGAGTAGAGAGTGAATGAATGAAAGAGTAGAGAGTGAATGAATGAAAGAGGAGAGACTGAATTAATGAAAGAGGAGAGACTGAATTAATGAAAGAGGAGAGACTGAATGAATGAAAGAGGAGAGACTGAATGAATGAAAGAGAAGGGAGAGACTGAATGAATGAAAGAGAAGGGAGAGACTGAATGAATGAAAGAGAAGAGAGTGAATGAATGAAAGAGGAGAGACTGAATGAAAAAAAGAGGAGAGACTGAATGAATGAAAGAGAAGAGAGTGAATGACTGAAAGAGAGAGACTGAATGAATGAAAGAGAAGAGAGTGAATGACTGAAAGAGGAAGAGACTGAATGAATAAAAGAGGAGAGACTGAATGAATGAAAGAGAGAGAGTGAATGAATGAAAGAGGGAGACTGAATGAATGAAAGAGGAGAGACTGAATGAATGAAAGAGGAGAGACTGAATGAATGAAAGAGAAGAGAGTGAATGAATGAAAGAGGAGAGAGTGAATGAATGAAAGAGAAGAGAGTGAGTGAATGAATGAATGAAAGAAGAGGCTGAATGAATGAAAGAGGAGAGACTGAATGAATGAAAGAGAAGAGAGTGAATGAATGAAAGAGAGACTGAATAAATGAAAGAGGAGAGACTGAATGAATGAAAGAGGAGAGACCGAATGAATGAAAGAGAAGAGAGTGAATGACTGAAAGAGGAGAGACTGAATGAATAAAAGAGAAGAGACTGAATGAATAAAAGAGAAGAGATTGAATGAATGAAAGAGGAGAGACTGAATGAATGAAAGAGAAGAGAGTGAATGAATGAAAGAGAAGAGAGTGAATGAATGAAAGAGGAGAGAGTGAATGAATGAAAGAGGAGAGAGTGAATGAATGAAAGAGGAGAGTGAGTGAATGAATGAAAGAAGAGAGACTGAATGAATGAAAGAGGAGCGACTGAATGAATGAAAGAGGAGCGACTGAATGAATGAAAGAGGAGCGACTGAATGAATGAAAGAGGAGCGACTGAATGAATGAAAGAGGAGAGAGTGAATGAATGAAAGAGGAGAGAGTGAATGAATGAAAGAGGAGAGAGTGAATGAATAAAAGAGAAGAGAGTGAATGAATGAAAGAGGAGAGACTGAATGAATAAATGAGAAGAGAGTGAATGAATGAAAGAGAAGAGAGTGAATGAATGAAACAGAAGAGAGTGAATGAATGAAAGAGGAGTGAATGAATGAAAGAGGAGAGACTGAATGAATGAAAGAGGAGTGAATGAATGAAAGAGGAGAGACTGAATGAATAAAAGAGAAGAGAGTGAATGAATGAAAGAGAAGAGAGTGAATGAATGAAAGAGGAGAGAGTGAATGAATGAAAGAGAAGAGAGTGAATGAATGAAAGAGGAGAGAGTGAATGAATGAAAGAGGAGAGAGTGAATGAATGAAAGAGGAGAGAGTGAATGAATGAAAGAGAGACTGAATGAATGAAAGAGAGACTGAATGAATGAGAGATTGAATGAATGAAAGAGAGACTGAATGAATGAAAGAGAGACTGAATGAATGAGAGATTGAATGAATGTAAGAGAGAGTGAATGAATGAAAGAGAAGAGAGTGAATGAATGAAAGAGGAGAGAGTGAATGAATGAAAGAGAGTGAATGAATGAAAGAGGAGAGAGTGAATGAATGAAAGAGAAGAGAGTGAATGAATGAAAGAGAAGAGAGTGAATGAATGAAAGAGAGTGAATGAATGAAAGAGAGTGAATGAATGAAAGAGAGTGAATGAATGAAAGAGAGTGAATGAATGAAAGAGGAAAGAGTGAATGAATGAAAGAGGAGAGAGTGAATGAATGAAAGAGGAGAGAGTGAATGAATGAAAGAGGAGAGAGTGAATGAATGAAAGAGAAGAGAGTGAATGAATGAAAGAGAAGAGATTGAATGAATGAAAGAAGAGAGACTGAAGGAATGAGAGACTGAATGAATTAAAAAGAGACTGAATGAATGAAAGAAGAGAGTGAATGAATGAAAGGGGAGAGACTGAATGAATGAAAGAGAGAGTGAATGAATGAAAGAAGAGAGACGGAATGAATGAAAGAGGAGAGAGTGAATGAATGAAAGAGGAGAGAGTGAATGAATGAAAGAGGAGAGAGTGAATGAATAAAAGAGAAGAGAGTGAATGAATGAAAGAGGAGAGACTGAATGAATAAAAGAAGAGAGTGAATGAATGAAAGAGAAGAGAGTGAATGAATGAAAGAGGAGAGAGTGAATGAATGAAAGAGGAGAGAGTGAATGAATGAAAGAGAGAGACTGAATGAATGAAAGAGAAGAGAGTGAATGAATGAAGAGAGAGAGTGAATGAATGAAGAGAAGAGAGTGAATGAATGAAGAGAGAGAGTGAATGAATGAAAGAAGAGAGAGTGAATGAATGAAAGAGAAGAGACTGAATGAATGAAAGAGAGAGTGAATGAATGAAAGAGGAGAGACTGAATGAATAAAAGAGAGAGTGAATGAATGAAAGAGGAGAGAGTGAATGAATGAAAGAGGAGAGAGTGAATGAATGAAAGGAGAGAGTGAATGAATGAAAGAGAAGAGAGTGAATGAATGAAAGAGAAGAGAGTGAATGAATGAAAGAGAAGAGAGTGAATGAATGAAAGAGGAGAGAGTGAATGAATAAAAGAGAAGAGAGTGAATGAATGAAAGAGGAGAGAGTGAATGAATGAAAGAGAAGAGAGTGAATGAATGAAAGAGGAGAGAGTGAATGAATGAAAGAGGAGAGAGTGAATGAATGAAAGAGGAGAGAGTGAATGAATGAAGAGAGACTGAATGAATGAAAGAGAGACTGAATGAATGAGAGATTGAATGAATGAAAGAGAGACTGAATGAATGAAAGAGAGACTGAATGAATGAGAGATTGAATGAATGTAAGAGAGAGTGAATGAATGAAAGAGAAGAGAGTGAATGAATGAAAGAGGAGAGAGTGAATGAATGAAAGAGAGATGAATGAAAGAGGAGGAGTGAATGAATGAAAGAGAGAGAGTGAATGAATGAAAGAGAAGAGAGTGAATGAATGAAAGAGAGTGAATGAATGAAAGAGAGTGAA
Organism: Octopus sinensis; assembly: GCF_006345805.1. Taxonomy (NCBI): domain Eukaryota; kingdom Metazoa; phylum Mollusca; class Cephalopoda; order Octopoda; family Octopodidae; genus Octopus; species Octopus sinensis. Next base: position 17,434,496 of record NC_043019.1, on the reverse strand, counting down.
TGAATGAAAAGAGTGAATGAATGAAAGAGAGTGAATGAATGAAAGAGAAAGAGTGAGAATGAAAGAGGAGAGAGTGAATGAATGAAAGAGGAGAGAGTGAATGAATGAAAGAGGAGAGAGTGAATGAATGAAAGAGAAGAGAGTGAATGAATGAAAGAGAGAGATTGAATGAATGAAAGAAGAGAGACTGAGAAGAGAGACTGAATGAATTAAAAGAGACTGAATGAATGAAAGAAGAGAGTGAATGAATGAAAGGGAGAGACTGAATGATGAAAGAGAAGTGAATGAATGAAAAGAAGAAGAGACGGAATGAATGAAAGAGGAGAGAGTGAATGAATGAAAGAGAGAGAGTGAATGAATGAAAGAGGAGAGATGAATGAATAAAGAGAAGAGAGTGAATGAATGAAAGAGGAGACTGAATGAATAAAAGAAGAGAGTGAATGAATGAAAGAGAAGAGAGTGAATGAATGAAAGAGGAGAGAGTGAATGAATGAAAGAGGAGAGAGTGAATGAATGAAAGAGGAGAGACTGAATGAATGAAAGAGAAGAGAGTGAATGAATAAAAGAAGAGTGAATGAATGAAAGAAAAGAGTGAATGAATGAAAGAGAAGAGAGTGAATGAATGAAAGAAGAGAGAGTGAATGAATGAAAGAGAAGAGACTGAATGAATGAAAGAGAGAGTGAATGAATGAAAGAAGAGACTGAATGAATAAAAGAGAACAGAGTGAATGAATGAAAGAGGAGAGAGTGAATGAATGAAAGAGGAGAGAGTGAATGAATGAAAGAGGAGAGAGTGAATGAATGAAAGAGAAGAGAGTGAATGAATGAAAGAGAAGAGAGTGAATGAATGAAAGAGAAGAGATTGAATGAATGAAAGAGGAGAGAGTGAATGAATAAAAGAGAAGAGAGTGAATGAATGAAAGAGAAGAGAGTGAATGAATAAAAGAGAAGAGAGTGAATGAATAAAAGAGAAGAGAGTGAATGAATGAAAGAAGAGAGTGAATGAATGAAAGAGAAGAGACTGAATGAATGAAAGAGTAGAGAGTGAATCAATGAAAGAGGAGAGACTGAATGAATTAAAGAGAAGAGAGTGAATGAATGAAAGAGAAGAGAGTGAATGAATGAAAGAGAAGAGAGTGAATGAATGAAAGAGAAGAGACTGAATGAATGAAAGAGAAGAGAGTGAATGAATGAAAGAGGAGAGAGTGAATGAATAAAAGAGAAGAGAGTGAATGAATGAAAGAGAAGAGAGTGAATGAATGAAAGAGAAGAGAGTGAATGAATGAAAGAGAAGAGACTGAATGAATGAAAGAAGAGAGTGAATGAATGAAAGAGGAGAGACTGAATGAATAAAAGAGACGAGAGTGAATGAATGAAAGAGAGAGAGTGAATGAATGAAGAGAAGAGAGTGAATGAATGAAAGAGAAGGACTGAATGATGAAGAAAGAAGAGAGTGAATGAATGAAAGAGAGAGAGTGAATGAATAAAAGAGAAGAGAGTGAATGAATGAAAGAGAGACTGAATGAATGAAGAGAGAGACTGAATGAATGAAAAGTAGAGAGGAATGAATGAAAGAGTAGAGACTGAATGAATGAAAGAGGAGAGACTGAATGAATAATGAAGAGAGACTGAATGAATGAAAGAGAAGGGAGAGACTGAATGAATGAAAGAGAAGAGAGTGAATGAATGAAAGAGGAGAGACTGAATGAATAAAAGAGGAGAGACTGAATGAATGAAAGAGAAGAGAGTGAATGACTGAAAGAGGAGAGACTGAATGAATGAAAGAGAAGAGAGTGAATGACTGAAAGAGGAGAGACTGAATGAATAAAAGAGGAGAGACTGAATGAATGAAAGAGAAGAGAGTGAATGAATGAAAGAGGAGAGACTGAATGAATGAAAGAGGAGAGACTGAATGAATGAAAGAGGAGAGACTGAATGAATGAAAGAGGAGAGACTGAATGAATGAAAGAGAGACTGAATGAATGAAAGAGGAGAGGCTGAATGAATGAAAGAGAAGAGTGAATGAATGAAAGAGGAGAGAGTGAATGAATGAAAGAGGAGAGAGTGAATGAATGAAAGAGAAGAGAGTGAGTGAATGAATGAATGAAAGAAGAGGCTGAATGAATGAAAGAGGAGACTGAATGAATGAAAGAGAAGAGAGTGAATGAATGAAAGAGAGACTGAATGAATGAAAGAGGAGAGACTGAATGAATGAAAGAGGAGAGACTGAATGAATGAAAGAGAAGAGATTGAATGAATGAAAGAGAAGAGACTGAATGAATGAAAGAGAAGAGAGTGAATGAATGAAAGAGGAGAGACTGAATGAATGAAAGAGGAGAGAGTGAATGACTGAAAGAGGAGAGACTGAATGAATAAAAGAGGAGAGACTGAATGAATGAAAGAGAAGAGATTGAATGAATGAAAGAGGAGAGACTGAATGAATGAAAGAGAAGAGAGTGAATGAATGAAAGAGAAGAGAGTGAATGAATGAAAGAGGAGAGAGTGAATGAATGAAAGAGAAGAGAGTGAGTGAATGAATGAAAGAAGAGAGACTGAATGAATGAAAGAGGAGCGACTGAATGAATGAAAGAGGAGCGACTGAATGAATGAAAGAGGAGCGACTGAATGAATGAAAGAGAAGAGAGTGAATGAATGAAAGAGAAGAGAGTGAATGAATAAAAGAGGAGAGACTGAATGAATAAAAGAGGAGAGACTGAATGAATAAAAGAGGAGAGACTGAATGAATAAAAGAGGAGAGACTGAATGAATGAAAGAGAAGAGTGAATGAATGAAAGAAGAGAGACTGAATGAAAGAAGAGGGACTGAATGAATGAAAGAGGAGAGACTGAATGAATGAAAGAGAAGAGAGTGAATGAATGAAAGAGGAGACTGAATGAATGAAAGAGAGAGACTGAATGAATGAAAGAGAAAGAGTGAATGAATGAAAGAGGAGAGACTGAATGAATAAAAGAGGAAGACTGAATGAATAAAGAGAGACTGAATGAATAAAAGGGGAGACTGAATGAATGAAAGAGAAGAGTGTAAATAAAAGAGGAGAGACTGAATGAATAAAAGAGGAGAGACTGAATGAATAAAAGAGGAGAGACTGAATGAATAAAAGAGGAGAGACTGAATGAATGAAAGAGGAGAGACTGAATGAATGAAAGAGAGAGTGAATGAATGAAAGAGAAGAGACTGAATGAATAAAAGAGGAGAGACTGAATGAATGAAAGAGGAGAGACTGAATGAATGAAAGAGAAGAGAGTGAATGAATGAAAGAGAAGAGACTGAATGAATAAAAGAGGAGAGACTGAATGAATGAAAGAGGAGAGACTGAATGAATGAAAGAGGAGAGACTGAATGAATGAAAGAGGAGAGACTGAATGAATGAAAGAGGAGAGACTGAATGAATGAAAGAGAAGAGAGTGAATGAATGAAAGAGGAGAGAGTGAATGAATGAAAGAGAAGAGACTGAATGAATGAAAGAGAAGAGAGTGAATGAATGAAAGAAGAGAGACTGAATGAATGAAAGAGAAGAGAGTGAATGAATGAAAGAGAAGAGACTGAATGAATAAAAGAGGAGAGACTGAATGAATGAAAGAGGAGAGACTGAATGAATGAAAGAGGAGAGAGTGAATGAATGAAAGAGAAGAGAGTGAATGAATGAAAGAGGAGAGACTGAATGAATGAAAGAGGAGAGACTGAATGAATGAAAGAGGAGAGACTGAATGAATGAAAGAGAAGAGACTGAATGAATGAAAGAGAAGAGACTGACTGAATGAAAGAGAAGAGAGTGAATGAATGAAATAGGAGAGAGTGAATGCATGAAAGAGGAGAGAGTGAATGAATAAAAGAGGAGAGACTGAATGAATCAAAGAGAAGAGACTGAATGAATGAAAGAGAAGAGAGTGAATGAATGAAAGAGGAGAGACTGAATGAATGAAAGAGGAGAGACTGAATGAATGAAAGAGAAGAGAGTGAATGAATGAAAGAGGAGAGACTGAATGAATGAAAGAGGAGAGACTGAATGAATGAAAGAGAAGAGAGTGAATGAATAAAAGAGGAGAGACTGAATGAATGAAAGAGAAGAGACTGAATGAATGAAAGAGAAGAGAGTGAATGAATGAAAGAGGAGAGACTGAATGAATGAAAGAGGAAAGACTGAATGAATGAAAGAGGAGAGACTGAATGAATGAATGAGAAGAGAATGACTGAATGAAATAGGAGAGAGAAAGAATGCAAACTTGACTTATGATCTAATACTAAGAAAACAGAGAGAAGTCAAGGCTGATATCGACAGACGAGTGTCAGGGCTCACGTTAAGTGCTCATCAAAATACAGAACAAACAATTCTGGTCGTTTCAATGGAGACAAAGCATTCAGTTCAACCTCAAATACAGAAGAAAGATTATAAATAATAAAACCATAACACTAGTATACATACAAATTGGCAACCTTACATACACACTCTCTTTTATACTACTTATACTTGCTGGATTCACACACACACAACACACACACACACATACACTCGTGTCCATATACATGTATACATTCGCAAATGCAGATAAATATATTAATCTATGCACAGCCCTACATATACATGTATGGTTTAACACAGTGCCGTTTTGTGAGTAGTTTGACAAAGCTGTATGGTTCTGTGGGTAATGTGGAAGTACATATATGGGTCATCATCATCATCGTTTAGCGTCCGTTTTCCGTGCTAGCATGGGTTGGACGGTTCAACTGGGGTCTGGGAAGCCAGAAGGCTGCACCAGGCCCAGTCTGATCTGGCAATGTTTCTACAGCTTGATGCCCTTCCCAACACCAACCCCTCCATGAGTGTAGTGGGTGCTTTTTACGTGCCACCGGCACAGGTGCCAGACAAGGCTGGCAAATGGCCACGATCGGATGGTGCTTTTTACGTGCCACCCGCACGAGGCCAGTTGGGGCAGCGCTGGCATCAGCCATGTTCGGATGGTTCTCTTACGTACCACCAGCACTGGTATCACAGCTGCAATTTCCATTGATGTTGATCGATTTTGATTTTTGATTTTCACTTGCCTCAACAGGTCTTTACTAGTAGAGTTTTGTGTCCCAAGAGGGAAAGGTATGCATAAGTGGAATGGCTACATCCCAGGTAGAGGCCACTGGTTATGGTCTCACTTGTCCTACCGGGTCTTCTTACGCACAGCATACTTCCAAAGGTCTCAATCTCTAGTCATTTCGAGACCTTTGGGTCATGCATATGCATGTATGATCTACATAAGTACAGATATCAGACACACACACAAACACATACATATGTGTTTGTATTGCTATGTCTGATCAAAATATTAAAAAATATGTCGCATATAAGCATGAGTGTCTGTGGGGTAAAGTAGCTTGCTTACCAACCACATGGTTCTAGGTTCAGTCCCACTGCGTGGCACCTCGGGCAAGTATCTTCTACTATAGCCTCAGGCCGACCAAAGCCTTGTGAGTGGATTTGGTAAACAGAAACTAGAAGAAGCCCATCGTATATGTGTGTATATATATGGATGTGTATGTGTGTGTATATGTTTGTGTGTCTGTGTCTGACCCCCAACATCGCTTGATAACCGATGCTGGTGTGTTTATGTCCCCGTAACATAGCAGTTTGACAAAAGAGACTGATAGAATAAGTACTAGGCTTACAAAGAATAAGCTCTGGGGTCGATTTGCTCGACTAAAGGCGGTGCTCCAGCATGGCTGCAATCAGATGACTGAAACAAGTAAAAGAATAAAAGAAAAAGAAATATAAGGAATATGATGAAGTAGCATTTCATGATGTTTCGATTTAAATAAAGCTTAATATTAACCAACTTAGGTTTCCACTACAATGGTTAGTAACTGTTGCATTTGCAACTTTACTATAATACCAGTCTAGTTTTTTCAGGGTCTTCACTGTAATATCCTTTCAGATTGAACTGACTAGGGTTTCATGTTAATTTTACTATATATATATATATAAAAATTTATATATATATATATATATAAAACGCTCTGTGCATCTAGGATTTAGAAGGCTACCCACTGATGAACCTTGCCTGGGCAAACATTCTGTATGTTTTGCTAGAAAGAGGTAGAAACGGATAAGTCTGGAATACATCTATAATGGTAAATGTTTTTGATTTTCATTCCTTTGATGAATTTATCCATCTTTGTGTTTCTAGCACTTGCTTCCTTATTTGGGAGCCTTTATTATATTTCTATACGAAATATAATTAGTCTAATGACTAATTCGTCTTTTGTGCTAGGCCACTGGTAATAATAACTTATGTTATTACCCTTTTTAATTATGTTTACATATATGTATATATATATGTAAATATAATATGTGACAATTATTCAGTAGCCACGATAAAACTCTGAGTTTTGGATGTCGGGGCGGAAACCCACACCACCGAATAATTATTACATATTATATTTACAAACAAATTCCTCTATTTACATAATATCGAGGTCACTTTCATTCTTTTGTTGACTTGCTATTTCTATCAATATATATATATATATATATACTTTATTAAAAAGTAGCAAAAATATCACAAAAACTATTACTCAGAGTGTCATGTTCCTGTTCATCGGACAGTTTGGTTTAGAATTCTAAACAAAACTGTCCAACAAATGGGATATTACTCTACCTCTGGTATTCGAGTACTATTTTTTCCACCTTGTTTTGCATTTATGTGATTACTCTGGTGTGTGTACGTGTGTGTGTGTATATATATATATATATAGATAGATAGATAGATAAATAGATAGATAGATAGATATATATATATGCTTTTACTTCTTTACTTGTTTCAGTTATTAGACTGCGCCCATGCTGGGGCACTGCCTTGAAGAATTTTTAGTCAAATGAATTGACCCCAGTACTTTTAAAAAAATTTTTAAAGCCTGGTGCTTATTCTATTGATTCCTTTTGCCAAACTGCTTAGTTACATGGATGTAAACACACCAACACCGGTTGCCAAGTGGTGGTGGGGACAAACACGCGTCTGCCATAAGGCTTTATTTCCACACACACCAGCTTAATTTAATTCGTCCTTAGTCGAAAGACACCTGTTGTTATGTCCTGTTATTTGTATTTGTGTAGCATTCACCATTTTTTTCCGTCCTTGTTTTCTTATGCATTCGCTGCTTTCTTCGAAGGAAACTAATGCTCTTAGCTTAGTTTTTCCTTGGGGCTGGCCAGATTGGAGTAATCTCGAGTACAACCAACTGAAATTGCAAAGATAATCTGGAACTTGACTGAGGAAAGAAAACTCCAAATGACCCATCCTTGTTTTCTTTGTATCGTCAATCAGGATGATTGTTGTCCCTTTCTTGTATCACCTAACTGTCTGGATGTTTTGCATTCTTGTCCAATTTTGAATTTTATATATATATATATATATATATATATATATATATACATATATATATGTATGTATATACGGTGGGCTTCTTTCAATTTCCATCTAGCAAAAGAGACTGATAGAATAAGTACTAGGCTTACAAAGAATAAGTCCTGGGGCCAGTTTGTTCAACTAAAGGTGGTGCTCCAGCATGGCCACAGTCAAATGACTGAAACAAGAAAAAGAATAAAAGGCTTGAAAGCAGTGCTCCAGTATGACCACTGTCCAACCCACTAAAAAAGAAAATGCTGTCCTAAAAGAAATAAAAGCATGCATTGGGAATGTGGTCTTGTTACATTGCTCTTTGGACAGGTTGGTCATGGCTCAAAAGAATTCTTTGAACCAAGCTCTGTTGGTATCAGGGTTGATCTGGGTCTAAACAACAACTAAATATTGAGTAGCTGATAAGTAAGATCCATTAGTAGGTATAATGTTGTTTCAATCCCAATATCAAGATGTGAGATATTTTCATAATCGACTGAACAAACAATACAAGAATAGAAAATCTCCAGCCTAAATCAGAGCCTCAGCACTGAAACGGTAAATTGGTTCAGTGCAGTGAATTCTTTGGATGGGGGGTGGGGGTGGAAATGTGCTGTGTAGAAGAGAATGAGAGAGGATGGTAGGGAAAAAAATAGGGGGAAAATGGAGTGGGAGAGAGGAAGGAACAAGAAGGGGGGAAAAATAAAACAAAAAAAAAGAATATGAGAGAGAGAAAAAAAGGGGGAAAAAGAGGAAGTCAGGAAGTGTCAGAGATAAAGAAAAACAGAAAATGAGTTCAAGAAAGTGAAAGAGTGATTGTGTAGCATGGAAGAGAGAGAGAGAGAGAGAGGATATGAAAGAATGAAAGTGTGTGAGAAGATGAAATGCAAAACAAAGAGAACTGAATTCATCTGGTAATGTGAACATGCTATTATTAACATCATCAAATATCATCAAACATCTCCATTCTTATCGCAATGATAATAGCCAAGCTGTCCACAGTCCTTTCACATAATGATTTCCCTAGACAATTCCCTCTCCAGACCCCAACTACCTCCAAACATTTCATTTTACAGTGTTTGGACTTTACAGTATAAAGTCTTCTCTTCTTCACCAAAGCAAATTCTGTCTGTTCTAACAACAAACAGTTCTACACTAAAAGCGTAATCAATTCTCTCCAAATGAAAGGTATATACGCTTTCACAAAAAAAGAAATATATATATATATATAAATTAACAGGACTTGTAAAAAAAGCAAACTAAAAATAGACTTGAATTTATCACACACACACACACACACACATAGATGAAGTAAATATCAATGATACAAAGAAAGATTAAGCATCACATACATACATTAAGGAGCATATTCACACACACAGACACACATCCAGTTGCTAACTATCATATATATATATACACACATATATATATTATATATATATATATATATATATATATATACACACACATATATATACACACACACACATATATACACACACAGACATATATATATACACACACACACACACACACATATACACACACACACATATATACACACACACACACACACACATATATATATATATTTAGCATCACATACACACACTAAGTACCATACACTCACTAATCACACATGGTAGGCATAATATACACATATTATGCATCATATATATATATATATATATATATATACATACATGTTAAGCATCATATGTACACATGCACACAGATGCTAAGCTCTACATCTGTGCCTATGGATATATGGCGTAGTGGTTAAGAGTGCAAGCTACTAACACCAAGATTCCGAGTTCGATTCCGGGCATTGACCTGAATAATAATAATAACATCGAAAAATACCTTAGGAATGAGAACCCAGGTTCGATATTTCCCCAAAATGAGGACAAATATTTGTCAGTGGAGGCACATGGCCTAGTGGTTAGAGCAGCGGACTTGCAGTTGAGGGATCGCCGGTTCGAATCTCAGACTGGGCGATGTGTGTGTTTATGAGCGAAAACACCAAAGCTCCACGTGGCTCCGGCAGAAGGTAATGGTGAACTTCTGCTGACTCTTTTGCCACAACTTTCTCTCACTCTTTCTTCCTGCATCTTGCAGCTCACCTGCAACGGACTGGCGTCCCGTCCAGGTGGGAAACCTATATGCCAAGAAACCGGGAAACTGGCCCTTATGAGCCAGGTATGGCTCGAGAAGGAACAAAACAACAACTCTACATCTGTGGTTATCAACCAGGGTCCATATAAGATTTAATTGTTAAAATTTATCAACAATAAATTCGTTATACTTCTACAATAAACAAAATATTCTAATTTTTTTATACAATTCCTAATAATAAGTATTCTTTTACTTGTTTCAATCATTTATTGCAGCCATGCTGGAGCAGCACCTTGAAAGATTTTGTAGGAGCAGTGCCTTGAAGGATTTTAAGTTGAATAAATTGACCCCAGGATTTTTTCCTACCTGGTACTTATTCTATCAGTTCTTTTGCCAAACCGCTAAGTTACAGGGACATAAACACACCAACACCAGTTGTCAAGCAGTGATGGAGGACAAACAGATACACACATATATACATAAGGCTTCTTTCAGTTTCCATCTACCAAATCCACTCACAAGGCTTCGGTTGGCCTGAGCCTATAGAAGATACTTGCCCAAGGTATCATACAGTGGACTGAACCCGGAATCATGTTGTTGGGAAGCAAGCTTCTTACCACACAGCTACACAGGATGTTTAACTCCGTAACATTTAATTCGGCCATATCCAGCCCAAATACTCTACCTGTTTTATGTGAAAACTGACCAGATCGCAGGAGTGGCTGTGTGGTAAGTAGCTTGCTAACCAACCACATGATTCCGGGTTCAGTCCCACTGCGTGGCATCTTGGGCAAGTGTCTTCTGCTATAGCCCCGGGCCGACCAATGCCTTGTGAGTGGATTTGGTAGACAGAAACTGAAAGAAGCCTGTCGTATATATGTATATATATGTATGTATGTGTGTGTGTTTGTGTGTCTGTGTTTGTGTGTCTGTGTTTGTCCCCCTAGCATTGCTTGACAACCGATGCTGGTGTGTTTACGTCCCCGTCACTTAGCGGTTCGGCAAAAGAGAGACCGATAGAATAAGTACTGGGCTTACAAAGAATAAGTCCCAAGGTCGATTTGCTTGACTAAAGGCGGTGCTCCAGCATGGCCGCAGTCAAATGACTGAAACAAGTAAAAGAGTAGAGTAAAAAGATCCAATCTCTCACACCTACCCTACAATGTCATTCTATAAAAATATGCAAACACGCTGTTGAATTCTTGAAGCTACAAGATAATGCATGATCAATTCAAAACAATGTGAATATGTCAAACATTTGACACAGAAATATGAATGCTAAAGAATGGAACATCAAATGGCTATGAGAGTCCACCAGAGTAACATAAAACTCAAAGGGGTCCAGAGGCAGGAAAACGATTGAGAACTCCTACTCTGTATACACTGAATGAAAAGTTAAAAAATCAATGAAAAGTTAAAAACTAATCGATAATAATTTTCAAATCTTCGTATATTTATCAAACTGATATGTTTATTGACTCGTGACATAAAAAGGAAGGCCTTATGAGCAATACTTAATATTCCAGAAATAAAAATATTATTTTACTGGTTTTAGATACTGGGTTGCAGTCATGCTGAAATACTACCTTTAAGTTATTTTAGTCTATAACATTGACCCCCAGGAATTTGTTTACTTTGCCTTATATTTAATTTATTGATCCTGAAATGAGAAAAGATGAAATCTATCTTGGCAGGATTTGAACCCAGAACACAGCCCAAAATCATAAAGTATTTTGCTGATACTCTATTGATTCTGTTAGCCAACAGCATGGTACATAAAGGCACTTGTGCTGGTGGTACTTAAAAAGTACCCATTACACTCTTGGAGTGGTTGGCATTAGGAAGGGCATCCAGCCATAGAAACCATACCAAATCAGACTGGAACTTGGTGCAGTTCACCAGCTTACCAGTTCCACTCAAACTGTCTAACCCATGCCAGCATGGAAAGCAGATGCTAAATGAAGCAGAAACAGCACTAATGTAATAAACATTATCAACCAGAACCACAGCCCACCAGCAAATACACGGTTTATGAAGGATAAGTATGTATGATCGATAATGTTCATTACACTAGTGCTGCTTCTATTTCATCTATGAATTTCTTCTTACGTATGCATTTTCCAGGCATACCAGCACATAGCTTCCACACTTTATGCGTATAAATCATGGGCTAGTGGTACAATTCACTTCTGATTTGGTTCAGGTACATGATATAGATAAGCCACAAAAATGGCAAAACATCGATGGCCATCACTCCTGAATGGGATTTGGGGTGAGTTGTCTCACCTGTCCATGACTTTCAGATGTTTTAACAACTGGTGCTCTGAGAGTAATTTTCATCATGCCAAATCACAGCCTACCAACAAATACACAAAGCGTATACGTTGAGTATATGAGGTTGATAGTGTGTGTGTGTAGTGGGAATATTAAATCCCTATGTCTGATGTCATGATTTGCTAGAATATTACCTAGTTGATTGAAAAGACATGACCAGTGAAAACTTCACGTGAAACAGGCTCCAACAACAATTTCATCCTCTGATGTGCTTCTTTCTGAGTTTCACCATCAATATGTGTTCAGCACACCTTAGCTACTCAGCAGAGATGAAATGGCAGACAAATAGCAAAGAGACGCAAACAACTGCTAAATAATGAACAAAAAACAACAGCAACACTGACACCAACAAATCATATTTTGACTGTTGCTACAATCACACCAATCCAAGGACAATTATCTCCAAACTCCACCAATGTTTTGTCATTCGTAGCAATGACATTTTTCTTTGTTTAGGAAAATGATGAATATTTGGTTTATCAAAAGTCTCAACAGATATCCATGCACAAACACATGGAGCATAGTGTACTATGACTTTCCCAAACAACAGTCCTCAGGCTTTATATCGGAATAATGGGAGTTAAGAGGTGCCTCACTCCCAGTGGTCTTATACCAGGCCAGAAAGGGCCACACTACTGTTAGAAGATCATTGACCCAACAGTAAGTTCATTTGTCCTTTGTCGGACATTGTTTTGTTCTACTAGGTTTCCAGCAACCAGAGTCAAAATTGATTGATATCATTACAAATGCCACAATAATAAAGCTTTCTGGAATAATAAATAAATAAATAAATAAATGAGTAGAAATTGAACTGGTGAGTGTGTCATATTAAGGCACTATGACTTATGTCAGGTCACTTTCGAGTGCTGCTGGTAACATGTAACCCAGTACAACTAGTGGCATGGTCAGGTCGTTGGGGACTAAACCGGCAACCCCACCAAGCTTGCTTGGAGAGGAGGGTGCTTATTGGACACCCTGCGAGATGAAAAACAAAACCCATCAAAGGATGGAGGAAATCTTGAGAGTCAACGGTCATCTAATAAATGTCTTATGGCTGCATTATGTGCAGGGACATAGAAATAATCGGATTGAATACCCGATCGCGCGGTTAAACCATTGGGAGTGAAGGACTCCAAGCCTTTGTTAGGGCATCCTTCTAGGAGAAGGTAACTCAGGTAACTGGAATAACTCCGACATAAAACCTGCGGCTCAGTGGTTACCGATGATGTTGACTTGTTCTTCTTTTTGGATTATGGCTGCTGTTGCTTAGTGAGTGGGATTGACTCAGTGCACAGCCTTTCCTCACTTTAAAAAAATCTTCTTGCACAGGCATTGCACGATAACAACATTGATTAAGCTTCATGCAGTGGCCATACTCGATAATGAGGGGGCAGCCACCATGACTTCCCAGACACACAAATTCACAAAAGAAATCTTGCAAACCAGATACTAAAACTATATATATATATATATATATATATATATATATACAAGCTAAATATCACTCACAAGAGTTTAGCTGACCTAAGGATATAGTAGAATCCAGAGCCATATGATTGTAATGAGAACTTCATTCTACAGCCATTCCTGCACTCATTACTGTATAATAATGTTTATAATATTCACAAGCCAACAACAAAACCATCATTCTAGAAATAGCAGCCAAGTCTGCTTCAAATCACTTATAAACACATTAGCTATTGTAGCCAAAGATATACCTTCATCATAATTCTACTGGTTCATGGCCTAGCTGGAGTTAAAACAGCAACTATAGCCGCCAATACTATTATATCACATATATCACACATTAGTATATCAATTATATCACACATACCAAAGAGGATGCTTCAATGTGGTCACTCATCCTGCTAAAACAACAGCCAAAAGTCTATCAAATCACACACCTTTTGATCTTAGAAAAGAAAGAATACTCTGCAAATTGTAGTCCAAGACACATTACACCAGGAAAATGAAAAAGGTAAAAGATGAATAGGGCCCAGATGATGCTAGCTAGAATATCTTTTGATTATGGGTCTACTAAACACAAACATAATGATTGTTTATATGAGAGGAAATCTTAATTCAAATGTTTACTTACAGAGTTTTTCTATTCCTTTTGTTCAAAAGTATTCCACATTTACTTGATTGTTAAAATTACATCCTGGATATCCTGCAAAGAACAATTAATTAGTGATAATTAACAGTCAAAAAAAAAAAAAAGAATTAAGCTAAAAGCAGTTGTTGTTATAGAAACATTTTGTGAAGTTGGGGTTTAATCAGAACATTAGAATATTGATTGTAATAAAGAGAGACAAACATTAGCAGGGAAAGCTTTTGATCATAAGTCTGTGCAATCAGAGTTCACTTAGCGATAAAGAAAATACAAAGATACATAAAATATACATATACTTACAAATATACTAACACATATACAACACAAATACATAAATAAAACAATTGTACACATAAATAAAGCATACATATAAAGCATCCTACATACAAATAAGTTTTGTTATCCAACAAAGATTCATAGGAGTTGCTTTAAAGCAAAGATTTTCAAGAATTTACAAAATAAATGTATAAGTGCATTACTCTAACTGCAAACACTCTGCTTTATACTGTTACACACACACACACTCACTCAGAATGAAAGTGCTAAGCAGTGATGTGTATAAATACAAACTTGTCACCAGTTCAAATATGCTTTGAGGCATATTCAAACCGTTGAGAAAGCCATTCAGTGTATTTTGTCATGGAGAAAATTTTTCACTGTAGACAAATAGGTGTAAACACACCAAGTCAGTTCACAGTAGACAGAGGGAATGTTGCACACTGATTCATTGTGTTTACGCCTGTCTGTCTACAGTAAGAAATTTCCTCCATGACAAAATACAGTGAATAGCTTTCGTGTAGGTTTGAATATGCCTCAAGCATATTTGAACCAATAACAACATTTTGTATATATATATATATAAAAAGGAGATTGGAAAAAATTTTTGGTAATATCCATTCACCATTACATGTGTTTCATTTGCTAATAGGAGTAACAAAATTGTACATGGAAGAGAAACTTGTAAGACATTTCCTTTCGGAAATTCTGCAGAAAGAGAATCAAATAATACAAAATTTACATTTATATAAAGCCTTTAAACATAGTAATCAGGAGTCCTACCGAAAGCTGAATGGGGAGAATAAAGAACAAAACTAGTAATTTAGAAAAGAGAGAGAATTAGAGACTGATGTAGGAAATGTACACAAATACACATTCCTGTCTATACACACACATGCATACACAAATACATATGTATATACACATACACAAATGCATATACACACACACACAAATATATATACACACAAATACATACATACACACACACAAATACATATGTATATACACATACACAAATGCATATACACACAGATACACAAATAAATATATACACACACACAAATATATATACACACAAATACATACATACACACACACAAATACATATACACACTCATCCATATACACACACACTCATCCATATACACACACACAAATATATATACACACAAATACATACATACACACACACAAATACATATGTATATACACATACACAAATGCATATACACACAGATACACAAATACATATATACACACACACACAAATATATATACACACAAATACATAGACACACACACAAATACATATACACACTCATCCATATACACACACACAAATATATATACACACAAATACATACATACACACACACAAATACATATATATATACACACACACAAATACATATATACACACACAAATACATACACACACACACACACACACACATAACAGAAAAGAGATAAGAAAAGAAAGGAGAGACCCAGGAAAAACTGTATGTGGGTAGCTGACACAGTTCAGCCTCTGACTGATAGGTAAGGGGTGGTTTGAAACCCTTTAGTATTTAGATTATGTTAGCAAATATATTACATATTTAATCACACTGCTTTTAATTAATCATGCATTTCACCATAACTTTGAGGTTTTGTTGATGCGACTGCATATTTTTAGGATATTGTAGGAGAGGATCTGGATCTGGCTGGTTTGAACATAAAACAGAATATTTGGGCTGGATATGGCAGGTTTAAATGCTAAAGGGTTAATGGCTACAGTGTGTCTGTCAGATTGCATGTATGTGCATGAATATGCATGTGAGCGGATCACTTATCTGCAATAGCTATAAGTCTATATACACTCAGGAAGTCAACCTGGAATTCTAAACTACACACACACACACATATAACGGATACATATTAAAGACATCGCAGGATTTACAAAATATATTACTATGAACTTACAACTTCATACACTAATTTACATTCAAAACCTGTGAAACCTCATAAACCAATAACAGACACATGCACATACATTCACGAAATGCAGGCATGTGTCACATTGTATACGTTAGTATAAATTTATATACATCTATGTTGAAAGCAAATTCTTGACAAAAGCCAGGGACAATACTAAGGAAATAACAATTAACCCATTGGCACCCATAGTCCTCATTTTAGGACCAGAAGGATAATCCATCATATTTCTATAACACCTGTATTTTTCTGAGATATCTTGCTAGGTCATCAAGACTGGAGTTTTTTTTCAAATATTACAGCTACTGTCTGATATGTATATGCAATACTGATGTCTCAGTTTTCGGAACAGTGTGAAAATCTTGAGAGAAAGGATACAATCAGTTTCATCTTTTATTCAATCAAAACTTTTTTGGTAAGTAGTACTTATATGCAACCCATTTTTGATATAGTATAAATAATTGTTCTGTCCTATAAGGTCAAGAAAATCTTTGAAAGTAATTTTGCTGAAATATAGCATGCTCTAAAAGTTTGGTCCTAATATAAGGACCATGGTCACTAGAACTCCATTTTTTCCATTTTCTATGGATGTTCCATAAAAGAGAAAATGATTTGCAGGGGCAAATTTTTTATGCTGTGAACATTTTCTATGTATATATTTTTTATTTGTTATTTTCTTTCCTTATTATTATTACTTTAGTTTTATTTTCAGATACTCCCCCATGGTTTTCTACCATTCAGTTCATGGTGCAGCAAATTATGCAGAAGAAAATAAGTCTCCTAGTGATGAAAACTTTATTGATATTGTTGAAATTCCTCCACCAGTAAATGAACTGATTAAGAAGACTCTGATGATGAAATCTCAGATAATGAGAACAGAGATCTGACCTTTATCTTGCAGGATGTGCCAAGGAGTGTTGAGCTTCATTGGTATGATAACGAAGAACTAACACAACCAAAAGGAAAAAGAAAGAAGAGCTCAGATTTCTCTTGGAAGAAGACTGAGCCTAATTTTTCAAAACTTGCATCACCAACTACTGATGGAGCAAATGACAGAATGAAATCAATGCAAGATAAAGTAGTTGGCAACAGCCCAGTTGAGAATTTTTGAACTTTTGCTTGACGAGGATTTACTAAGGGAAATGTGCAGAGAATCTGTCACTTATTTCACACAGAAAAATGTACATGATTTTAGTCTGTCAACAAGCTGCCAGAGAAATTTCATTGGAATCCTACTTTTTATCAGGATACTACAGACTACTGAGTGAATGGCATTACTGGATCGTGTCTGAAGACCTTGAAACTCCAGTTATTCGATAAACAATACCAAGAAACATTTTTCTAAGCATCAAAAGGTTTCTTCATTTCATTGATAATGAAAATGCAGAAAATTACAAAGATGATAAAGGATTCAAAATTAGATTGCTAGCTGATGCTCTGAATCAGAAGTTCAAGCAGTTTGGAATATTCTATGAGATGAACAGCTAGTAAGATACTATGGAAGAATCTCTCTAAACCAATTTATAAGAAGTAAGCCAATGATTTGGTGTCAAGCAGTGGGTGCTCTGTTGTGCCACTGGTGGCTATTGTTTTAGAATGGATTTATATCAAGGAAAGCAAAAAATTCCTATTTCCAATACCAAGAACGATAACAGTGTAGGTCCGAGAGTGGTTTTATCAATGACCAATCACCAAGAGAACTCCAACGGTCATGGAATTTATGTTGGTAACTTTTTCTCGTTATAACTTATTTGTACAAATGAAATTCTTAGGAATCAGAATCACAGGTACAGTGTGTTCAAACAGAACATCCAGATGTCCCCTGCAGGAGGACAAATCCCTGAAAAAGGAAAATCGTGGATCCTATGACTACATATTTGAAGAAAAGGAAGAACTCTGTTTTTGAAATGGCATGACAGCAGCACTTTCACAATTGCAAGTAATCATCAATCTACCACCCTTGTTGGAAATGCTAAAAAGATGATCAACCAGCCATAGGAATGAAATATTTATTCCTTAGCCATTTCTCACATGTGAGTATAACAAATATACGGGAGGTATATCTCCTGATTTCCATGATTGTAATCTCATGGATTACTATGTGTGGAGTGCAGTTGAGAAAGACACCAGCTTCACTGCCTGCAACACTAAGGCCAAGCTGGTGGCCAAGATCAAGGCAGTGCTCAAAGATCTTCTCAGGGACTCAGTGAGGAGTGCATGTGCTAGGTTCTGGAGACATCTTGAGGCAATGATGGAAGTTGAGGGCTGTTACTTTGAGCAGAATGTTATCTTCAAGCCATAATCTGGTTGATAGTTTTCGATTTTTTAAAATACTTTTATTTTTGGATGGGAAATTGTTTTCTTTTCGTTTTAGGCAAACTGTCAAATATATATATATATATAAATACAAAATGGGACAAGAACGCAAAACATCCAGAAGATGATACAAAAAACATGGACAGGTCATTCGAAGCCTTTAATCTTCAGTCAAGAACCGGATCATCCTCGCAATTTCGACTGATTTTATATATATATATATATATATATATATATATATATATATATCTATGTATATATGTATGTATGTATGTATGTATGTATGTATGTATGTATGTATGTATGTCCTTCCATGAGTGTATGTATGTGTCTAGCTACACACATATAAAAATGTGTAGTATGTATGTATATTGTGTGAATAGTACACATATGAATACCATTATCATTTGTAATTTATGATTTATTTTCAATTTATTTAATTCTGTGTTATCTTCACTTTTCTGTTATAACCCTCCTCTTCTATTCTTCTTTCTCTTCTCCCTACCATCATCATCATCATCATCATCTCAAATGATACTGAGTTCAGTTCTCTGAAGCAGCTGCTGGCCCCCTTTTTCCAAGGTTGCAAGTTGGCAGAATCGTTAGCACGCCAGGCAAAATGCTTAGTGGCATTTCATCTGTCTTTACGTTCTGAGTTCAAATTCCATCATGGTCGACTTTGCCTTTCATCCTTTTGTAGTTGATAAATTAGGTACCAGTTGTGCACTGAGGTCCATGTAATTGATTCATCCTCTCTGACCAAATTGCAGGCCTTTCGTCCAGAGTAGAAAGGATTATTATTATTATCGCTGTTGTTGTTATTTATTAGTATTTCTGTCCATGGTGCTTTGGCACACCAGTATCTTCAAGGCCAAACGCTTACATCCTCCATTCAATACTAACATTCATAGCCACACCCTAACATATGA
This sequence comes from Octopus sinensis, assembly GCF_006345805.1. Lineage (NCBI taxonomy): Eukaryota > Metazoa > Mollusca > Cephalopoda > Octopoda > Octopodidae > Octopus > Octopus sinensis. Next base: position 17,415,030 of record NC_043019.1, on the reverse strand, counting down.
TTCAGCTCCTCCTCCCCATACTCTCAGCTTCTCCTTGACCTTTTCCATTCTCTACCTTGTTGTGTTTAACCCTCTTGACCTTTCTATGCACATACCAACAAAACTGCCTGCTTTCTTTCCACTTCTCTCACATACTCTCCTTCCTTTCTCTCCTTCCTACCTCTCTTTGCTCTCTCTTCTCCTCCCTCTCTCACTCCCTTCCTATACAACTTACTGCCCTGACCGCACGCACACACACACACACACACACACACGGAACAATTTCAGTCAGTTGGTTTATATTTTGAAATGTATTAACTGAGAAAAAGCCCTGCGTAATGGGATGTGTTTCCTATTATATATTAAGCAGATCTGAAATGTATGAATTAAATGCTCTCAAAATAGCATTATTTGGTTTGACTTCATTATTACAATATTATATGCCTTGAAACCAGCGCAAACTAACATGCTGTGACTCCACTTATGTGGATGCTATAACAAGGGTTTCGAGCAGTTTCTCGAGTCAAAAATCCTGGTTTCATGCATCATTTATAAGCAAAACATGAAATATATATAAATAGGCAAAGGATTGGCACCTTGGGCGAGTGTCTTCTATTATAGCCCCAGGCTCACCAAGTGGATTTGGTAGACAGAAATGGTCATATGTGTGTGTGTGTATGTATATATATATATATAAATATATATACGAGCAAAATGCTCCCCACCCGTCCAATGGACAGTGCTGAGTTGTCAAATTTGGTTTAACACCATTTACATGCAATGGTATTAAACCAAATTTTCTCAAAACAACTTGTCCAACCATCCCATAGGCCTCCCTTTTGAGAAACACTGATTTAACCTAAATTTGAGACACCGGCAAAAGAAGAAATATAGATAGACATTTTTTTCTATTCCAAAAAATGCTTTATCGATCACATTCTCACCTGGAATCGATTTTTGTAATTTTTTCAAGACTTATACATGCCCTGATACTGTCGGTATCTACATATCAAATTTGAGTGCAATCGGATGGAGGATGCCCAAGATCCTAGAAGACACACACACACACACACACACAGAACAGATTTTATATAATAGATATTTGAAAAATGAATAGAAATGGTTTTTCTGATAATTTTTTCACTTTAATAATTAGATGTTTAACTCTATAATCATTAAAGTGGAAAAATTATCAGATAAGCCATTTCTATTCATTTTTTCAAATCTTATAATAATTCTGCTTGTCATTCCATTATTTAGCCCATCAGTAACACTTTCACAGGATTAAAGAAAAAGCAGGAGAGAATGTAATTGTAAAGCTTTCACATGACTAGTTGAAGGGAAAGAGAGAAGGAAAAGGGAGAGAGAAAAAGAAGGAGAGGGAAGTGCCCATGATATGAGATAGGAGGAACATGATATTTATTACGTGGCTAAAAAAATTAGTTGACAATAGTGATGACAGAGGAGGAGAGTTAAAAATATAATTTTAGCAGAGGGGTGATGTTCTGATGATGAAATTAAAGAAAGGCAGAGAGAAAGAGAGAGGTGGTGATTGGATAGTGAAGAGTGTATTTTTTTTTATTGAACTAAGTTTTTTATATCACCTATCACTTAATGCATGCACATAAGTGCAATTCTGTGAAATATTCACACTTATTTTACATGGCAGATATATGCAATTTAACTAAAGGTTGTATCATATGTATGGGATATTTTTTTTCATTTGTTTATGAGGAAAATGGAAAAATAAGAATGAATATTTATTTTATGAGTGCTGCGTGTTAAGTCTATAAAATTGTACACAATGTACATGAAGTGCATTTATAGAGTGCATTAAGTAATCATTGTGTTCCAATCTCTTTCATTTTTCAATGAGCAACAGATGAGGACTGTCTTTCCATACAGAAACAACACAGGTCTTTTGGATAAAGTTTTCAGAAATAACCCAATAGGAATACCATTAATTCCATGAAATATTCACAGGTTCTGCTAGTATATAATACCACACCCAAGGATTTTCTATTTCTTATTCTACTATATATATATATATATATATCGCGTTTGTGTGTGTCACTACTGCTTGACAGCTGGTGTTGGTTTGTTTACATTCCTGTGACAGAGTGATTCAGCAAAAGAGATCAACAGAATAAGTACCATGCTTTAAAAAAAAATAAAGAAAATAAAATAAATACAAGGGTAAATTCGTTGACTAAAATTCCGCAAGTGCCCCAGAATAGCCAGTCTAATAACTGAAACAAGTGAAAGACAAATGATATATCTTAGTGCAGATGTGCCCTGGATATCTCTTTTGATTTATTTCATTTCTTCGTCATAGCATGAAGCAAAGAAGGAAAATAATCACCAATTTGTTGATGAGTTTAATATTTGTGAAAGTCATTGAGATCGTCATCATTATTATTATCATCTTTATATTTTTGTCCCTGTTGACAGATGAATAATGAAAGCCTGATATGGCAAGAGGTTACACACTTCTTCCTATGGGAAGAAAGCGAGTGAAAATATGGGGAGGAAAGGAGAGGACACGGTCTTACTTGGTCTTTTTTCTTTTGTTAAGAATTAAATTACAATGTAGCTTGCAATAATGCAAAGTTTTAAATTCAGAAAACAGTTGCCGTGGTAGTGGTGATGATGGTGGAGATACAATAAATAGTGTTCATGCTGGTGATGATAGCAGTGGTGGTGGTGGTTGTGGTGGTGGTGGTGGTGGAGTTGGTGGTGGTGGAGGTGGAGTTGATAGTAGCAAGTGTCCATAATGATGATTATAGTTATGATGGAAATGATGGTAGCAACAGCAGTGACTGTAGAGGAAAGAGTGGTAAAAATGGTGCTGGTGGTGGTGGTGGTAGTGGCGGTTTTGGTGATGCTTGCAATGGTGATGAAAACAACGATGGTGCACTGTGGTTGTGGTAATTATGGCGATAGGCCTTGGAGCAACATTCGAAGGATGAGGAGGAAGTTCAAACGATGTAATCAGCAAAACAATGAACTTGATGGAATCTGAATTTTTTATTTGTTAGAAAAAGTGGGAAGAAAATGAAGAGATGAACTTCAGAAGAAGGAGAGGGGGGGGGGGGGTAAGAGAGAACCAAACATATGGAAGGCACGTGTGTGTGTGTGTGTGTTAGAGAGAGAGAGATTGAGATGGGAAGAGAGAGGAGGAGGGGGAATTGATTTTATTCAGAAACCGAAGCTAAAAGTCCTTTAAGAAGAGAACAGAGCATAAAGTAGAAAAATATACCAATAAAAAAAAGAAGAAATGGGTTGACACGTGCACTGGAACATCCCAAAGCGAAAAAGATTATTTTCAGTTGTACAGAAAATTCCATATATCCATTTGTGATAGAGGCAGAATTAATACCGAGAGGTAATATTTCACTCCACTTGAATGTAGGTGTTCTGTTAGAACAAACTATACTGCAGTAGACAGTGTGAGAGACAGTCTCTTGTGTTGGCTTTTAGTGCAAAGCGGTACAAAGCAAGCGTGCATTTTGCACCAAGAGCTAATATGAGAGTTTCTCTCAGGGTATAGTTTGTTATAACAGAACATCCACTTTTAAGCGGGGATAAATATTACAAAAACTTCAGTTCAGTGCAATTTTCTTTGGATGAAGATCAATCTTTAACACCAACAATTCCATACCCAATAATTAAATAGTCTCAGTGCATCGTTATTTTATAGGATGGTGTTTAGTGGGGTTAAACAAGGGTAAATATAAAAAGAAAGGCTTTCCAGCCTTGACCATCCACATTTTTTTTTATATATGTTCTTCCTACTTGAAGATTATAGGGTGTGATTTGAAGGCATTTGACTGCTTTTTCTAGTAGGTCATGTGATCACAGAGACTTCTTGTGCAAGTGTTTTGCTTCATTTGATCAATTCAAAACAATATGACCCACGATTTAATAACCCTTTACCATTCAAACTGGCCATATCCAGTCAAAATATTCATCCTGTTTTATATTTAAAGTAGCCAGGTCAGGCCTCTCACATCCATCCTACAATGTCATTCTGAAAACAATCAATCAATCATCAAAATCTTGAAGCTATGAGATAATGCATGATTAATTCAAAGCAATATGAATAAATAAGCATTACATTCAACAGATTAATATGAATACGAAAGAGTGAAGGCACTGATCAGGAAATCTTTTTTCTCAAACACAATGTAAGATTACATCAGCCAATGTGCCCATTTTTTGAGATGAGGTATGGATTAAGAGGAATTTGGTTGCTATATTTAGCAAGGTGAATGACTACATAGAGCAGTGGTTCTCAACAGAGGTCCATATGGCCTTCGGGGATCCATATAAGATTTTGCTGTTCAAATTTATGAGCAATAAACTAGTTATACATCTATAATACACAAAATATTTTAAGATTTTTGTATATAATTGAGTGGCTGTGTGGTAAGTAGCTTGCTAACCAACCACATGGTTCCGGGTTCAGTCCCACTACGTGGCATCTTGGGCAAGTGTCTTCTGCTATAGCCCCGGGCCGACCAACGCCTTGTGAGTGGATTTGGTAGACGGAAACTGAAAGAAGCCTGTCGTATATATGTATATATATATGTGTGTGTGTGTGTGTTTGTGTGTGTGTGTTTGTCCCCCTAGCATTGCTTGACAACCGATGCTGGTGTGTTTACGTCCCCGTCACTTAGCAGATTGGCAAAAGAGACCGATAGAATAAGTACTGGACTTACAAAGAATAAGTCCCGGGGTCGATTTGCTCGACTAAAGGCGGTGCTCCAGCATGGCCGCAGTCAAATGACTGAAACAAGTAAAAGAGTAAAAAGAAAGAGAAAGAATATCTAATCATGAAAATAGGAATTTTTAGACACTGAAAGGCTATGAGGGCCCACCTGACTAAAATAGGAATCAAAGGGGTCTACATGCAAAAAATGGTTGAGAACTACTGACATAGAGAATCCAACTTTTGGCTCCTGTTGGCAAGTGATTCGTTGTGTCTATTCTACCCACCAGTTGACTTACTAATGATCAGCAGCAGAATTATGAAAGAAGACAAAACTACAGTCCCAATCAGGCATGTGGCTAGGTGGTTAGGGTACTTGGCTCATGACTGTAAGATTGTGAGTTCAATTCCTGGCAATGAGTTGTGTCCTTGAGCAAGACACTTTATTTCATGTTACTCCAGTCCACTCATCTGGCAAAAATAAATAGTATTTCAAAAGGCCAACCTGTACCATGCTGAATCTCCCTGAGAACTACATCATGGGTACATATATCTGTGGAGTGCTCAGCCACTTGCATGTTAATTTCGCAAATAGGCTGTTCTGTTGATCAGATTAACTGGAATCATCATCATCATCATCATAACTGATGGAGTGCCATTAGTTAGGAATGACACAGAAATTAAAGGTATTGGTCCCAGTAAACCCTGATGAGCCATGAAATAAATAAATCATTTAAGGGACGGATAAGAGAGGAGATTGCATTATAAACAGAGAAATAATATCCAGACAAACTGTAAAGAAACAAAGATAAGCATTTTTAAAAAATTCTTCATTCTTTGAACTCAGAACGTAATGGCAGACGAAATACGGCTAAGCATTTTGCCCGGCGTGCTAGCGTTTCTGCCAGCTCGCCGCCTTACTCATTTGCATAATGGTACAAGGTTGACAGCCGGACGGTGATTACCAGAGCAGTGTGTGATTAGTGTTCAATTCCAGTCTGGAATCCTTCCCATTTCATATTGGCTGCAATGTGACCATCAAGGGGCCAGAGGTGTTGTGGGGTGGGGAGTAGGTGCACCCCGGGGCATCACATTTGACTTCTCTTAAAACATTTGTAGTTTCTTGTCATTGTAAGAAATGATTGGGTAACTGGTTATCATTTAATCCCAGATCATCAACAAAGAGGATGAGACAATTTGCGAAAGTTACTGCTATTTATGAAATAGAACTATGATCGAAGATCACATTTTCTTTCTTTTACTTACTTATGGTGCAGCTAAAACTCTTATCAAATATGTTCTTCCTTGTTCGTGTTTAACCTTGAGTCAGCCTTAACCCAGCAATCCAATAATCAAAGACATTCAAACTGTGTGATGATCTTTCCATTTATTTTAGGACAGAACATACACAAGGCTACATTACCAAATATTCTTTTACTCTTTTACTTGTTTCAGTCATTTGACTGCGGCCATGCTGGAGCACCATCTTTAATCGAGCAACTCGACCCCAGGACTTATTCTTTGTAAGCCCAGTACTTATTCTATCGGTCTCTTTTGCCAAACCGCTAAGTAACGGGGACGTAAACACACCAGCATCGGTTGTCAAGCAATGTTGGGGGGACAAACACAGACACACAAACATATGCACACACACACACACACACACACACATATATATATATATATATATATATATATATATATACATATATACGACGGGCTTCTTTCAGTTTCCGTCTACCAAATCCACTCACAAGGCTTTGGTCGGCTCGAGGCTATAGTAGAAGACACTTGCCCAAGGTGCCATGCAGTGGGACTGAACCCGGAACCATGTGGTTGGTAAGCAAGCTACTTACCACACAGCCACTCCTACGCCTATATGTTCATTTTTTTAAGATGGTAGAGTATAATTTGAAGTGGATTTGGCAGTTACTTCTAGCAAGTCCAGAGACCATCGTTGAGGTTCTTGTCACTGGCTTATTTTGGGGAGGATCAGAGAGAGATCACAAGATTCAGACTTTTAGAGAGAGCAGGCTAACAGAGTGTAGTACAATTTCCATTATTGTTGTATCAGTCAAGGCAAAATCTAAGCAAATAAAACTGGAAAATAATTTCTAATTAAAATGTCAATATACAAAGATTCTGTTTTTATGAGACTCACCAGAATACTATATTTTCTAATAAATGGCCAATTCTCTTTCAAAGAAATACAATACTGGGATACAACTCAAGTATGTGTTTCACATGAACAAATATCAATACCAAACCGTGTACACATGTACTCTGGTATATAAAATTGTTTTTTTGTTGTTTTATTTTTGTTTTTTTGTTGATTGTAAAATTTATGATAATAATATGTTAATTCAGGCCAGCACTGTTCAACCAGACCTATGATCAAAAGGTGCTCCACCCATGACCATCCTGTTTTTTTTAGACAATGTATATAGGACCACATACTCTAATATGTTTTTGGGGGGTTTTTTCCACAGTATTAGGGTATGATTTGAGGGAGATATAGCTGCCAAGAGGGCTCTGATGTTGACTCAATGTCAGTGATAATATATGTGAAAAGTTTGGTAACAAAACCAAACTGATGACTGATAGTGAAACCCAACCTAGGCCCCCATATCTGGAATAAGGAGTGGTTGGAGATCACGCGGTTGTTAGCCTCAAATCGCCAGGCCTGGCGGCGTTTGTGAGAGATGCAGCATTGAGGATGAATGAAGCCAGCTCAACCCACCCTGGGTGGATGCTGTAAGAAGAAGAATGAAGAATTTGTTGGGTAACTGATGCCCTTTATTGTGAAACCCCAGGTCATCCACAATCAAGCAAACTTACAATCAAAAGCATTCAAAGAATAGCATAGCTTGCTTCATTCGTTAGACTGCGGCCATGCTGGGGCAGCACTGCCTTGAAGATTTTAGTCAAGTGAATCAACTCCAGGACTTAATTTTTCGTTTAAGCCTGGTACTTATTCTATTGGTCTCTTTTGCTAAACTCCTAAGTTATGGGGATGTAAACACAACACCAGATGTCAAGCAGTGATGGAGGACAAATGCTAAACACACACACACACACACACACATCTTTTTCTTCCGGACCATTACATGTTGAACTGTTAATCCCTGCAACATTTTTTCTCGTTCGTTTTTTTTTCATTCTTTCTCCTTTTTTTCTTCTCTCAATCCTTTCTGTCGAAGAGCATAGGCTCAAAACATCAACGACTTGTCCATTCTTCCCAAGCATCAAACTAATACACCTGCTTGTTGTTCCTTCCTCGGTCTTCATCTTTTGTTTTCTGTAAATTTTATATATATATATATATATATATATATATATATACAATGGGCTTCTTTCAGTTTCTGTTTACAAAATCCACTCACAAGGCTTTAATCAGTCCAAGACAATAGCAGAAGACACTTGCCCAAGGTGGGACTGAACTCAGAACCACGTGGTTGGGAAACAAACTTCTTACCACACAGCCACACCTAGCATCTCTAGAACTACCATAACCAATATTATTGACGTAGGGTGGATGGGGTGGGGAGATAGTAGCATGGCATTTGAGGGAGATTTGGTTTTTCTTTCTAAGTCAAATAGTGAAATAGAGACTTCCTTGTTGATTAACTTGTAAAGCGCTATTTACTTGTGTTCTTTGAGAAATTTGGTTTAAATTAAAGCGAGAGAGAGAGAGAGAGAGAGAGAGAGAGAGAGAGAGAGATTGACACTTTCCAGTTAACAGTGAAAGAAGATACGTTATCAGGAAATACAATAAGCTAGTACAGATAACAAAAGTTAGAACTATAGGGAAGAGTAAGAATTCTTTTAAATTATCCATCTTTAGGGATGTCAGGCTAATAGTTTGGAACAATTATAAAATAACAAAATCATTAGATACCAGAGTCAAGGAAAAAGGGAAAAGAAACAGTAATGTATTATACTAACTTGAAGGATAAAAATTCTCAAATGCTAGAAATAAAGAAGCTAAGGTCAGGATCCTGCCGGATTATCATAGGTGTCTAGGGCATTGTGATGAAAAATTTGGGAACAAGCCTTGGAATGCTGGGAGTAGATTGGGTTCAGAAAATCTGTTTATCAGATTTAGTAAGTATTATTCAGAAAGTTGTTGATACAAGGTAGGGACAGATATGGCCATCATAACAGGACTATTCCAGAAAGAAGGAAAACATGCTCTTCATTAAAGCCCATGGGTTGTGGTCCAACAGAAAATATAACTAAAACTGGTTACAACATCAATACTATGCAACAGCAAAATAATAATTTCCTTCGTGTTCTGCTTTTTTAGTACATTTAAAAACAGTTCTCATATTTCAAAACTTTTACATGTGACAGCTAAATCCAATGTTTAGTATTTTCATAGTCTGGGTCTAGTGAGCTATTACGCCATTTTTTATTTTTTAATTTAATTTTTTTATATTTATTGTTCCCTCTTATATAAGCAACATACAATACTTGACTGTCACACAGCATAAGGAGTACTTTTTGATGCAACTCTGATGAAATGCCACTCAAATGAAATCAACGGCAAATATTAAGTAACTTTCCACACGAAACCATTTACATGCAATGGTGTTAAAAAGAGAGTGTTACTGAAACAAATGTAACTAGCAATAAAAATGTGCTAAACTCTCTCATCTTCTTCTTTGGATTATATATTACACTCCATAAGACCCACCAATGGACTTTCAATCTTCCTCAAGACTCCAATTCAAGAGTGTAGATAGCCAGGAGTTGAGTACTCTGACTTTCTACCCTGTCAGAATCCTGATATATATATATCCAGGTACATTATTATAGTTGTGTCAGGTTTGCAATTGGACTGCATTTAAAACAAAAACGTGGAGTTTGTTAAGCTCAAACTTATGATCAAAGACATTCCAGCCATGGCCATGTCATCTCTTTCCCTTTACAGACATAATTCTTTTTTTTTTTACAGTGTCTTGAGATAGATTGACCTTCAGTACTCTGTTCCATGTCTTCCTGAGTCTCCCTCTTCCACAAGTTCCATCAACTTTGAGTGATTAGCGCTTCTTTATGAAGCTGTCCTCATCCATCCGCATCACATGACCAAACCAGCACAGTCTTCTCTCTTGCACACTGCATCCAATTCCTCTTATGCCTAACTTCTCACTAGCACTCTGCCATACATTACACTTGCATCACACATCCAACAAAGCATACTAGCTTCATTACTTTCTAAGCCTTCACATATCCCCTACATTCAGGGCCCACATCTCACTACCATGTAGAATTGCTGTTCATATACATGCACCATACAATCTTCCTTTCACTCAAAGAGAGAGAGAGAGAGAAAGAGAGACCTTTGGTTACCAGAGGTAAAAGCTCTCTGAATTTTTTACCCATCCTATTTTATTTTAACTATTACACTTAATATATAAATACAGAGAACATCTCTTTCTTTATTTTGAGAAGCTATAGGGAAATGTTGAGAGATTTGGTTGCCATTTCTTGAAGGTCAAAGCTACCAAAGTGAGACATAGTGTGTTTTCCAGACATATCCATCCTTTTGAGGTGAATGAGTTCAAAACACTAGTGATGCGTGCCATACTTTAATACTAAGCATTCAATCCAGAGAATATCTATTCAAAAGCATCAGTTGTTTGACTCAAAAACAAACAAAAAAAAACCATATGGCATATTTATTGATTATGGTTCTCTGGTTTTCTAAAGGTATTGTCAATAATAAAGTTTCAGTTAAAAGACTTCTGTCAGCTTTCTGGGAGTTCTTCTTTATTTATTTTTTTCTTATTGTCTTGTTGCCTGATTAGATGAGGGACAATAGCAACTGGCTCAGAAATCTCCATAAAATGGTAAAATACATAAATAAATAAAAGAAAAAAAAAAAGAAAGACAGCAATATGGTTTCAAAGGCATACATGCACATGTAGTTCTTACAAAGAGAATGTAAATGAAAACCAAAAAACAACTCAAGGAGAAACCAATAAAAACAGCAAATGCATGATCTAATTTAGTCCTATTTATATTTTACATTGCATTTTGTGATCAGCAGTGCCATTGGTTCCAGGTTCCAGTGAGCCAATCTCTAGTGCACTGCATTCATGAGGGCACATGTGGCAAGAGAATGTCTGTGCAACTCAGGCAAAACAGATGCCACAAAGTAGTGTTTTGTTTGTTTCGTTTTTTTTCAAATATTCTGTGTTATTGATTTTCTAGATGTTTACACATCCTCATCATTTAACACCTGCTTTCCATGCTGACATGGGTTAAACGGTTTGACAGGAGCTGGCCAACCAGAGAGCTGCCCAGGGTCAGTTTATCTGTTTTGACATGATTTTTATGGCTGGATGCCCTTCCTAATGCCAACCACTATACAGAGTATGTTGGGTGCCTTTTATGTAACACTAGCACAGGTGCTTTGACATAGTGCTGACAAAAGTGCCTTTTATGTGGTACCAGCATGAGTCTGTTTTACGTGATGCCAGCACAAGTGTTTTTTACATTGCGAAGGTATGGGCCATTATGTTTACACTTTTCAATAAAATATATGCACATACTTAGGCGCAGGAGTGGTTGTGTGGTAAGAAGCTTGCTTCGTAACCACATGGTCCTGTGTTCAGTTCCACTGAGTGGCACCTTGGGCACCTGCGACAGACTGGCATCCGTCCAGCTGGAAGGAAAACATATGCCACAGAAACTGGGAAACCGGGCCCATGAGCCTGGCTAGGCTTGAAAAGGGTGCCGTTTATCATTATATTTTTTATTATTATATCTTATTTGCTTCTTTTATTTGTCATTATATCTTATTTATTTATTTATCTATTTATTTTATATCATTTGAGCCTTAGTCATGTTTTATGTCATAATCGATAAATTTTCAATATTAATTTCAATCCTATATTTAACTTCAATACACACTTTTACATGTGCATAGGTGAATGTATTTCTGTAGAAATGTGTACCTGCATACATTTAGGCACTTATATAGCCTAAAGTGTGTATTATTCTAAATACCTGCACTTATATATACATGTGCAAATGTATAAGTATACTCTTTTACTTCTTTCAGTCCTTTGACTGCGGCCATGCTGGAGCACTGCTTTTAGTCCAGTAAATCAATCCCAGGACTTATTCTTTGTAAGCCTAGTACTTATTCTATCGGTCTCTTATGCTGAACCGCTAAGTTACAGGGACATAAACACACCACCATCGGTTGTCAAGCGATGTTGGGGGGACAAACACAGACACACAAACACGTACATATATACAATGGGCTTCTTTCAGTTTCCGTCTACCAAATCCACTCACAAGGCTTTGTTCAGCATAAGGCTAGAGTAGAAGACACTTGCCCAAGGTGCCATGCAGTGGGACTGAACCCGGAACCATGTGGTTGGTAAGCAAGCTACTTACCACACAGCCACTCCTGCGCCTCTACATCAAGTATCTTACATACAATTGTATACAGGGTTATACAGGAATGGTGTGTGTATGTATGTGTGCATGTACGCACGTGTCTGCATGAATACTAGTACTCATTTATGTGCATATGTATACTCTCTTTTACTCTTTTACTTCTTTCAGTCATTTCACTGCGGCCATGCTGGAGCACCGCCTTTAGTCGAACAAATCGACACCCAGGACTTATTCTTTGTAAGGCCTAGTACTTATTCTATCGGTCTCTTTTGCCGAACCGCTAAGTGACAGGGACATAAACACATCAGCATCAGTTGTCAAGCAATGCTAGGGGGACAAACACAGACACACAAACACACACGCACATATATACTTATATACGACAGGCTTCTTACAGTTTCCGTCTACCAAATCCATTCACAAGGCATTGGTCGGCCCGGGGCTATAGCAGAAGACACTTGCCCAAGATGCTACGCAGTGGGACTGAACCCGGAACCATGTGGTTGGTAAGCAAGCTACTTTCCACACAGCCACTCCTGCGCCTATGCATGCTTACATATTTTTAATTTTACGTTATTTGTTCATTTATCCATTCACTCATTTTGACCTGAATAACAGGCAAACCATTTGAAAAAAATGCATTATCCATGTGACATTGCAACCATTTTTTTATAATTCTAGGGAAATATCATCATCCCTGGCATAATAAATACAACATCCCAGATTTGAAACCAGTTTGATAAAGGGCAACACACAAAACTCTCAGCCCTGGGGTCACTTAGTAACTTCTGTCGATTATTAATAAAGGCTGTGTGGTAAGTAGCTTGTTTACCAACCACATGGTTCCGGGTTCAGTCCCACTGCGTGGCACCTCGGGCATGTGTCTTCTACTATAGCCTAGGGCCGACCAAAGCCTTGTGAGTGGATTTGGTAGATGGAAACTGAAAGAAGCCCGTCGTATATATATATATATATGTGTGTGTGTGTGTGTGTGTTTGTGTGTCTGTGTTTGTCCCCCTAGCATTGCTTGACAACCGATGCTGGTGTGTTTATGTCCCCGTTACCTAGCGGTTCGGCAAAAGAGACCGATAGAATAAGTACTGGTCTTACAAAGAATAAGTCCCAGGGTAGAGTTGCTCGATTAAAGGCGGTGCTCCGGCATGGCCGCAGTCAAATGACTGAAACAAGTAAAAGAGTAAAAGAGAGTAAAGAGTACACTCAGGTTTTGAGTTTTTTGTTAGTATCACCAAACCTATATGTATTGGTATGTAAAAAGCACCCAACGCACTTGACATTAGGAAGGGCATACAGCTGTAGAAACCATGCCACAACAGACAACTGGAGTCTGGACAGCTCCCAGCTGGCCGGTTCCATGTCAAACTATCCAACCCATGACAGCATAGAAAGCAGACATATGATGCTGATGATGGTGATGTGTGTGTGTGTGTATGTAAAATTGATTTTATACAAACTTTTCTATGTTGGTGCTGGTTATACATGATTTTGAAAGGTAGTGTTTTATAACCAGATGCCATTCCGACTCAGTTACCTCTTATAGGAATAGAGTGCACCTGCTGTCAAAAGACCAGGTACACCTGATGTAATACACTCAATTATTCATATATATATATTAGTATTCATATTCATTCAAGCACACGCACACACACCCTCACACAAACAAAGGAAGTTGGAAAAACAAATGTAAATGACTTTGACATTCGTTTTGACAGCATCCCAGATGTTTGATTGATTAATGCAGCCAACGTTTTTACAGAAAATAATCTTTCCTGCTGAAATTGTGCGTATGAAAACTAGTCGATTACATTGACACCAGCACTTGATCGGGGCTTATTTCATCAACCTTGAAAGGATGAAAGGCAAAGTCAACTGCAGTGAAATTTGAACTCAGTGTTTTGACACAAAATAGTGAAAACTGATTTCAAAAAGAGGAAGTTAAGGGATTTAGAGAGAAGCGATTAAGTAGATTCAGCTGGTTTATCTAGGAAATATATGTAAAAAAAATTAACCACAAAGATGGTAACATTACCATGTAGATTTTACTAGCTTCATTTTTAACATATTATCCACATATTTTCTACTTAAATTTTCTCAAGTGAGCTAACATACATATATAAAAAAAATTTACTATTTATCATAAATGTTTTGTATGATTATAGTGATTTTAGATTTATTATGATTTTTATTTGTTTGTTTTGTAAGAGATGGGTGGGTCCGTGAATAGAGCATATGCAGTTAACTACTTTAGAAGAGAAAAGGCTATAAACATAGTATACTGTGTGCATATTTTCTGTGTTGGTGAGAACTAGACTTATAGATACACAAAGTATTCAACACTTGAGGAAGAAGAGTGTGTTATATTCCTTATTTACTAACAAGGCTAGTTGTGAACAGATTCATACAGAATTGAAATGGAATTAATTCTGTAAAATGGTCATTCATCATCATCATCATTTAACGTCCGCTTTCCATGCTGGCATGGGTTGGACGGTTCAACTGGGGTCTGGGAAGCCAGAAGGCTGCACAAGGCCCAGTCTGATCTGGCAGTGTTTCTACAGCTGGATGCCCTTTCTAACGCCAACCACTCCATGAGTGTAGTGGGTGCTTTTTATGTGCCACCTGCACAGATGCCAGGCGAGGCTGGCAGACGACCGCGATCGGATGGTGCTTTTTACATGCCACCATGGTGTTCATAGGTCAGAACAACAAGGATCATCTAGTGCTCCTGGGATTAAGATTGGGCTACGTGGGTATGTTGGTGATTGGTCAAGCCAACCTGCACCTGGCATGTTCTCTCGCAACGTCAATAGGGAATGGTGGTGGTATTTGAGGACTTCAAGGCGGCGAGCTGGCAGAATCGTTAGCACGTCGGGCGAAATGCTTAACGGTATTTCGTCTGCCGCTACGTTCTGAGT
>NC_043019.1:17342494-17384994 GCF_006345805.1 Octopus sinensis | reverse complement strand
GTGCAAGTTTTGAGGAGTGCAGTTCGATCTTAAAAGTTTTTTTTTTTCAAATCATTAATGGAAGAAACAAAGGAACCTATTAGGAATATTTTGCTTTACAAGTTTAATAAAAGCAACAATGAACGGAAAGTGCTAGGAATATTAATGCAGTAAATGGGGATTGGACAATAAGCATAAGCCAGTGTCAACAATGGTTCTAGAAATTTCAAACCAGAAACTATAGCCTAGAAGATGAGCCTCTTCCTGGGAGATCTGTAGAGCTTGACCCAAACCAAATGATAACAAAGGAGATATACTGCAAGCTGCTTGAGTCAGCACTAGAAGAAAAACAACTATCTTTGGTTTCAAGATGAAAGGTGTTCTTCCATCAGGATAATGCTTGGCTGCATACAACAAGGATGACACTCCAAAGTCTGGAGCAGTTTGAATGGGAAATGATACACCACCCACCATATTCGCTGGTTATAATTTATTCCACAGTATTCAAAATCATTTGGACGGAAAAAATACAAATTCTGTAAACAAAGTCAGAACAGTACTGGACGAGTTATTTTTCATCGTGGACAAGTGAATTTTGGAAGAGGGGCCCTGCAAGTCTACCATATAAATGGAAGAGCATTGTAGAAAATGAAGGAGAGTATATTTTAGATTAAAAGAGAACTTATGGGTCTGGTCTCCTGACCACATGTTTCTGAAATCAGTCCCACTGCCTGGACCTTGGGCAAATGCTTTTCACTAAAGCCTCAAATCAACCAAAACCCTGTAAGTGGATCTGGTAGATGGAAACTGAAAGAAGCCCAGCATGTATGTGGGAGTGAGAGCTCTTTCTTTATCTCCCATCACTATTTCACAACCAGAGTTGGTTTGTTTACATCCCCATTTCTTAGTAGTTTGACAAAAGAGACCAAGAGGATAAGCACCAGACTTTAAAAAAAAAGTACTGGAGTTAATTTGTTTGACTAAAACTCTTCAAGGAAATGCACCAGCATGGCCACAGTCCTGAAAGAAGATAAAGACATACAAACATATATACACACACAGGTATATACGCATGCATAAATACACACATGCATGTATGTATGGATGGATGGATGTACCTACTGACATCCTCATTTTTGATGGGCTTACCTCCTATCAAAAGGTGGTAAAAGACAATTTTCTCAAGATGTCATGCAATGAGACTGAACTCAGAATCACATGGTTGCAAAACAGATATTTTAACCATAACACAATCGAGCCTCTGCTTATATGGGACACACTTTAAAGTGACTCTCGATACAACTCAACTGAGCACTCTTCCTCTACTTTACTCTCTCTCTCTCACACACACACACAGTGTACTCAACATCTTTCCTCCAACAGCCATTTTCTCTTCCCCCAAAATTGTCTAACTGAATGCATTTACCATATGTAAGAAAGACTCCTACAAAAATATCAATACCACCAAATTCATCATTGCATTCTTACCAATAACACATACTGCAAATTATTTATTGGAGCAAACTGTCGTTTAGAGCTAAAACGTAATGGAACACTGGAGGATTTGAAAAAGCTATAGTCTCTAATTATAAAAGAACATTTTCATCTCTCCAGTAGCCACAATGGACTGTATTGACTATATTGATAATTAATATGTTATCAAAACAGAAGGAAATTATATTTAACCCTTTAGCATTTAAACCCGGTCATATCTGGCCTAAATATTCTACTTATTTCATGTTCAATCTGGCTGTATTCTGCCTCTCACTGCTGCCCTCTAAAAATAACCAATCACATCATTGAAATCTCAGAGCTCTAAGATAATGTATGATTAATTCTAAACAACTGAATAAATAATCATCACATTTAAAAGAGTAATCTGAATGTTAAAGGGTTAATGAGAAAGATAAAACAATGCATGTGTGCTATATCAATGTGTACAGCAGTTTTTGTTTAGTTACAAGGCAGCCCTGATCAAACACACCTTAACCCTTTCGTTACTGTATTTCTGTTGAGATGCTCTGTGTTTCTTTCTTTCAATTACTTTAAATATAACAAAGAATTTAGTAAAATAATTTTGTTATCATTCAGCTGGTGTTAGGAACATAAATTGTGATTAAGGTTTGGTGGGAGATTTTAATTCGAAACTTATGATAACAAGACATTTGTATTCAAAGCCAGAGCCGGTTTCAGCCGGGTTGGTAACGAAAGGGTTAAGAGAAAGGTATTTCAACACTGAAATCTTCTCATCCTACCTCTTCAGGCACAATATAGCCAGACCTACATTACGGAATGTGTTTTCCCTTTGTTGAAGTTGTTTAGCTACAAGTCAATTCGAAGTGAAACCAAAGTCAAAGACCATCCCAATCTTATTTTCCCATTACTATATCAATGACTTCATTAGCCAATGATTAGTTAACCTTAAGTAAGTCTTGTAATCAAAAGCGTTACAACCATGACAATTGTTTCCTGTTTCTAGATATATCAAAGACATTATTGAACGAGGAAGTAGTACAACTGAACCACTGTAAATAGCAGTGAAATAACACAACTGGCAAAATGTCTCTCATTACACGTGTTCTGAATTGAGATCTACCATTAACAGTCTGACATTACTAACCAGGGATAGACAGCACTGTCCTTTAGCTTTCTAATGCCACGTAAGACCCCCTTCGGTCACAACACTGACCATGGGATTGCACCTAGAAAATTACCCTCCCAGGCACAAGTCCGGGCAAGGTTGTTTATGGAATCCCAGCAGTCATCCATGCATACCGGCCTCCCTTCTCCACGCCACCAGTGTCATCCAAGGGAAAGGCAAAGGGGCCGGTACAGCTTGGCACCTATGATGTCGCAACTCATTTCTACAGCTGAGTGAACTGGAGCAATGTGAAATAAAGTGTCTTGCTCAAGAACACAACACACAGCCCGGCCCGGGATTCGAGCTCACAACCTCACGATCGTAAGCTCGACGCTCTAACCACTGAGCCATGCGCCTTCACTAATGCCATGTAAATTTCCTACATTTAAGATTTTACTCTCTGTGAGACAAGAGGGAATCTATGTGATCATTTGATCAGCTAGAAATAGTAATAGTGAGATCTCCACTTGCTCTACTATCAAAAATAAGGAAGGCTATATTAGATAATGCCATCCTATATTTCACTACATCTTGTGGAAAAGATGGGATGATCATATCTGGAATTGCATCTGATCATAGTCTGTGTGATCAGGACTAGCCTAGGGCTATATAACAATAACTTTACTTTCTACATCACCTTAAGAAACATACCAACATAGATTTTTAATCATTTTGCTTTTTATATATTTCAAATCCAATTTATGCCACTACAGGCAATCACTAACCTACCAGTTCTAGTTACTAATCATTCAACTGAATGAGGAAACCTCTACACAGTCACTTAATCAAGCACAGCTAGAAATAGCAGCCAAATCTCCCTCCAGATACATACAGCCAACCATTTCAACCCTTTAGCATTTAAACCAGCCACATCTGGCCAAAATATTCGACCTGTTTTCTCTGCAAACTGGCCAGAGCTGGTCTTTTGCACCTACCCTACAATGTCATTTTACAAATAAGCAATTTCATCATTGAAATCTCAAAGCTACGAAATAATGCAGGATTAATTTAAAAAGATGTTAATACATAAGCATTATATTTGACATGAAGGTGCATGGTTCAATGGTTAGAGTGTCAGGCTCACAATCATGATATAGTAAGTTCGATTCCGAGATTGGGCTGTGTGTTGTGTTCTTGAGCAAGACACTTTGCTCCATGAACAACTTTGCCCAGACTTGTGATTTGAAGGGTAACTTTCTAGGTGCAATCCCATAATCATTCATGATTGAAGGGGGTTTTGTCCTTTTACATATTTGACAGAATAATCTGAATACTAAAGGTATAAAATTACATTGAACAATGCAGTCTCTCAGCCAAGTGGGTAGACCTAATCCACTACATGGATTAACATTAGCCCTTGGGTACCTTTAGCAAAGTCTACTCTGATACAAGCATTCAGGTTGTTTCTAGTTTATGGATATCTCCCTCCATTCCTCCACAAGTCATAGAAGTCCTAAAAGGGATTATGGGGCACTACCATATCTCTTCTGTCTAAACTATTAAAAAGAATTACAGGATGGTCACAGCTGAAATGTTTTTTGTCATCATTCTGCTGGAATAGGATTGACCTGGGGTCAGTCAAAAATTCTCTGCACTAGCTTTGAAGTATGTTTTTAAAAATCAGTATAATTGATTCTTGAATATTAAACTTGCTTAGATTATAACTTTCTAAGCCACATCAAG
Organism: Octopus sinensis; assembly: GCF_006345805.1. Classification (NCBI taxonomy): domain Eukaryota; kingdom Metazoa; phylum Mollusca; class Cephalopoda; order Octopoda; family Octopodidae; genus Octopus; species Octopus sinensis. Next base: position 17,380,691 of record NC_043019.1, on the reverse strand, counting down.
AACCAATTTCTTGATGAGTAAACCTGACAATCAGCCCTTAAGACCCAGTTGTCATGTGTTCAACAAAACTATAACAAACTTTACTCCTTTAGATAAACAAGGGGTCCTCTATATGGTCATTCAATCAATTACAAATAGCAGCTACATGTCCTTAAATCACACATTAGATAATGTAGTCCAAGGTACATTATGTCAGAAAATAAAACGGGATGATCATAGCTGAAACGTCTTTGATCATAGGCCTGTGGATCATGGCTGACCTGAGGGTAAACAACAATAAAAGTAAAAAAAGGGCACATTTGATAATGTAGTCATAAATACACTGTCTGAATTTTAAAAAAAAACATGAAGGTCACAGCTGGAATGTATTTGATCATAGATCTGTTGGATCATGGATGACCTAAAAGAATAACTGTGACAATGGATACAGTGAATAATGTAGTCTTAAATGTGTGAATATGAGATGGTCATGAATGGAATACATTTGATCATACCTTAGCTGGATCAAGGCTGATATGGAGCTAAACAACAACAAATCAATTCCTTTGAATTCAGTTTCACCACATAAATGCAGATAAAACATTTACTGCATAGGAACCGATAAAGAGGCTTCTACACAATTGTACTATCCACTAAATACCACAGCAAACTCTCCCTCGGATCACGTCCAGCCATCTTAAAACCTATCACCAACTACATTGTATCAGAGACATTGTGTCTGAAGACACAAAAACAAGACAGTCAAGGCTACAATGCTTTTGATCACAGGTCTGCTTGATCACTTCTAAACAGGCTTCTATACAACCTGGGGTTAAACAATAATAATAACTACAACAGTGACTCATTGAAGACATTTCTTCTCTGTTGCCAATACTATCTGCTACACAAATGCCAACAAATGCTAAGCAAGTTATTTATGAAGCCTTCACACCATAACATTTAAAATATCTTGTCAACCTCCATCTGCTGTTCTATTAATAAACAGAACTTATTCTGTACTCAGCTCACCTAATTTTCAAGATAGTTTTTCACACGTTACATGGAACTTAAGCAGAGCTCTGTTATTCTTAAGGAACAACAGAAACATTAGAAGAAGTGAAGCCAATGAGAAGAGGCCTCTACATCACAGGAAGAGGACCAGGAACAAAATTGCTAGAACCTGTGCTGCAGAAAATAAGGTACACAACTTAAAGATTCAACCATTTTTATTTCATATAATCGTTTTAGAGATTTCATTCGCCTCTTATGAGTAAGTGATTTCACTGCTCTGTGTGGTATATCTGACCACATAGAGCAGCCACGTTGCCCTCGGATTACCCTCTTCCATGTTGGAAGGGTGTATTGCCTAATATCCTAAAGAATGGGAAAGTTGGCACTAAAATGCTTCTGATCACACATTTGCTCACTTAACAAAAAATTAATGAGTGGGGTTCGATGCTTATGCAGTCAAACTTCTGAAAGTAGCAGCTAAATCTAGCCCAAGATATAAAGACAAGATAGTCATGGCTGACCTAGGGCTAAACATCAATTGTATTTTATTACGAATTTCCTATTAGCTATTTGCCTAATATCTTGGTAAACATTCACTAGACACATATATATACAATACACATTACATTTTATCAAAAATGTGCCCATATATTCATAATTCACATTATATTCATAAGCTCGGAAACAGGGGAAACAGAGGGTGCCACACTTGCACCCCCTAAAACTTTTGGCAGTCAATGAAAACACTTTCAACATGCTCCTAAAAAACTTCATTTCCAAAATGAACAGGGATGGCTGTGTGGTAAGAAGTTTGCTTCCCAACCACATGGTTCTGGGTTCAGTCCCACAACATGGTGCATTGGAGAAGTGTCTTCTACTATAGCCTTGGGCCAACCAAACCTTTGTAAGTGGATCTGGAAGATGGAAACTGAAAGAAGCCTGCCGTATATATATGTGTGTCTTTGTATCTGTCTCCCATTACCTCTTGACAACCAGTGCTAGTATGTTTACATCCCCATAACTTAGTGGTTTGGCAAAAGAGACCAACAGAACAAGCATCAGGCTTACAAAAAAAAAAAAAGTCCTGGGGTCGATTCGTTCAAGTAAAACCCTTCAAATCAGTGCCCCAGCACGGCCACAACCGAACGACAAACAAGTAAAAGATGCATAGAAATCATATGTGTAAAGACCCACAATATACATGTGCAAACTCATACAGTAAACACACATGTACTCCTCCCCACCATTGCAGCAGTCGTGATCAGAAGTGCTCCCACTGTTTCCACTTTCTTGTACTAAACACGGATCTCAGCAGACAGCAAGACAGAGCCAAGTTCCTGGTTCAAGTGACAGTATTGTGTACACTTGTGTAGACTTCACGTGTAATTAACACAAGTGCTGCTAATAGGTAAATGACAGAATAATGACTCATCCTACTCTTTCTTCTGCATCACTTGTTACTAACTTTAAACAATTGTAATTGGATTGTATTCATATTCTCCTAACAGATGGAAAGGAAAGATGTGCGCTTGAAATAGATACAGTTAAATTAGTGCTAATGTGTTTCATGAAAGGAGCATTAAACATGATAACTAGAAATAAATGCGTTGAGACAGTTAAGTTGGTGTTTAACATAAGGAGCATTAAATATGTTATATCCTATCCACCACGACCACCCCCATGCACATTGATTCTTACTTTAAATATGTTTCTAGAGATAAAATTATGTCGTGAGACAGACAGATAATAGAGGGAGTTGTGTCCATAAGTATTTAGCTTCACTGTGAAATTAGGTCTTCAAGGGGCCTTTTTTAAAGCTTCAGATGAGGATTGACATACTCTTTTACTTGTTTCAGTCATTTGACTGCGGCCATGCTGGAGCACTGACTTTTTTTTTTTTTTTTTTTAATCAAGCAACTCGGCCCCGGGACTTATTCTTTTGTAAGCCCAGTACTTATTCTATCGGCCTCTTTTGCCGAACCGCTAAGTAACGGGGACATAAACACACCAGCATCGGTTGTCAAGCAATGCTAGGGGGACAAACACAGACACACAAACACACACGCACATATATATATATATACATATATATATATATATATATATACATATATACGACGGGCTTCTTTCAGTTTCCGTCTAACAAATCCACTCACAAGGCTTTGGTCAGCCCGAGGCTATAGCAGAAGACACTTGCCCAAGGTGCCACGCAGTGGGACTGAACCCGGAACCATGTGGTTGGTAAACAAGCTACTTACCACACAGCCACTCCTACGCCTATGATAATTTTTTTAACATCAAGGCTGAAGTAAAGCCACATTTGACTACTTAATAAAATGTGTACAAAATTATGCTAGACAAAAATCAATTTATAGTGGTGCAAGGTTGACAGCTCAGCGGAGCCAGATAGTTAAGTGAGCAGTAAGTTATATAATACATGATGCATTAACTAGAAATAAATATGCAGAAAGAAAAAAAACTATTAGTCAATGACTAATGTTGCTTGTATTTTTCAGGTGAGTATAGGAGACAAACTACAAGCATATTTCAGTCTTATTCTCACCTCATCAGCAATGTAAAACTTCACTACTTGCAGAAAATGTGCTAGAAGATTCATTATAAGGCTGTACATTGGTGGACACAGGTGCAAGTGTGGTAAGAAGCTTGCTTCTCAACCACATGGTTCCGGGATCTGTCCCACTGCATGATACCTTGGGTAAATACCTTCTACTATAGCCTCAAGCCAACCAAAGCCTTGTGAGTGAATTTTATAGATGGAAACTGAAAGGTGGGTGGGCGGGTCGATGGATAGATGGATGGATGGATGGATGAGTATCTTTGTATCTGTCTCCCGTCACAGCTTGACAACAAGTCAGTGTGTTTAAATCTCTAATGACTGAAACAAGATAAAAGATTAGAAAATCTAATTCTTATATATATGTGTGTGTGTGGAGGCACAATGGCCGAGTGGTCAGAGGATCGCGGTTTCGATTCCCAGACCAGGCATTGTGTGTGTTTATTGAGCAAAAACACCTAAAGCTCCACAAGTCTCCAGCAGGGCGTGGTGGCGACCCCTGTATACTCTTTCACCACAACTTTCTCTCACTCTTTCTTCCTGTTTCTTGAGTAATGCTGCGATGGATTGGCATCCCGTCCAGCTGGAGGGAACACATACGTCACAGAAACCAGGAAACCAGGCCCATGAGCCTGGCTAGGCTTGAAAAGGGCGACGTTTATTGTTATATATATATATATATAGAAAGAGAGAGAGCTAGGAAAAGGTAATAATGCAAACAAGCAAACATGCTTGGGCTTGATATATAAAAAAAAAATACATGTAAATATAATATATATCCCTATATATATATATATATATATATATATATATATATCTATCACATGATCACGTGATCACGTGACCAACCAGACCATCAGATGTTGTTACACATCGCTGGTCACAATGCGTTTGTATTGTTTTAGCCTTTGAATGACGCCACCCCGCTGGCTAAGTGAGCAGGCCAACAGAAGAAAGAGTGGGAGAAAGAGTGGTGAAAGAGTGGGAGAAAGAGTGGTGAAAGAGTACAGCAGGGATCACCACCCCCTGCCGGAGTGTCGTGGAGCTTTTAGGTGTTTTCACTCAATAAACACTCACAACGCCCGGTCTGGGAATCGAAACCGCGATCCTACGACCGCGAGTCCGCTGCCCTAACCACTGGGCCATTGCGCCTCCACATATATATATATATTATATATATATATATATATATAAGTAAATAAATGGAGTTGAAAGCAGGTGTTATTCAAATTATTTTACTTTCGACATATGTTTCGAAGACAACATTGGTTTTATTCCAAAGGAATAAATGGTGTAAAATAGTGTAATCTTCTTATCAGGAAAGAAAGAGAACCTATCTCAACAACAAGACATTATAACAATTTTGATGACTGCATAAATGATAAACAGAATGCTATTAAGTATTTTTTTTTAAACCGTTAGTAGATCTGACGTCAAAGGCAGACTATAGGAAGAGAAGGGGTAAAGAAATAATAGGTAGAGAACAAATAAAGAGGGATATATTGGTTGAAAAAATGTTCAAAGGCTTGTAAGTAGATTTCTCTACTGAAGTAAAGTGCAAGGTGAACTAAATGTTTAAACTATACAGACTGGTATAAGAGCTAAAGGTATGTTTCTGCCAGTGCTTACATTTGCAAGATCACTCTATAAGTGTGTTAACAAGGTGATTCTTAGAGAAGAGAATATGGAAGAGTTCAGAGTTGCAAATGTTACAAAATCCTTTGCCCTTGTCGTAAGGACTATACTGAACACCCTCCAAAAAATGACTGTTTGAAAATTTATTAAAATATACAAACAGTGTACTTCAAATTTACCCCCCTGGACCAGCCTCATCAATTTTGGGTCTCTCATCAGTTCCATAATGATGCTGTACTTAGTGCAGAAACTAGATCACTTGAGATCAATCAACTAGCAGACTTCCACTCTCAAACTGCAGAGTCAACCAAGCTTCCTCCTACCTGGATTACAAGAACATGGAACAAGTGAAAGAGTTTGTATGTGATCACTTGACCTGCTAGAAATAGCAACCAAATCACCATCAAATTAGATACTACTATGTTAATAAAAAAAAAGAGTGTGCCACATTAGAAAGGCAGATTGGTCATGGCTGGAATGTCTGATCATTGGTTATCTTGATCAAGGCTGACCAAAGTTAAACAACAACTTAATCTGTATCGCAATATGGTCAGTAAATGGTCAAAGCTGAAAGCTAAAATCAAAGTCTGACATAGCCACTCAGTAGACATAGGAGTAATGATGATTCATGCAGTAAAGGATTGCCAAATTCTTTACGAAAATGTTCTAAAACTGGGTTCTGTAACTTTAATACTTTACATTATGTCACACCTTGCTTAATTCAGACTTAATAATTCTCACTCTAATTCAAAGAACTGTCAGACAATTTCCACAATAATCAGCTCATATTTCCTTAGAAATAAACAAAGCTGCCAACCCTGAAATCTTGCCAACTGTCCTAGTTTTTTGAAGTTGTTATTTGCTCTACAGAGCCTATTGATTTATTTTCCCTTCTGTATTGATTTATCCCTTTTCTTGACTACATTTCTTATAAGTACATATATGTATCTCAATTTTTCGTAAAAATCAAAATTTGGAAGGGTTTCATAAACAATGTCTGTAATTTATATATTGCTTATTTATTTAGCCTCAGCTCAATTTCGGTCAAACAGAAAACTGATCAAACATTCCAGTGATGACCATCCAATCTTATTTTGAGACAACATATAGATAACTACGTTAACCAGAGGATTGTGAGTGGATTTGGTAGACAAATTTAACCCTTAAGCATTCAGATTTCTCTGTGACATGTAGAGCTTATTTAGTCATATTGTTTGGAATTAATCATGTGGCTGTGTGGTAAGTAGCTTGCTTACCAACCACATGGTTCCAGGTTCAGTCCCACTGCGTGGCATCTTGGGCAAGTGTCTTCTGCTATAGCCTCGGGCCGACCAAAGCCTTGTGAGTGGATTTGGTAGACGGAAACTGAAAGAAGCCCGTTGTATATATGTATATATATATGTGTGTGTGTGCGTGTGTATATGTTTGTGTGTCAGTGTTTGCCCCCCCCCGACATCGCTTGACAACCGATGCTGGTGTGTTTATGTCCCCGTCACTCAGCGGTTCGGCAAAAGAGACCGACAGAATAAGTACTGGGCTTACAAAGAATAAGTCCCGGGGTCGAGTTGCTTGATTAAAGGCGGTGCTCCAGCATGGCCGCAGTCAAATGACTGAAACAAGTAAAAGAGTAAAAGAGAGTATCATGTAGCATCAAGATTTCAATGATGTGACTATTTTTAGAATGACACTGTAGGGTAGGTGTGAAAGGCAGGATCTGGCCATTTTGAACATAAAACATGTAGAATATTTTGGCCAGATGTGGCCGGTTTAAATGCTAAAAATGGTAAGTTGTAGTTCAGTAGCGGGGTTGATTGGGGGATTTAGTTCTATCTCTGGCCAGTCGAATGACCACACAGATGCTTCTCTCTTGGCTCATACATAATGCCAGTGTTGGTCAACCAGTTTTATGATTTCATTTAGATATTTTGCAAGCAACTTTCAGATGCAAGCAAGCTTATGAGATCACCAGGAGAGAATGCGTGCCATTTCGGAGCCTTCCTTTCAATGGCATTACTGAGATGTGGCCTTGCTAGTCACTAGGTTTCACTCAATATTCTTCTAACCATTGCTCATTGCAATCAAATTTTTATTGAGATTTTCAATTCAATATAAACAACCTCAAATGGGTTTATATTAAGAGTAAAGAAACAGGTGAAGTATTTCTGAAATCATTGTGTTTGGCATGCAAGAAAAAAAAATAGTAATTTAGCTATTTAAGTTAAATTAGAATTCTTCGTTTAATTAAACTACATAGACGAGAAAGAAGAATTTTATAATCTCCTATGCTACATACACAGCCAATTAATTTGGTTACTGACTGAATAGAGAAGGTATGTGATATCCCATGCCTGCATCAGTAATTTGAAGGATGAAGTAGAATAGCTAATAATTCCCACCACACCAAATATATGTTTATAGAAAGTGGAAGATCAAATTACTCAGCTGCTTTAACGGTAATCTTTTGATTAATAATATCTTTTACCTTATACTTGTTTCAGTCATTGGACAGCAGCCATGCTGGGAAACTGCCTTGAAGAATTTTAAACTTATCGAATCCCAGTGTTTATTTTTTTTATAAAGCCTGGTACTTATTCTATTGGTTTCTGTTGCTGAACCGCTAAGTTACAGGGACATAAATATACACACACACACACACACACACACACACACCATGGCTTTTCTTTTAATATTTGTCTACCAAATCCACTCACAAGGCTTTGGTCAGCCCAAGGTGATAGAAGACACTTGCCCATGGTACCACACAGTGGGACTGAACCTGGAACCTTATAGCTGGAAAGCAAACTTCTTACCATTCAACCACACCTGCACCTATACAACCAAATAATTATTAAATTATTATTTTTGTTAATATGAAAGGTTTCCATTTTTTTTGTATTCATTCATTTTATTAGAAGTTAAGTATGGTAGCAATGATGGAAACAAACACTACACTAAATATACACCAGATGGATCTTCCATCCATCGTATGCACATGCGCTGGTGAAGACAAAACTGCCCATCTCATATGAGAAGTATCAGGTGTGTGTTAATCATTACGACATCAAAACTCAAGTGGCAAGGCTCCTTTGGTAACAATGACCAAGCAAAATTAGATGAAGGTCACAAGCAGACAATAGATGGCAAGTTGGTCTAACAGCTCCAGTTGACATAAATAAGATTGATAAAGCAGAAAGAGATAAAAATAGCTGGAAACTCACTTGTTCAAGGAAATCTCTAGGATAAATATATAGGAAAAAAACAAAACACTGGAACAAGGAAACCTTGTACTATAAATAAATGACATTTGATAATATTATTCTATTTTCTAATCTGCTTTCAGGAAATGTCAAGCAACAACAACAATAATAATTGTAATAGTAACAACAACAATAATAATAATAATAATGATGATAATACTAATCCTTTCTACTATAGGCACAATGCTTGAAATTTTGGGGGACAGAGCAAGTAAAATACCTCAGCCCCAGTCATCATCATTGTTCGACCGTGGTTGAGACAATGGAATTTACCATGCTACGCCAGACTTCACGGTCCATCATGGCATTACGGAGGTCCTGTTGCTGGATGCCTGTATCCCTGGAGATTACATCAGGGTAAGAGAGTGTGCGCCCTCTGGTATCCAGAGGAGAAGAGTAGAAATTACCTCTTTTTCAGCTCTACAACAATGTCCTGCAAACTGGACTCTCTTACCTTTCAGTCCCAGTACTTAACTGGTGCTTATTTTATCAACCACAAAAAGATGAAAAGCAAAGTCAACCACAGTGGGATTTGAACTCAGAACATAAAGCTGGAAGAAATGTCATGAAGCATTTTGTCAGGCACACAAAGAATTCTGCTAGTTTGTCGGCAAGATTAGATACAATAAATCTGGAACATTCCAGAAAATAAATGAGCCCCACGGGGTGGAGTGGCTGCTACAGCAAGTGTTGCTGGCTATTCTCCATGGCAACAGCATCACAGTCATTACTGCAGGGAACAGCTGAGTACACCATTTGCTTTGGCGGGGTGTGGCCCATCACCCCGACCCCTCTATATTTTGCTATTTTAACACCCCCCCACTTTTTCTTTCTTTTATTTTATTATCTCTTTTCTTCCTGTTTCTCAATATAGGCATAGAAGTGGCTGTGTGGTAAGTAGCTTGCTTACGAACCACATGGTACTGGGTTCAGTCCCACTGCATGGCACCTTGGGCAAGTGTCTTCTACTATAGCCCCAGGCCGACCAAAGCCTTGTGAAGACGGAAACTGAAAGAAGCCTGTCGTATATATGTATATATATATATGTGTGTGTGTGTGTGTGTGTGTGTGCGTGTATGTGTATATGTTTGTGTGTCTGTCTCCCCCAACATCGCTTGACAACCAATGCTGGTGTGTTTATGTCTCCGTAACTTAGCGGTTCAGCAAAAGTGACTGATAGAATAAGTACTAAGCTTACAAAGAATAAGTCCTGGGGGTCGATTTGCTCAACTAAAGGTGGTGCTCCAGCATGGACACAGTCAAATGACTGAAACAAGTAAAAGAGTATTTAAATTTAAATGAAAATTCTAAAATTTTCAGAGAATATTGTCATTAGAAGCCAACAAAGTCATTTTACTCTTTCAACACAGATTTGAACAACTCTGATAAATCCTTTTATTATGCAACTAGCAGTATCGCCCGGCGTTGCTCAGATTTGTAAGGGAAATAACTATAAAGCATTTTTAGAGAGTTATAGCCAAAAAATAGCAAAAAAATGGAAAAAAATGATGGTAAATTTTTTTTTGAGAGTTAAAAAAGGATGGAGTTGCGTCCCCTAGACAGTTTGTGGTTCGTGTTTCTGATTCTCGACCCCATGTCGAATTTATCGATTTTTTTCAGAACTGGGGAAACTTTTCAAAATTTTGGCTGCGTTAGTTTTGAATTATGACATTGGGCTATGTGTGTGTCAAGTTTCATCAGAATCGGTTGAAAGCCGTGGTCAGGGTGAGGGTACAAGCAAACAGACACACAGAAACACGCACAGACAAACTGCCGTTTATATATAGAGAGATAACCAGCACCAATTCTTATGTTAGACTTGAAATTTGACTGACAACAGAAGATGTAGGAAATTAGTCTTTGTGAGACACAATGCAGTGTGTCAAGAGGTTTTCCTATAAATATTAATCTATGATCATCGAAAAAATCACAACCTGCAGTAATATTGGTTTCAGATTTTGGCACAAGGCCAGTAAGCCTGGGGGAGGAGGTAAGTCAACTATGTCAACTCCAATGCTCAACTGATACTCGATTTATTGACCCAGGAATGATGAAAAGTAAAGTCGACCTCAGCGGGATTTGAACTCAGAATGTAATGACAGATGAAATGCTGATAAGCATTAAGCGCGACACTTATTCTATTGGTCTAATTTAGACCCACACACACACATATATATATATAGACCTACATACATAAATACACATATATATAGAGAGACCTACATACATACACATATATAGATCTACATACATAAACATATATAGATCTACATACATAAACATATATAGACATACATGCATACATATATATATAGACCTACATACATACACATACATATATATAGACCTACATACATACACACACATATATAGACCTACATACATACACACACATATATATAGACCTACATACATACATATATATAGACCTACATACATACACACACATATATATAGACCTACATACATATATATATATAGACCTACATACATACACACATATATATAGACCTACATACATACACACATATATATAGACCTACATACATACACACATATATATAGACCTACATACATATATATATATAGACCTACATACATATATATATATAGACCTACATACATATATATATATAGACCTACATACATATATATATAGACCTACACACACACCCCTACATATATGAATACACACACATATGTATGATCATCATCGTTTAGCATTCACCTTCCATGCTGGCATGGGTGGGACAGTCTGACACGAGCCGACCAGGCAAAAGGCTGCAGCAAACTTCTGTAACTGTTTCTGCAGGATTTTTACAGCTGGATGCCCTTCCGAACACCAACCACTCAGCAGAGAGGAATTAGTGCTTTTTATGTGGCACAAGCACAGGCGAGGTCAGTTTTGGCAAGGTTTTTACAGCTGGATGCCCTTCCGAACACCAACCACTTTACGGTGTGGACTGGGTGCTTTTAAGTGACACCTGCACTGACAGGGCCACAAAATACTTGCAAGACAAAATAAAATCTCTTTTGAGAGGGAACGGGGCATAGGAGGAGGTGGTATTGTGTCGGATGATGAAAGGTTATAGTGAGACAGAAACAGGTGTCTTGCTGTAGAGGAGGTACAAGGTTACTCAGATAGAGAGAGAGAGAGAGAGAGATCAGGAATGAAGACAGGTGTGCTACTGGAAAGGAAATTCATGGTTACCCAACCTGAGGAAAGTACAAGAGGAGAGAGAGTGAGAGACAACAGAATAGAGATGGTGGCAAAGTGCCAGGTATACTCACAAGGGATGGGGATCAGAATAAAAATGGGATGGTTGAGTAAAGGAAGAGAGAGATATCGATGGTGGCAAATGCCAGGGCATACCCTTGAGGTTTGAACATCATAATATCATATACATACGCACATACCTACTTACAGTGTATGTGTGTGTGTGTGTATGCGCACATACACACCTACATATACACACATTCACCATCATTGTTTGACCGTGGTCGAGACAATGGAATTTACTATGTTACGCCAGACTTCACGGTCCATCATAGCACTATGGAGGTCCTGTTGCTGGATGCCTGTATCCCTGGAGATTATATCAGAGTAGGAGAGTGTGCGCCTTCTGGTATCATTGGATGCCCTTGGAGGGGCAACGTGATCAGAGACAGGACCCGGCAAAGCAGGGGCTGGACCTACATCCACAGGTATACCATTAAGTCTGGTTCCCTGGGGAAGAGGAACCCTGGTGCAGTTAATTGCAAACTCCACAGTCTTTTCAAATGGCTAATAATGTGTGCGTGCGCCACTACTACACACATTGGAAAGCATTGTACAACCAAGCACTAAAGAAGATCTTTCCTCCTCCATGAAACAAAGCTGTTCCCGCTGGACATCAACCCAGTATTTCTAAGCTACGGACCGAGTGATTTGTTGTAAGGTTATCTCCCTAGACAGATTGCCTTCACTGCGGCTAAGGAGCCCTTTCTACCCTACTGACACAGGTTGTACCGGTTTACAGTTTACCAGTAGTAGGATCCGATGCTGCATACATCGAACCTGACCTGCCATTATATACACACACATACTTATATATATATATGTGTGTGTGGATGAAATAAACATCAGAGACACTGTGATCCACGCAGAAACTGCAGGAGCTACAACTGCTGTGCCTATTTCCTCAATGGCTTTCTTCATCTGCCTGGGTTCCAGACTTACCTTCTGCAGAAAATAGCACACTGATGCAGATGGAAAACCACAGCAGCTGACTTCAATGGGGAGTGAGGCTGCATGCCAGTCCTTGATAATGGCCTTGTTGATTAACATATGAGCAAGATATGCTAGTACAACCTATATAGGATGGGAGGTAACTTGAATTGTGATGACCCATCCAACCCATGCCACCATGCATAGCAGATAAAATGATGACGACAACACTATAACATATATGTCGAGAGTTTGAGAGGTGTTAAGGCTGCTCCCCCGATGAGGAGGAGTCGCCTGCAAGCGTCCTGTGTGGTGCCACGTTAAAAGCATCCAGCACACACTGTAAAGTGATTGGCATTAGTAAGAGCATCCAGCCATAGAAACCAAGCCAAATCAGATTGGAGTCTAGTGAAGCTCTCCAACTTGGCAACTCCCATCAAACTGCCCAACCCATGCCAGCATGGAAAACAGGTGATGATGATGATGAATGCAAACAAATGCAAAAGAGTACCTAAACAGAACACCTCGTTTAAGAGTGTATTTATAAAACTTAGAAACAGAGGAACAACCTGTAATATTTAAATGTCAAAGTTAAGTTAATAAGATTATCCTTTTTCAGATTAGTGACCTCATCTTTGAAGATGAACACTTTTTTACATAATTGCATCCAGACAACATTCTGATCAGTTTGATCTTTGACCATCACCAAATGCCTAATTTTTGCAAGTGTACATAGAGCTAGACTGGAGCAGGAAGCTTTCTATTCTAAACTGAGAAATCAACTGCAGAAATAATAAAATTGTATTAGTAAAGACTAAAAATGAGAACCTACCCCCACCCCAACTCTTTCTTTCTTTCTCTCTCTCTCTCCTTATTCAAAGTTTGGTCAGGAAGATGTTTTTATACAATGTCCCTTTGCAAGTCCTCCATGATTGATGCAGTTGACTCTCTTCTTAAGATACACGTTAAAGGTTGCAGGGAAGGAATTTCAAAGGGATGAAATTCCAAGGAGTATGGGCAGAGAGATTTGGGAGCCTTCAGGGAGAGGTCCGTTTGTGTTAATAATTTCTTAACCTCACTTTTAGAATTTCTTACTTCACAACTACGTAATTCACATATGAAAAGTCTAGTGAGATGGTATGACAAGACTCTGAAAGCCACCAAACAGATGAAAGAGTGCCCTCAAATGGTAGATGAAGGTCTTGAGAAGATTGCCAGTAGCCCACTGGTGAGGAAATACAAAGTGTGGTGCCCAGAACATGTTCCTGTAGTTGTTACTCATGTATAAAATTGCCATAGTTGGGGTAATGGAGGCACCTAGAAATGGCTAGGTGTACCCCCTCAAAAGTCTGACATTGCCCTATACTACCAACAGGCAAAACTGAAGTTGCCACTGAAGTCAGTTGTAGAAGAATATAAAGTAGAAAATGAGTCTGCAGAAGATGTTAGAATGCTCCAAGGATAGAGTGGTAAGATCATTACAGACTACACTAAAAACTGGCAGAACATGGAAGATCCTGCCTTTCATGCCTACCCTACAATGTCAGTGTAAAAATAAACAATCATGCCATTGAAATCTCAAACTTGTGAGATAATGCAGGCCTAATTAAAAGAAAATGTGAACAAGTAAGCATTACATTTGACAGATAATCTAAATGCTAACGAGTTAAAGAAATAAATTGAACTTATCCAAACAGCGAGACAAAGACTAGACACCATTGCAAAATGCAATGGTGTAGAGACTGTCAAAACTTGGTAATTCAGGAAGTAAGGAAAGAGGGGGTCAAAAAGGAGGTACACAAAAGCAGCACAACAATCTCAACCAGCCAGTGAAGAAATTGAGATGAGTCATTGCAAAGGCAACACATAGGTTAAGCTTCATCATATGAGCCATGTGTGACTTCTGTCTATCGAAGACCAACCTTCTGAAATGGGGGGGAAAAGAGGAAGAGCTAGGTTATCCTCTGTGCAAGGACAAACCACAAACAATGGGGCCTGTGCTTAGTTCATGCCAGTTGGCTCTTTGCCAAAGGCAGAGACACACGGAGACATAAGTAGAATGGTAGAGGAGCTGATTCATTTAGAGGCCAGATGCAATCTGAAGCCATGAACTCAGCCCTGATGTTTGTAATGGAAGAGGAGGAGGAGGAGTTTGGGTCAAATAAGGAGCCTGGACAAGATCAACTTAGACATGCACAGACCTTTCAGACTGGCACAAAAACTATCCAAATTTCATCAGTATGAAAGGACAAAGAACAGGTATTGTTCTTTGGTCAAAATAAGGTGCCAGAATCATCTTGGTTGAGCTGACAGTCCTTTATGAGAGCTGAGTAGAAGAACAACAATTCAAGATGATGACCTTGTGAAAGTTCTAATGAAAGAAGTGTACCATTGCTCAGTAAATGCAGTGGAAGTTGGTGAATGGATGTTTGCTGCAGAATATATGTGCCAACCACTTGTAAAAGAATAGTGACAGCCGTTAAAGACAGCTGGAAAGAGTTCAATGTGGTTATAAATAAAAAGAATTTACAGATGGAACTGAAAAGAATACAGTAAAAGTAAATATAGGAGGAAGGAAGCCCAGTTTGAAACAATACAAGTTTGTGCGATAGTTTTTAGGGCTGAGCAATATATTCATTCAAAGGTTCCATGTTCAATACCCACTAAAGGTAGTAGCTAAATAACAGCAGGACAATTACGAGTCACTATTAAGGTAAGCCTTGCTCCTTTAGAGTGTCAGGAATGAATGGGCTAAAACACTTGTTGGACAAGAGTTCTTCCTCTGAAGATTCATCTTGCTGTCCACTCACCCCGTAGCAAGTTTCCTCTTACAACACTATCTTAATCTCTCATCCTGGGTCTACCGATTGATGTCAATTGGAATAAAATTTTAACAATTTTACTGAAGATAATATTGGAAAAAAAAAATTCAAACACTTCAAATTAAAGAATCCGATATTGATCTGCCAAATTAATGTAACCCAAGAGAAGCAGAAGCCACAGATGGCATTCGAAGAAATGTTAAAAAACAATCTACAACACTTTAACTAAATGTTGGTGAATGGTCCACTTAGTCCAACAATTTTTATCTAATTTTTCTTCTGATGTTGGTCCCAGTCTGTGAGAAGATACAACATTAATGGGGGGGGGGGGTGTTTTCCTTTAACAACTTTTGTGATGATGGTAAGACTGAAACAAATCGAAATGTGAAACACTTAAAATACACCAAGAATAATAATAAATAGCTGACCACTTGCTTAAATGAAATGTTAATGTTTCTTAGCACTAATAATATCTCGATGGGAATGCAGTGACTGCCAAGAATAATCAATTATTGGAGCACAGACAAATATCTTGTTGATAGATAGTTGCATTACTCCTCTAATCAGAGGAGATTGTTGTTACGTCCTTAATGTATTTTCAGCTGAGAAATACAACCAAGAAAAGACAACACAAGCAAGACATCATCATCATCATGAACAAATGTGCTATAAATTACCATCCAAGTTATTCCAGAGAAGTTGATTAAATAAAGAATGGAATTCCATTATATCTGCACTGCAACAGAATCCTTGTTGCTATGGTGTTTACAGTAATACAGTTAATATTTATGAACCAAGTTCACCATGCAGTTTGGTATCTATTTCAAACTTACTGTAATCAGGTAAGATTTCTTTCTGATAATTATTTTCTTTTCACCTGTCATTTTGGATGGATGTTTTGAAAGCATCGACAAAAACACTGATTATGACATATTTATGACAAATAGGTCTCGATAGAGAAATTTGACACATCAAATGCAAAATAAAGATAGCAAAGAAATTTCTGAAATTTCCTTACACTATTTGTCTTAACATTTTGGAAACTCCAGTGCACAATATTAAATGTAGAACTTATTATATTGTAACCCAATATAGAGGTAAAATAAATCAGAAAAGTAAATATTAATTCAAATATTATGTAAAAAAAAATGTTCTCTACAAAATAAGAAAACCTCAAACTGGTAGAGAGGAGGTCAGCTGTTATCCTGTCCAGGTTGGGTGTGTTTATAACTTGCCATAACAATTTAATGATGATGTCATGGTAAAAATGCACCCAGTACACTGTGTAGAGTAGTTGGTGTTGAAATGCAGTCATTCAAACCATCTGGCAGTAAACCCAAATAATAGCTGACTTGGACAGTAAAGATTATTCAACCCCTGCCAGCACAACAGATAATGATGATGATGATGATGATGTGACAATGACAAACATTGCTGATGATTTGATAAAATAACTTTATCGTTTTCGTTTCTCATAAACTCTTCTATGCAAACATTACACTTTGAAAGGAAAATCACTAATGTGAATTGAAACCCAAATATTCTGCCCAAATAGTCAGCTAACAAGAGACTTATTTTGATTATCATCATACACTATCATACTTTTAAAAATATGACTGAACCGAATTTTCCTAAAATCCCACCCAACCATGTTATAAAAGCGAAGACACATAAACACATATATAAAACTCTAGTCAGGGGTCACTTAGCTTCATGGTACAGAACACTCTTTGATGGGTACAGGGCTTGATCCTCTGTAACATCTTGCTGGCCACTTTTTTGGACTGCCAAGCAAGAAGAGGAGGCAGAAAAAGATAGACCAAGAAGGGACCTTCCATCCAAAACCACCTGTCCCACCTGTCCCACTTGTGGAAGGAGCTTCCAAGCAAGAATTGGACATCAATCGATAATATAAGAGAAAGAAAAAAACAAAACGAAGACCATCTTCCTCAACCTCAAGGGATGGCCAGCACAATGATATAAAACTCAATTTTCCACTGGCCTGGGACTAAATAGGAACAGCAATAATATGGACACAAAAAAAAAAAAAAAAACTTCCAAAAATCCTAATCAGATCAAAAGTAAATGTTTGGGAAAATCTTTTGCCAAAGTGTTTCAATTAATTTTGAAAACAATTTAACCAGAGAGGTTTCGTGAAAATAATTAACTTTGTTGTTGTTATAGTGGCATTTGGAATATAATAACTTAAACAGCTCCCATATGCAATTATGATGGAAGGTTTTTAATTTAAATATGAACAGTTCATAAAAAATAAAAGCAAGAAATTTTGTATCAAAGAATAAGAAGCAGTTTCAGCTGGATTGGGATCCAAAGTAATTTAAGAAGATTTTACATAGACAAGTCAATGTCAAAGAATGAAAATTTCTCTTTAATCCTTTTATGACCAACCCACCTGAAACTACCCCTGGTCCTATGATATAAATTTGTTTTAAAGTGAACTAAACTAAAGCCATTTGAGTTTCACATTAATTTATGTTCCAAATACCTGCTAAATGATAAAGTTATTTAACTAAATTCATCACTGTTTTCTAAATTAAATTGAAACAAAGTGTATTTCAACAGAAATATGGCAACAAAAGGGAATTTGTCCTGAGTAAGACTTTAAACTGCATCCGATAGCAGGGTCTTCGTATGGAAGTACCAGGGTTTTGAGGAATGTGGAACTACCTTTTAGCCACTATTGTTCCAGAGTATATTCTGACCCAGAAGGGTAGCACCTGTTAGAGCCCTAGTTATGAGTCAACAGGTATGTGTATCGTCCACTTCAAACCAAGGCTACGTTTACTCCAATAATCAGTATTGACTTGGTCAGTGAATCCTCTGCAAGAGTTCATAATCAACAGGAAAATGAGCTGCTACAGATTGCACCGTTCCAAAGTGTGTACGCATGTGAGTGGGAACCACATGTGAACATGCATTCTCGTTGAAACTCCAAACATGAACTCTATTCCTCGACAGTGAACGATGCCTACAGCATCTGCGCTATCTGATGCACTTGCTCTCCCAGTCCAGGGCATTCATTAAATTTGCTAGCTGGATTTTAATGTCACAGGTAGAAGCATTACTTTGCTTGCTGGAATGTGAGGCTGACTGTCAGATGAGGTCAGCATTCATAGGGGACATGGTGGACCCTTCCCAGGTGAATGCCTCTGCAAGTACAAGTCACAAAAAGGTTAAGTATTAACTAAACAGATATGTCATTTGGCAAGTTGCTTCTAATAAAGCGAACTTTCACAATGTCACAGCACAGAGCTTCAGTAAACAACAAGAATAGACTTTAAGAAAATAAGGAATGACAAGAATAATATAACCCTTCTCCAACCGCAGCCGCTAAGTTAAATAATAGCTTGGTTTACGAACTTGTAAACAGACCTATGATGACACAAACGAATTGAAATATTTCACTGAATCATCATAAAATTAACTTTCATTTCAGTGCAATGTTGAGATCAGCTTCAATGTTTCATAACCTGAACCATCAATGACCCAGATAGTCTAATACACAATAAAATGTATATTCTATTTCACACAATATATGTTCCATCAAGTGTCAAGCTTTAACCCTTTCGTTACCAACCCGGTTGAAACTGCCTCTGGCTCTGAGTACAAATGTTTTGTTTTCATAAGTTCTGAATTAAAATCTTCCACCAAACCTTAGTCACAATTTATGTTCCTAACACTAGCTTAATGATAACAAAGTTATTTTACTAAATTCTTTGTTATATTTAGAATTAATTCAAAGAAACACAGGGCATCTCAAAATAAATGCAGTAACGAAAGGGTTAAACAAACTTAAAAGACCCCCTTTGGTCATGAATAACCATGAGATTACACCTAGAAAGTTCCCCTCCAAGGAACAAGTCTGGGCAAAGTTGTTCGTGGAAGACCAGCTTATGCCTACCAGCCTCCCCTCTCCACACCACTCATGTTATCCAAGGGAGAGGCAAAGGGGCTGATACAGCTTGGCACCAGTGACGTCACAACTCATTTCTACAGCTGAGTGAACTGGAGCAACGTGAAATAAAGTGTCTTGCTCAAGAACACAACACACAGCCCGGTCTGGGAATTGACTTCACTACCTCGTGATTGTGAGCCCAACACACTAACAGCAAAATCAAAGACAATCAAAATCTTTAACACAATGAAACAAACTGCAATGTTACATTTTAACCCTTTTTTTACCAATCCATCTGAGGCACCCCTGATTAAAGGACACAAACATCCTGTTTTAAAGAGATCTAAATTAAAATCTTTCATCAAACTTTTCAGGCTAATTTAAGTTCCAAGCACCAGCTTAATAATGACAAAATTATTTTATGAAATTCTTAATTATTCTAAAAATTAATTGAAACAAAAGGAGTATATTTCAGCAGAAATATGGTAATGAAAGGGTTGTATGAAAGACATAATCCAGATCTTTAACAGAATGGAACAACGTTATGAAGATCTACAAATTTATGCATCAAATACAACTATAAACATTTATAAAATGTGGACTTTCCACAGGTATTGCTAGTTGTTAATCTATTAATAGTTATCAAACAAGTATTAATCTCATGAATCTATTAATTCCATTAACTAACTTTATATTCTTTGAAAAATCTATTTTAACAAAAATCTTTGGAAAATGTCAGTGAAAGAAAATGCAGCCATGGCTGTGTGTTAAGAAGTTTTCTACCCAATCACATCATTCCAGGTTCAGTCTCACTGTGTGGAACCTTGGGCAAGTGTCTTCTACTATAGCCTCAGGCCAACCAAAGCCTTGTGAGTGGATTTGGTAGACAGGAACTGAAAGAAGTCTGTTGTGTGCATGTGTGTGTGTGTATTTGTCACTCACCACCACTTCATAACCAGTGTTGGTATGTTTATGTCCCCGTAACTTAGCAGTTTGAGAAAAGAGACCAATAGAACAGGTACTAGGGCTTCAACTAAAATTCTTCAAGCATGGCTGCAGTCTAATGACTGAAACGAGTACACAGCAAAAGATAAAATTCTAATTCCAACATGCAACAACAGTACGACTTCACACAATCTGTCCCGAATATTCTTAGTGGTTCATATAACTAAATATTGTTAAGTAAGTAAACTATGTTAAATACACGTCATTAGAAAAACACCTAACCACTAACATAAGTAACTGGTATTTCAAAAATGGTTGCTCACCCCACTAGAAATAACAGTCAAACCTTCCTTAAATCACAACCAACTAACATTCAGTAATATAGGCCAGTGTTTCTCAACCATTTTTTATCTATGGACCCCTTTAATTACTATTTCACTTGGATGTATCCCCATAGCCATTTGATATTGAAAAATACCCTATTATGTTTTTATAAAATATTATTAGGAATTGTATCAAAAAATTGTTAAAATATTTTGTGTTATAGAAGTAAAAAGCAATTTATTGCTCATTTGAAAATCACTGATGCAGACAATGATATACAAAAGAGAAGATACGCTTGTTTTATATAAAGACAAGGTATGCATCTTCCACATATAACCATTACTTTCTTTATTAGTCTTCCTGTAATTCTGCTGCACCTCTTGTGTGTCCATAGTTTGCACTGGGTACACCATATGGAAATCCTGTCTGTGCCTTTCCTACATATTGAGCAAGGTCATTTTCCTGAAGGGAACAGAGTCCTATCTGTGTTCCTGCTTACTAGAATTCATTTTGGTTAAGTTAACTTCAAGCCCCCACCCCTGCTGCTTCCAGCTTTTGTTTCTACACCCAGGACTAAGAGGAAGCTGATGATTCATTAAACCACCACTCAGAATTTTTATTACAAACGATCATTCTCGGGGAAACAAAAGAGATGGCTGGTTTTGTTGACTGAACAATTGTTTATAGAGAGATATTGACCAGTGGCAAGGAAATGAGTCACCAGATTCATCCAACACACACACACACACACACACACAACAATCATTTTCAGGAGTCAATAAAATCGAGGTATTTTAATAACAAAGACACCAGGGTAGAATTGAAAATAGCATACCCAGGTATCAACAGACGCCATGATACATCGTTAGCCATTACACACTTTTTTTTTCTCTCCTTGTTTTTTCTGTGTCCCTTTCTGTAGAAGAGCGTAGGCTCGAAACGTAAAAGACTTTTTCTATTCCTGAGCGTTATACTAATACATCTGTTTGTTTTCTACACCACCTGTCTTTGTCTTTTGCTTTTTTCGTAAACTCTCCCTATCAACAGTGTGCATGGACACTCCTGTACTTACTAAAAGCATGGATTTGTACTTCCAGTTACGTGTACATCCACAAGTATAGAACAGTATACACCTGATGTAGACATAAAATTGTACAAGAGTATACTTTGGCAGGCAGTCCACAGTCCACTGTAGGCTCAAGATCCAACAGAGGGAAGGTTCCGAGAGTAGTGTTATTGTTTGTGCATGTGTGTGTATAGTTTACTGTTCCATTCTAAGTAGGATCAACAAAAAAAGTGCTCCATCCAATAAAAGATAAATATCATTTAATATACACAGAATTTATAAAAGAGTAACTGATAGTTTCATGCTGTACAGATACAATAATTTGATATATATATATATATATACAACATGCCATGTGTCTCCAAGCAATCTTTCAGGCGCAGTACATATTGCTGAACCTATTTGAAAGTCAGGATGCTGGTCAATGAGAATACATGAGAGGAAAATGAGAAGAAAAATGTAAAGAAGGTTGATGCAAAAAAAGGGAACAAGAGGAATGAAAAGAAAAGTAAGAGAACCAACATCTTTATCCCCTTTGTCTGTGGAAATCAGAATGAATGTAGCTGGTGGTGAGTGATGGAATGGAGAGAAGGCCAAAGCCTGTGAGATATCAACTCAACCTGGACGTATATAGCTTTTATCTTTGAAAAGTTTCAGTCATCAAACTGCAGCCAAGCTGGGGCACTGCCTTGAAGAACCTTCAATCAAATGGATTGATCCCAGTACTTTACTTTACTTCTTTTTTTAAGCCTGGCACATATTTTATTAGTCCATTTTGCTGAACCACTTAGTTATGGGGACATAAACACACCAACACCAGCTGCCAAGTGTTGGTAGAGGACAGACACACACACACACACACATATATACACACACACAACAGATTCCTTTCAGTTTCCATCTACCAAACCCTCTGACAAGGATTTGGTTGGCCCAAGATTAAAGTAGAAGACACTTGCCCAAGATGCCATGCAGTGAGACTGAACCTGGAACCATGTGGTTGGGAAGCACTAACATAAGTTTGTTTGATTCAGCTCCTTTCAGACACTTTATCTTGCACTTGAATAAGCGTCTTCTACCTTAGTCTTGCGTTGACTGATAACTTTTAAGACGGCAACTGAAAAGTATACTCTCTCTTTTACTCTTTTACTTGTTTCAGTCATTTGACTGCGGCCATGCTAGAGCACCGCCTTTAATCGAGCAACTCGATCCTGGGACTTATTTTTTTGTAAGCCCAGTACTTATTCTATCAGTCTCTTTTGCCGAACCGCTAAATAACGGGGACATAAACACACCAGCATCGGTTGTCAAGCAATGCTAGGGGGACAAACACACGCACACACACACATATATATATATATATACATATATACGACGGGCTTCTTTCAGTTTCCGTCTACCAAATCCACTCACAGGGCTTTGGTCAGCCCAAGGCTATAGTAGAAGACACTTGCCCAAGGTACCACGCAGTGGGACTGAACCCAGAACCATGTGGTTGGTAAACAAGCTACTTACCACACAGCCACTCCTGCGCCTATAATTCATTTTATTTATCAATTTGTCTAGAAATGCAGCCTTGCCAGATGGCAGTAACTTTAATGCAGGCCTTCCAATATAAAAACATTCCTCATCAGGTGTACATCAATCAAAATGATATAAATGTAAACAAAAAATAGGTTAACAGTTCAATCAGTCTAATCAATACTTTCTAACAATAGAGGCAGAAAGTTCAAAACAGTTATTGCCATTGGTGAAGAGTATATACTCAAACCTTCTGAGCCAATGAGAGGGCCTCCATTCAGTCACTTGTCCTGCTAGAGAAATAGTTGCTGCACCACAAAGTAGAGGACACAAATCTCTTCAAAGATTGAACATAATACAGTTCCTGAAAGTCTTCAACCTTTTCTTTGAAACTGGTAAACTAGAGCATACAGGATTAAGTAAAGCACAGTAATCGAGATATAGAAGGTTCAATAGTAGCTGTTTAACCCCCAAACAGTCCTGACCAAATAGACCTTTGATAAAAGACATTCCAGCCATGACCGGCTAATTTTTCTTTTCTTTTTTATATATCAAGGATTCAATTATCCAGTATGTATTTCAATTTTTAGAGGGAGGTTGTGATTTGAGGAAAGTTTTGAATGTTATGCCAAGCAGGTTAAACAGCTAAGGTTTCTTCATTGGTTTGATTTCAAATTTTGAGCCAAAATTTGAAACCAAATTTATGATATAAAGTATCCAGTATACTTTGTAAAGTAGTTGGCATTAGGAAGGACATCAAAATACAAGTTGTAGTCCCAACACATCAGGGAAGGGCAATAACTGCAAATAAGAATCAAAATGTGATGACTCATCCAACTCCTGCCAGCATGGAAAACAAATGTAAAATAAGGATGGTGATGTAAACATCTATTTGAACAGAGATTAAATAACAGGGTATCTTTTGACAAGTCCCCTAACAAGGCAGATCAGCACCGAATGATGCACCACAACTATTTGTACAGAATCTCACCTGCAAAGGACTGATGCACAAGGAGTTGAAACAATTATAGTGATTAATAAAGAATCTCGTGAATTCCATTTTCTTTCTCTTTCTCACTTTGTTATAAATTCTATGGACATGAAGCAATTCCTGAAGTAAATCCAATGGTATTTATAACCATACTCCTGTTGACATGAGGCAGCTGAATAAAGTGAACAGGTATTAAACGGTATTCTACAAGGTGTATTTCGTCTGCGTTACGTTGTGAGTTCGAATTCCGCCAAGGTCGACTTTGCCTTTCATCCTTTCGGGGTCGATAAATTAAGTACCAGTTACGCACTGGGGTCGATGTAATCGACTTAATACCTATGTCTGTCCTTGTTTGTCCCCTCTGTGTTTAGCCCCTTGTGGGTAATAAAGAAATAGGTATTCTATAAGGTGTATACCCAAATTTATAATTATTATTTATTTGAGAACTCTCTGTAAATAATTTAGATTTGTTGAAAAAGACTTGCATTCACAGTAAGATGCTATGTTATATAATTAAGTTTGTCTCCCTCAAGAAAGGGGAAAACATACATGTGCACACACACACACACACACACACCACACACACACACAATTAAAAACAATGAACAGTTTAGCTGATTTCTTCCTTCTTGAAATAAACAAGAGGCTTTTTCTCCTTGACAACAAAGACTTATTCTTGCATTACTTTATAACAGGAAGCAAAATGGTTCACTGTGAATGCTTAACAATGGTCTCTCTATTCAGGGACTTGACTGAAAGGAATCATCATCATCATTTATAACACATACAAATACATGCTCCTTTCTGTCATTCCTTCAAGCTATACTCCTCCATTCCTCCACTGAAAAGTTAATAACACTATTCAATCAGTTGCTTGCTTTAAACCTTGACATTTTCTTCCAAGATGTTATGCTCACATCTCGCTGCTGTTCTCTATTCCCAGGTCAGACTACAGAATTATGGAGTTAAAGGTGTTGCAGCTGTGATCAACCTGTGTTCTTGTATATCTAAGACCATGTCTTAAATGTATCCTTTTCATTATCTTTTAATGCAGCAGAGTGTGATCTGAGGGAAATTTGGTCGCTATTCCAAGCATATTGAATAGCATACAGAGACTGTCATTAGCTCATACAACCTCTAGTTTTAATCCAGGTTGTCATTTAGCTCCAGATGTTCTAAACATGATTATCCCATCTTTTATTCAGGCACTTTATATCTAATATCATGTTATCTAAAACATACTTCCTTTTTGAAGACAGTAGACTATGAACTGAAAGTGATTCGGCTGCTTTTCTAGCAGGTCAAGCCACCATGTAGAAGCACCCTGGCTTGTACATCAATCTAGTTTTATATAAAGAGAGTAAGGTGAAGAAACAACCAGTGGTTCTCAGTCTTTTATAACTTAGTACCCCCCTTTCATGGGATATTTTACAAATGCCCCCAACCACCCACCAACCATGTTTTGCATAAAAGACAAAAAACAACCTTCCATTCCTTCAAAACAGTAGATTAAGCTAATTTGGGGCAGTGATTTATTATCGATACTTTGTTATACTTTCCCAACCAGCATGTACTTCTTGTAAGACATTTGCGTGGATTAGTGCCCTTACGTTCATTCTTGAATGAAAAGGAGAAAAAGTACATTTTTGGTCTGTTACAAACCTACAGGCTCATTAGGTTGGAAATTATCCCAGCTTCCATGGTGAGAGTATAGTACTACATACTGCTGCTGCTGCTGCTTCTACTTATTTTCAGATGAATAGCCTGGAGCAACATGAAGTGTTTTATTCAAAAACACAATGCCCTGCTTAATCTGGGAAATGAAATCACTATCTCATGATCACTATCCTAACAGCCAAACCAATTAGGCCATGCACTTTCACAAAAGGACTTATATAATGAAATCATAATGGACTTTTGGGCATCACGTTTCTGCTCACAGATAATAACAATGTCCTATCCATATTTTAATTCCAACAAACATTTTTGCCAAAAGTGTGCTTAAAACGTGCTTGAAAATATTGTACCTGGTTTGAATATTTTACTTCTAAGAAAAAACATGACCCTTCTATACAAGATCACAATGTCCCAACAGAAGAGCACCACCATCCAGATTAAGAAGTATTGGAATGCACACACAAAATAGCAATCCATTCACATACAAGTGCCAACACACACACACACACACATAACATGACATGCCACACATAACTACAGATTCTTTCTACTTAAAGAAAAACAAAACATAGGAAACGAATGCTCTCCCTGCTCAAAATAGCAGTTAAGTCTCTCTGAAAAAATGCTTTAATCATCTTAAAAGGAAAAGAAGACATTGGGTGATATGATCCTAGATACATCTCAATAAATAATGGAATGATCATAGCTGGAATAGCTCTGCTTATATATCGATGCTTGGCGCATGGCTCAGTGGTTAGAGCGTCGAGCTTACGATCGTGAGGTTGTGAGCTCGAATCCCGGACCGGGCTGGGTGTTGTGTTCTTGAGCAAGGCACTTTATTTCACGTTGCTCCAGTTCACTCAGCTGTAGAAATGAGTTGCGACGTCACTGGTACCAAGCTGTATGGGCCTTTGTCTTTCCCTTGGATAACACTGGTGGCGTGGAGAGGGGAGGCTGGTATGCATGGGCGACTGCTGGTCTTCCATAAACAACCTTGCCCGGACTTGTGTCTAGGAGGGTAACTTTCTAGGTGCAATCCCATGGTCATTC
Source organism: Octopus sinensis (assembly GCF_006345805.1). NCBI lineage: Eukaryota > Metazoa > Mollusca > Cephalopoda > Octopoda > Octopodidae > Octopus > Octopus sinensis. Next base: position 17,353,715 of record NC_043019.1, on the reverse strand, counting down.
ATGACCGAAGGGGGTCTTCACCCCTTAATCAGGGGAGACTTGAAGCTGAACAACAACTATATGGAAGTGAGGTCTTGTGGAGCCTTTACATAGTTCACTCAAGATGCAAGAAATAGCATTTAAGTCTCTCTTAAAACATACATTGAATAACATAGTCCAGTTTCGAATAAGCTTGAAAAACTATCACACCTTAACTGTTTTACCTAAAGGAAAGGACATATTAGATAATGTAGCCCCTCAATGGACGGTGCTGAGTTGTCAAACATTTAAACCAAATTTTCTCAAAACAACTTGTCCGACCGTTCCATTTTGTGGCATTATTTCAAGCCAGCTGACTCTTTTTGTGCAAACTGCACATGCATTTTTCTCGCATATGCGTAGTATCGATCGCAACAGCTGATGTACTTGCACGCACAAATGCACGTTCCCACGGCTTTATCGATCGCATTCTCACCTGGAATCGATTTTTGTAATTTTTTCAAGACTTATACACGCCCTGATACCGTCAGTATCTACATATCAAATTTGGACGCAATCGGATGGAGGATGCCCAAGATCCTAGAAGACACAAACACAGACAGACAGAACGGATTTTATATATAATATGCAGGAGTGGCTGTGTGGTAAGTAGCTTGCTAACCAACCACATGGTTCCGGTTTCAGTCCCACTGCGTGGCACCTTGGGCAAGTGTCTTCTGCTATAGCCCCGGGCCGACCAATGCCTTGTGAGTGGATTTGGTAGATGGAAACTGAAAGAAGCCTGTCGTATATATGTATATATATATGTGTATGTGTGTGTGTTTGTGTTTGTCCCCCTAGCATTGCCTGACAACCGATGCTGGTGTGCTTACATCCCCGTCACTTAGCGGTTTGGCAAAAGAGACCGATAGAATAAGTACTGGGCTTACAAAGAATAAGTTCCGGGGTCAATTTGCTCGACTAAAGGCAGTGCTCCAGCATGGCCGCAGTCAAATGACTGAAACAAGTGAAGGAGTATAAATATATATATATATACACACATATATATATGACATATAGATGAGTGGACCATATACACTGGTCACAAGTTTTATGCGAGTATGTACCCCTTACTCATGAACATGAATTGGCACTGTTATAAACAACTCTTTCAAGTGTCTCTAGCAACATTTAATCTTCTAGTTTTCTTTATGAGGCTGAATAGAAACTGCCACCTAGACTTAATTTAACACAAATCATGGTGACTTCTGCCAACAATTCAACAATCCAGTAATGTTACATATAAAGGTTACACATCTCTGAAGATTTGACAATAGATTTTGATCCAAACGTGGCTGTAGCCAGTACTTCATCGACTGGCCTCCGTGCTGGTGGCACGTAACAAACACCATCCGAGCATGGCCGTTCGCCAGCCTCGTCTGGCACCTGTGTCCATGGCACATAAAAAAACACCATCCGAGCATGGCCGTTCGCCAGCCTTGTCTGGCACCTGTGTTGGTGGCACATAAAAAGCACCCACTACACTCACGGAGTGGTTGGCGTTAGGAAGGGCATCCAGCTGTAGAAACACTGCCAGATCTGACTGGCCTGGTGCAGCCTTCGGGCTTCCCAGACCCCAGTTGAGCCGTCCAACCCATGCCAGCATGGAAAGCGGACGTTAAATGATGATGATGAAGAACTAATAATCATATTTTGTAAATTAAAGTAGGCTTGTGTAACTAAATATCTTATAAACAATCTTGTGTTTTGTCTTATTTTCTGGGCCTCACTGGGGAAATGACAAGGGAGCAGGAGATGTTCTGATCTGGTGTACTTGAGAAGATACATCATCAGCATCATTTAACATCTATTTTCCATGCTGACATAGATTAGATGGTTTGACAGGAGCTGACAGGCCAGAAGACTGCACCAAGGTCCACTGTCGCTTTTGGCATGGCTTTTACCACTGAATGCCCTTCCTAACACCGACCACATTACAGAGTAGGCTGGGTGCTTTTTATGTGACACCAACACCAGCGAGGTTTGCTTGGCATAGTTTTTATAGCTAGATGCCCTTCTTAACAACCACTATAAATATTTATATAAGTTTACACACACACATATATATATAATGTACACACTGGCTGTGTGGTAAGTAGCTTGCTAACCAACCACATGGTTCCGGGTTCAGTCCCACTGCGTGGCACCTTGGGCAAGTGTCTTCTACTATAGCCTCGGGCCGACCAAAGCCTTGTGAGTGGATTTGGTAGACGGAAACTGAAAGAAGCCCGTCGTATATATGTATATATATATATGCGTGTGTCTGTGTTTGTCCCCCTAGCATTGCTTGACAACCAATGCTGGTGTGTTTATGTCCCCGTTACTTAGCGGTTCGGCAAAAGAGACCGATAGAATAAGTACTAGGCTTACAAAAGAATAAGTCCTGGGGTCGAGTTGCTCGATCAAAGGCAATGCTCCAGCATGGCTGCAGTCAAATGACTGAAACAAGTAAAAGAGTAAAAGAGCTAGAACATTTTTCATCATTTGTCTGTGTGATTGGAGCCAATATGGAGCTTAAGAAAACACACACACACACACATCATCATCATCATCATCGTTTAGCGTCCGCTTTCCATGCTAGCATGGGTTGGACGGTTCGACCGGGATCTTGGAAGCCAGGAGGCTGCACCAGGCTCCAGTCTGATCTGGCAGTGTTTCTACAGCTGGATGCCCTTCCTAATGCCAACCACTCCGAGAGTGTAGTGGGTGCTTTTACGTGCCACTGGCATATATATATATGCAAAGAAATACAAGAGATAGAATTATAGATAAGAAGTTTAGGGTGAGAAAAGAAAAAGAGATAAAGAAAGAAGAAAAGCAAATAGAGAATGAAAGGTAGAAAGGGAGACAGGAACAAAGTGAAAGAAAAAAGGAACAAATGAAAGCAGAAAAATTCCAGACGAGGATAAGAAGGTTGGCTGAATCTAGCCAGAGACTCCTGCAACAGAAGAAATCAGCAATATTTTAACAGCAGCCAGCGAGATAGAATTCTTGTTGCACTTTTAACATTATGAACAGCATTCGTGCAGATTGTTTCTCTTTTTCTCCTTCTCTGTCTACATTTTGCAAAAAAAAAAAAAAATTTTTTTTTATTCGTTAATACCACTAGACTTTGATTGAACTATATGCGTGTGTGTCCAGTGAGATAATTGGTTTCTTGTACACTGCACAACAGACGTGTGTGTGTGTGTGTGTTTAACTTACATGAAACATGAAAAAAAAAAATAGAACTATCAGCATTATCTTTGTCATTAATAGTTAACGAGGTACTAAGGTGGTAAGCTGGTAGAATCATTAGCTTGCCAAGCAAAATGCTTAGCAGCATTTTGTCTGTCTTAGTGCTCTGAGTTCAAATTCCACTGAGGTCAACTTTGCATTTCATCCTTTTGGGGTCAATAAAATAAGAACCAGTCAAGCACTGGAGTCGATGTAATTGACTTACCCCTCCTCCAAAATTGCTGGCCTTGTGTTAATATTTAACAAGGTACAAAGGCAGTGAGGTGGCAGAATCGTTAGCACACCAGGCGAAATGCTTAGTGGCATTTCGTTCATCTTTATGTTCTCAGTTCAAATTCCATCGCAGTCAATTTTGTCTGTTGTCCTTTTGGGGTTGATAAAATAAGTACCAGTCAATCACTGGGGTTGATGTATCTGACTTACCCCTCACCCGAACTTGCTGGCCTTGTGCCAAAAATTTGAAACCATTATTATAATGATTTAAGGCAGTGAATTAGCAGAACCTTTAGCACAAGGGGCAAAATGCTTAGAGCCATTTCATCTTTCTTTGCGTTTGGCACTCAAATTCCAAGGTCAACTTTTCCTTTCATCTTTTGAGGTTGATAAAATAAGTACAACTTGAGTACTGGAGTCAAATGAATCGACTTACACCCTCCTCCAAAATTGCTGACCTTGTGCCAAAATTTGAAACCAATAATCTTCATAGCAATGCAGACCTATCACCAAAGAAGTTCTGTGACCATCCTGATTTTTTCCCTTTTTACTTTTAAGCATATCTGGGTATCTTTGGGTACCTAGAACCACTTTATCCAATACCTTTTTTTTCTTTTTTAAAGATGTTATGATGTGATTTGAGGTAGATTTTGGTGTTATTTTAAGCAGGTTCAGTAACCATATAGATGCTCCCCTTGCTTGAAACCATTTCAATGTCTTACTGAGAGTCTTTAACAGCATCAATTTCCATGTCAAAGGAAGCCTCTATACCATTGCGCAACCTTCTTAAAACAGCAGCCAAATCACCCTCAAACTTCATCTTCTTGAATTAAAAATGGACAAATATCCTATGTAACTTAGTCTTGAATATATATGAACTCAGAAAGAAGCTGGGAAAAGTTATTGCATAAATCTTGAGGTACAAATTTATGGATTGCAGCTAGAGATTTGGCTAACAATTTATATATCACTGATCTGCTAGAGCAATGGTAATCTGGGGTCACAAGCTACAAGATTAACAAGAGATATACAAAAACAGACTGGACAATGAAGACAACAACAAGACTGACTGGAGCAACAGGAAACAAAATCCATGCTCAAGGGCACAAAGTGTTACCTGGTTCAAAAATTGATCCCATGACTATAAGACCATAAGCCAAATATCCCAACCACTAGGCCATTATGCCAAACCAGAATAAACACCACAAGGCATTTTGTACAAGGTTCTAACAACTCTGCCCTATTCACTGCAATGAATGATGAATGAACCTGCTCAAACCATTAGAACACTGTTGTTCTTCAACACAAATTTTGTCTTGTGAACTGTCTGCTATGAACACCTTCATCCAACAGAGATATATTTGTAAGTATATCTGGTATAGGGATACTTTGGAATGGAGGTTACTGATAGAATTTTGCTATCTCATACCTCTTTGATTCAGTGTTGGATGTTTGTTGAGCTATCAACTTATCACCTGCAACCTGAGATTATCTATAGCAAGAACTTACAAAGCTTCTAAGTCCAGTGCAACTTACAGGATAAAGACAGAAGCCTTGACAGATGATGAGATCAGATACAAATATGCACGCAATACTGCATTGACATTCAGGGAACTTCCCCAACAAACTGAGGACATTCAGACAGAGTGGAGATTGTTTTGTTTGGCAGTCTCTTCTTTGATTGTACAATGCAGCGGACAAAAGCAGTTCAGTGTGGCACCAGGTAGTAAAAGAACCCCTTGGTTTAACCAGGAAGTTGAAGATGCCATCCAAGCAAAGAAGGAGGCATACAAAGCTTGGATTGCAAACAAGATTCTTCTTTGGTACATGAGGCACAAAAAGTTGCAGCAGAGACAGTAAAAATGTCCAAGGCTCAGTCATGAGAGGAGTCTGGGGTTAAGCTGAACTCTGACTTTAGATCAGCCAATAAAGTATTCTGATAGACAAGCCTTTGACTTCCTAACAAGGAGTCCATTGCCACTCCTTCTGTTAAGAACTTGGCTGGGATCCTTCTCTTTACAGAGAACAGTGTCCTTGAGAGGTGGAGAGAATACTTTGTTAATCTCCTAAATCCTATCACATTATAATCTTCTGATGGACATGAGGTGCATCTAAGGGAGAAGACTAACCTCACAGAAGTTGAAGTTACAGTGGCAGTTGAATTGCTTAAATGTGGCAAGGCGAATAGGGAGAGTGAAATTTGGCCTCAGATGTTAAAAGCCTTAAATAGAGAAGGTATTCTCTGATTGACTAGTGTATGCTTAAGGTGCCTTGATCCTCTGGAAAGACACTGAAGCAATGGAAATTCAGAGTGATAACCATAATTTTTAGAAAGGAAAACAAGAGAAAGTGCTCTATTTACAAAGGAATCGCCTTGTTAAGCACCCCCTGGTAAAATCCAAGCTAGGGGTCTGGAAAAGAGACATGGAAATTCTGAAACCCCAGCTAACTGAAGAAAAGTGTGGCTACTGTCCTGGATATAGCACAAACTCTATGGCAGGTCTTTGAAAAATCGTGAGAATACTGCCAAGCAGTGTAGACCTCGGAAAAGCAGGTGACTGCATGCTTTGGGACATGTTGTGGAGGGTTTTGCAGGAGTTTGAGATCAATGAGCAACTCAGTGAAGTCCTTATATGAGTGTCCTGATAGTTGTGCTCGGGTAAAAACCTTTCAATATGAGGGCACATGGGACTTTGGCAGAAATATATATTGCTACTTCTTTACATAATTTTTATAAACTGGATTGATATACACAGCTGTTGTGGAAATAGTATCATAATTGGTGGGTGTAGGGTTGGTTGGCTGATACTTGTAGAAGATATGGTGCCACTTGGCTCATCAGAACACACTGTCTTCTGTGTCCCAAAAAACTGAGGTCATCACTTTCCCTGCAGATGAAACAACCTTGACCTTCTTTGAAGCAGGTGAGCAGGGGTGTTTCCACTGCATGGATTGTCCCTTTGTCTCTGGCTCGATGAACCCAACACTCACCCTGGCTTAAGGAAACATCCAAGGAAATGTTGAGGCAGCTGGATTAGCCTCAATGTCAGATTTTCCCGTGATGTGATCAGTTTAGCAGGCTTTTAGTCAAGTGTTAGATATGGCACCCGCCAAGCAGAAACTTTTGTTGTACCAAAGGTCTTTAATCATGTCAAATGAACACAGAACTGAAATCTCAGGAAATGCTGGGTGTTAAGGTGCAGTACACCAGACTGCTCAAGGATGATCCAAACTCTGGATGTAACAGTGAGAGACCCCAATTGAGAAAGGCTTCAAACAAGGAAATATCATCTCTCCAAAGCTCTGCGTATCTAGAAATAGTTAGCAGAGACACTGATTGGACAAGTGGCATGAACATCATCAACAAGCGACTAACACACCTCCAATTAACACATGGCATTGTACTACTCATTACTAAAACCAAAGACCAGCTGCTGACCATGCTGACAGAGGTGGACACTCATAGCTTAGAAGAAGGCCTTAAAATGAACACCACATGAAAATAAAATACATGCAGTTTGAAAATGTAGCTCAGGGGCCAACATAGTGGGAAAGCAATGAAATCAAAGAGGCAAATGAGTACATCTACTTAAGGGTACACAGTGAATATACACCAAGATGGTGAAATCTCCAAGAGAATAAGGGCAGAATGGAAGATATTTACCTCAATAAAAGATGTACTCACAAGCAAAGCTGGAGAAGACCAAACTGCCAGAATCCTCAGCAGTACTGTCCTACCAGTGCACTTACACGGGAGACACAGGCTACTAAGAAGAGGGAAGAAGATCAATTTGCTACAATGCAAACGGCCACAGAAAGATCCATGCTAGGAACATCCTTGTGAGAATATGTCCAAACAGTGCAGAGTCAATCACATAACCACAGCATGATGAAAGCACAAGTTCTGCTGGACTTGACATATTGCAAGGTTCAGACAACACATGGATAAATGCAGTTGCCGATTGGTATTCAAGAGATCTAAAAGGCCTCAAGCTGTTGGCATCCTCAGGACGCAATACCTTTTGACCATTTGTCTGCTGGAACCATGGGGTGGTCAGAATTACAGGAAATCAAGAGAATGAAAGAATTTCATAGCCTACACACTCTAGTATAAACAAGGTGGTTGTATAAAACAACAACCTAAGAAGTCATTATCATCATCATCATTGCTTAATGTCCACTCCCCATGCTGGCATGGATTGGTCAGTCTGACATGGAGCTGTCCAGACTCCAGCTGCTTGGTGTGGCAAGGTTTCTATGGCTGGATACCTCTCCTAACAGCAAGTAATATTTAAAATTTAGTTAAGAGATTTAGGCCAAGATGGGGGAAAAAATGGCACAATCAAGGAAGAACTGGACTGTGACCAGCAATGTATAACAACATCTGAGAGCCTGGTCAATGAAGGGATAGAGACACCTAGCTTTCAAAAGAAAAGAAAAAGTCTTCCACATATAAAAGCATTTACTTTGAAAGCTTCATCATACTTGAAGTGGCAGCTAATGAAGATGGATATAATACGCTACATGTGTGTATATATATGTGTGTGTGTGTGTGTGTGTGTATATATATATGTATATATATGCGTGTGTATGTGTGTATATATGTGTGTATATATACATATACACACATATAAACATATGTATGCATGTATATATTGTAGATGCTTTATATGAGAATGGAGGACTGGTTTGAACAATCATTTTAAATCATGTCTGCACACACACACACACACGTCTGCACACATTCATACACACAACACCATACAGGCATCTTTTATCTTTCACTTATTTCAGTCACTGGACTGTGGCCATGCTGGAACGCTGCTTCGAAAGGTTTAGTCAAACAAATCAATCCCGGTACTTGTTATTTTAAAGCCTTGCATTCATTCTAACAGTCTCTTTTGCTGAACCACTAAGTTACAGGGACATAAACAAACCAACACCAGTTATCGAACAGTGGTGGGGAACAAACACACACACACACACACATATATATATATGGAGCAACAATCTGGATGCTCGCTAAATCGCTGAGATCCAAGCTAGATTGAAATTACATCTGAATGTTAAGAGCAGTCTTAAATATAGGTGCAGACATGGCTGCGTGGTAAGAAGCTTGCTTCCCAACCACATGGTTCCGGGTTCTATCCTTTGCATAGCGCATTGGGCAAATGTCTTCAACTATAGCCTCGGACCAACTAAAGCTTTGTGAGTAGATTTGGTAAACTGAAAGAAGCCCATTGTGTGTGTGTGTGTGTATATATATATATATATATATAATATATATATATCATCATCATCATCATCATAATCATTTAACGTCCGCTTTCCATGCTAGCATGGGTTGGATGATTTGACTGAGGTCTGGCGAACCAGACTCCAATCTGATCTGGCAGCGTTTCTACAGCTGGATACCCTTCCTAACGCCAACCACTCCGAAAGTGTAGTGGGTGCTTTTACGTGCCACCGGCACAAGGGCCAGTTTGGTGGTACTGGCAATGGCCACGCCCAAATGGTGCTTTTTACCTGCCACCTGCACAGGAGCCAGTCCAGCAGCACTGGCGACGACCTCACCCGAATATTTGTGATGCCACCAGCACAAGTGCTGGTAAGGCAACGCGGTAACGATCACACTTGAATGGTGTGCTTAACGTGCCATCGACACGGAGGCCAGCTTGTTGCTCTGGCAACGATCTCGTATGGTACTCTTAGCACTCCACTAGCAACGGATGCCAGTCACCGAATTTGATTTCGACTTCTATTTCACTTGGCTCAACTGGTCTTTGCAAGCAGAGTTTAGTGTCCAATGAAGAAAAGGCACGCACAAGTGGACTGGTTACACCCCTAGCATAGGCCATAAGGTTATGCTAGGGGTGTAACCAGTCCATTTGTGCGTGCCTTTTCTTCATTGGACACTAAACTCTACTTATATATATATAGGTTTTATATATATATATATATATATATATATATATATATATAGGTATGTGTGTGTGCCTTTGTGTCTGCTCCCCATCACTGCTTGACAACTGGCATTGGTGTGTTTACATCCCCATAACTTATCAGTTCGGCAAAAGGGACCAACAGAATAAGTACTAGACTTTAAAAAGAAACAAGCCCTGGGGTTGATTTATTTGACTAAAAAACCTTTCAAGGCAGTGCTGCAGTATGGCTGCAGTCAAATGGTTGAAACAAAAATGAAAATATGTCGGAGAAGTGATCCTACCAAGACACAGCTGTACGAAGATCTCTTGCCCGTTTCGACCATTATAAAGGGAAAGGTGCTTTCATTATTGCAGAACATTGCTGGCAAGCTAAACAAGGGCTGACAAGTAATCTCCTGCTGTTGATGCCAAAGAATGGCCTTACTCAAGCAAGTCATCCAAACAACTCACCAGAAACCCTGGATGTAGATCCAATCGCCAGAGACACCGCATGCCTCGCCAAAGCCTGCCCTCAACTAATGCAGGACCAAGATAGATGGCAGTTAAATAGATCCAAGCAAGCTCAACCAAATGATGATGATACCCTTTTATCTTTCACTTGTTACAGTCATTAAACTGCGGCCATGCTGGAGCAACACCTTGAAGAAATTATAGTTGAAAGAATCAACCTTAGCACTTTTTTTTTAAGCCTGGTACTTATTCTATTGATCTGTTTTGTCAAACCACTAAGTGACAGGGACATAAACAAACAGACACCTGTTGTCAAGCAATGGCAGGGGGGAAACAAACACAAACAAATACACAAACACACACACATACATACAGGGTTGGCCAAGAGTCACCCGGCAGTAAATCAAAATTCCATAAATACTATCTGTAATTCTGTATTGATTTGAATGGAAGAATGCGTCGTCGCTGAAGAAGGTCTTCAGTTTGAACAAGTTTCATGATGCTTCATACTCTTTTACTCTTTTACTTGTTTCAGTCATTTGACTGCGGCCATGCTGGAGCACCGCCTTTAGTTGAGCAAATCAACCCCAGGACTTATTCTTTGTAAGCCCAGTACTTATTCTATCGGTCTCTTTTACTTGTTTCAGTCATTTGACTGCGGCCATGCTGGAGCACCGCCTTTAGTCGAGCAAATCAACCCCAGGACTTATTCTTTGTAAGCCCAGTACTTATTCTATCGGTCTCTTTTACTTGTTTCAGTCATTTGACTGCGGCCATGCTGGAGCACCGCCTTTAGTCGAGCAAATCGACCCCAGGACTTATTCTTTGTAAGCCCAGTACTTATTCTATCGGTCTCTTTTGCCGAACCGCTAAGTGACGGGGATGTAAACACACCAGCATCGGTCGTCAAGCAATGCTAGGGGGACAAACACAGACACACAAACACACACATACATATACATATATACAACAGGCTTCTTTCAGTTTCTGTCAACCAAATCCACTCACAAAGCTTTGGTCGGCCTGGGGCTATAGCAGAAGAGACTTGCCCAAGATGCCACGCAGTGGGACTGAACCCAGAACCATGTGGTTGGTTAGCAAGCTACTTACCACACAGCCACTCCTGCATCATATTTAGATGCTTTTATTAAATTCATTCCGTTATTAAAACATAAATAAATCTTGGAATTAAATGGTTTTCATTTACTGTCAGATGACTTTTGGCCAACCCTGTGCGTGTGTGTGTGTGTGGTGTGTGGTGTGTGTGGTGTGTATGGGTGCAGGTGTAGCTGTGTGGTAAGAAGTTTGCTTCCCAACCACATGGTTCCGGGTTCAGTCCCACTGCATGTCACTTTGGG
>NC_043019.1:17047494-17337494 GCF_006345805.1 Octopus sinensis | reverse complement strand
TCTCTTTTTTTTTTCTTCCAGTGTATGGTTTTTGAGTGAGATTTGACTGCTTTTGCTTAGAATTAGAGCAACAACCGAGAGTCCCCTCTTGTGGTGTAAGGTGGTGGAATAGAGCGACCCCGAAAGAGTAAAAAGAGAGAGAGAGAGAGAGAGCGAGATGGTAGTGGTAAATGAGAGAGGGAGAGACAGAATAAGGGGAGAGTATAGCAAAGGTAAGAAAAGAAGGTGGAGGCGATGATGGAAGAGAGAGAGAGAGAGAGAGAGAAAGAGAGAGATGAAGAAGAAAGTAATATTGTTGTGTAATAATAATGAGAGGCAAGTGCGATGTGGAGGGTGGGACGGAGATGGAGAGAGAGAGAGAGAGAGTAAGGGCAATAATGACGACCTCTGCTTCTCGCTGCTGCATCACTTGTGTCTCTTCGCATCATCTGTCTTACCTGTCTCGTCTCTCGTCAGACCAGAGGAGATCGAAAGCAGCCTAGAAAGGCCGACACAGAGAGAAGGTGGGACATATTTAAAACAAAGCAGAAATATAACACTTTGTACTCACTGCCAGCTTTTTTCCCTCAAAGTAATGTATACATAATATATCCCCGCAGTATTCGGTGCTGTTCTTGTTGTTGTAGTGGTGGTGGTGGTTGGATGTGTGTGAAAGAGAGAAGCGGTCGTCGTCTCGGTTTCTCCTTTGACAGATGTTTTTTCCACTGAAAGAAGAAGCTTTCAGCCACCGCCACTACAACCGGAACTAGGTAGCAGCTCTGACGTCGGTCGCTAGGCATTCTGGGATGGCGAGCGGCGGGGCGGGGCCGGGGTAAGATGCCATTTAGCAGACGCACCATCACGGCCACAGCTGTGTCGCTCTCGCCTCTCACTCTCTCTCTACCCATACATTTATATATATATATTCGCTCTCTCTCTCTCTCTCTCTCTCTCTCTCTCTCTCTCTATATATATATATATATAATATATATATATATATATATATATATATACCGGAGTAAACACATAAATGTGAAACAAGGTGGAAAAAAGAGTACTCAAATACCAGTAGTAGAGTAATATATATATATATATATTATATATATATATATCTCTCTCTCTCTCTCTCTATATATATATATATATATATATATATATAATATGTTCTATTTAATTAGTTATGAGCTCTATTATGCCGAGTCGACAGTTGATAAATGTTTTTTTTTTTTTTTTTTGTATTTATTGGGCCTTTTACCGTTTAATCGGGGAAGAAAAGACTACCCGAAGCACTTCTTTTTTTTTTCAGGCGACTTCCAGCCAGGTGAAAGGACTAATTCTCAATTCAGTGAACTCCGTTAAAGGTACCCAAGCACTGAGTGGTGGTGAGTAATGTCTTTAAGCGGGCGACAGTTTAAACCTACCGTCTCAGAACTCAAAGCACAAAGAGCCGCCGAAAAAGGATACAGAGAAGCAGCTATTTATCTATTTCGTTCGACCCTTTAACAGGTTCGCCAATCCATCACCCCATGCCGTAGCGCTGTCCCTTTTTTTTTTTTTTTTTTTTTTTCGGGGTCTCCAAGCCAAGTGAAAGGAAGAGGGTAAAGGAACTAATTTTCAATTCAATGAACTCTGCAAGCGGTACCCAAGAGAGCGACGGCAATAATGACGCCCTCTACCTCACTCCATCACTTCTCTCTCTTTCCATCTGTCTGTCTGTCTCTCTTCAGACCCACAAACCAAAAGAAATCGGATGCAGTTGTCTTAAAAGGGCAACGGTTTTCAGCTGCCGTCTAAGAACTCAAAACACAAAGAGCCACCGAAAAAAAAGATACCGCGAGCTATTTATTTTGTCCGATGCGTTAATAAGTTTGCCAATCCACCGCCCCATGCCGGTATTTTATTTTCTCGACCACCAAAGATGAAATTAACCTCGGCGAGATTTAAACTCAAAGTGCAGAGAGAGAATTAAAATGGTAGGGCGTGATTTGAAAGCTTCTGGCTGCTATTTCTACTTGGTAATTGACCACGTAAATGCTTCCTCATTGTTTTATTATTGATTTATATTACAGACTTGTTTATCTGTTACCAATATCCTTCCGACTCAGTACTCTGTCAACAAACGGTTCTTGTTACTGGGCCAGAAATCCAGAATCCAGAGAATCTATTTTGAGTACATCAGCAGCAGGCTACTAAAAATTAAATTAAAGTCGATGTATTAAGAATGGTACTGCTCCATACCACATACAATGTATAAAAGCCACACTATATAAAGGCGGCGTGCTGGCAGAAACGTTAGCACGCCGGGCGAAATGCTTTGCGGTATTTCGTCCGCCACTGCGTTCTGAGTTCAAATTCCGCCGAGGTCGACTTTACCTTTCATCCTTTCGGTGTCGATAAATTAAGTACCAGTTACGCACTGGGGTCGATGTAATCGACTTAATCCGTTTGTCTGTCCTTGTTTGTCCCCTCTGTGTTTAGCCCCTTGTGGGTAGTAAAGAAATATATATATCTATAAAGTTATTGCTCATTCAGCACTGCCTTGCTATTTTACATTATACTTGGACGTTACAAATTATATTATACGTAAACGCAGGAAATTCAGATCCACATTACCAGTTTGAGGGCGATTTGGCTGTTATTTCTAGCAAATCGAACTACAACAATGATGCTCTTTTGTTGTTTCGCCTTACATATGGTTGTCTTCACGATGACGATGAGATATTACAACTATATGAAACTCAGATCCTCATTATCAATTTCAGGGATATTTGCTTGCTATTTCTAGCAAATCGAACGACAGCGACGTTACTCCTTTGTTGTTTCGCGTTTCATGTGGTTGTCTTAACGATAACAGTTGGATATTACAACCATATGAAATTCGCAATAACTAAAGAACCGTGTTGTAATTCTGTTTGCAAGAAATAGCAACCAAATCTTCGTGATATCATCATATCTTACCGTCTTAAAAAATGAAGGACACGCTAAATAATGTGATTCTAAATACAATATATCTAAAAATACTTTTGATCATAAGTTTACTGGATCAAGGCTGACCTGGGGCTAAACGATTACATCAAACCTCTAGGGTATCTATTACGAGTCAACAAGAGAACTTTTATGCGAGCGCAAAACTTTTCTAGAAATAGCAATCAATTTCCCTCCGGTGCCACCCCAGGGGCTTAGGAAAGAACAAAGGATATGTTGGAAGCCACAAGGGTGATGACTGAAGGAAACATTTGATGGACAAGTTAAGAGAGAAAACGAAAAAGGAAATGAAGATTACCAAGAATCCTTAGCAAGCCTGAATTATCCTGATAACTAAGAGTTATTACCCTCTCCGGCTGTCATTTTCTTGCATACGGGTGCATGCTAAGTATAGGCCCATTCAGTGGTGTTTTGTTCACAAATCCCACCCAGTTTTAAACAAATTCTCTTTGAAATGAAGGGAGAACCTTTGCCACCATCCTCGTTTTTCTCTACAATTGAAATTAAAAAGAGTCAATAAGTGCTTGACTGAAGAGGAAAGTGTCTGCCTCCAATCTTTTCTGTTGCACCAACCATATAACCCTTTTTTAGCAGATCGCTTTCCAGACATTTTTACATTACTGCATGTACTTTATATGCACTTTCTGACAAGTTGTGATGCACCTGAGCACTGTATACAATAATTTCATTATTATTATTATTATTATAGAAGAAAGCTGTCTGCTCTTTCCAGCTTAAGAAAAGTAGCAGGGACGATATTCACAATGGATTCAGCTGTTAGTCCAATCCATCCAGCTGTTAATCCAATTAAGGCCCTCGTGCTTTCCGAAATCCGCCGAAACTACACCTGATTGTCCCCCTTCCATACTCATACACATATGTGTATGTCATGACTCATGCACTGTTCTTTTCCTGACGCTTGTACATTACCCTATGTACTATACATACACTTTAGATGAGTTGTAGTGCACCTGAGCACTGTACACAACGTTTTATTATTATTATCCTACCCACAATAACTGCTTTCAGGAAAACTCCACAAGATAGTGATGCTGGGGACTGACTAGGTGTATGCAGAATGGTTTTGTCATTCAGCATGCATCTTGGGCGAGCTAGGCACTTTCATGCCTAATGTTCTCCCAGTAGCACTTCTAAACCAGGGATTTCTGATAATTGTCCAATACTCTCAGACTGAAAGTCCTCCAGAACAGATCAGCCTGTTGGTTTCGGTTGTCATCCAGAGTTTTCCTATGAATAGTCACTCATACCCACAGCTAACTTTCAGATGAATATTATTGTGGTCGCATTTCTTAACTAGTAGGGAGTTGTGGATGTCTGACAACATTTCAGATGCCTGATGCCCAATCTTGGTATTTACCTGACTCAGCACTGCATCTCTGTCAAAGAGATGAGCTGTAGGCACATGGCCTCACTTGTTCACCATCCATTAATCATCGTACATGTAAAAGCCTCAAGTGCATTTCTGTGCATCAGCAACCACGGACCTCTGTGCAGAGGTTGTTGACAACATGTTCCTTCTACAAGGAGTGGATGAGCAGACACCTCACACTAGTCAGACAAAAACAGAGCAAAGCACAATGCTCAGACAGTAATATGTAACAGAGGATATGTTTGGCATCTTCTCGGCCTATTTTCTGGAAAAGACTGGCTACTCTGTTCATAACCTCGACTCGGTTCCAATCTGTCTGGAGGTCAAGACTGAACGAAAGTGGTCCATCTGTTCAGTACCCTATGACACTGTCTGATAGCATGTTCTTGCTTCCCTAGGTGCCAAGCTGCTGGCTTATCAACTCATCATGGTCAAAGTTAAAGGGGGAGAATAAATACTCAACTTTAAACCTTTTTTTTTTTTTTTGTGGCATTATTCCTTTATAATATTCTTTTCTGTTCTAGGCACAAGGCCCGAAATTTTGGGAGAAGGGGCCAATCGATTAGATCGACCCCATTACGCAACTAATACTTAATTTATCGACCCCGAAAGGATGAAAGGCAAAGTCGACCTCAGCGGAATTTGAACTCAGACCATAAAGACAGACGAAATATCGCCAAACATTTCGCCCGGCGTGCTAACGTTTCTGCCAACTCGCCGCCTTATATTTCCTTTATAATATTGCAAACTATATTGACTTCCAGGGTGCCCTGCTTTTAGTTTCAGATGCCCTGTAAAAATTAAGGGTAGTGCCCATAATTCTTAATTTTCCCAGAGATTTAGAAAATGATAAATAAGTGACAATTATTTGGACAACTAAATACACAAATATTAATGGAAACAGAAAAGCAGATGAATTAACGAAAGAATGGATTGAGTTACTTCCCTTCAGTTCTAAGCTTGCTTGTTACTTATTTTATTTAATTTGTCATATTTTAATAAAATATTCAGAGTGAATCAGTATTTCAACGATGGCTGCCTGATTAATAAGCCACATGTAAAGCCTCTTCTTAGTTCATCTAGTTATCTATATCATTATAGCATGACATAGCATGGTGTCAGAGTAAGGTAAACCTCCTGCCACAAAAAAAAAATGAGTTGAGTATTTATTCTCCCCCTTTAACTTTTTTTCTGAACTTTGTTTAAATAGGCATCAAATGTACATACAAGCTATTTGAAATCGAAGTACCCTAGACTCATTTTAAGCGATTGCAATTAGTCTGAACAGGATAGGGTTGAATCCACTAAAAAACCAGAGCTTCGAAGGAAATTTAGCTGAAAACCACAAGGTCTAGGAACAACAGCCTGACTTTTGTTCACTTGCTGCAGTAAATATGGCAAAAGATGGGAAAGTGCTGGCTTCAGCTTGTCTCCACATTACTGGATCCAAAATGCAACAGGTATTTAACTCTTTTAAATTTGAAAACCCAGACAATAAAAACAAAATTATTATTGTTATTACCCTGAAAAAAGCATTACATATGTCCACTATCTATTTTTTAGATGAACTCCGTTATCACCAGAGAAGTTTGACTCCTTTCTAATCAACATGAAGCTGGAAGCAGTGGCGTAGCCTAATTGCGGAGCAAGGAGAGCGATCGCATCCCAGAACACATTTTTCAAAATTGGTGTATTTTCAACATTTTTTAAAACTCTTATGTCCACTAGTAAGATATAGGAAGCGCAATTGCCCAGTGGTTAGGGCAGCGGACTCGCTGTCGGAGGATCGCGATTTCGATTCCCAGACCGGTCGTTGTGTGTGTTTGTTTGTTGAGTGAAAACACCTAAAAGCTCCACGAGGCTCCGGCAGGGTGTGGTGGCGACAACTGTTCTACTCTTTCGCCACAACTTTCTCTCACTCTCTCTTCCTGTTTCTTGAGTAACGCTGCGATGGACTGGTGTCCCCTTCCAGCTGGGGGGAACACATACGTCACAGAAACCGGGCTCATGAGCCTGGCTAGGTTAGAAAAGGGGCGAAAAGGAAAAGGAAGTCTGGTATAAGTCGACTCTCTTTTTTTTTTTTTTTTCGTTAATCGCATAGACTTGGACGAACTTTATAGAGTCGTTGACCAACATTCCGTGTTTTTTAGCTTTCTGCTCAATCTTCTGTGATGCGTTGGTGGCCCACTTAACATCTGAAGAACCAAAACAAACCCTGATGTCATAATCTCTCAACTATGGACGATCCCGTAGAGTTCCATCCCTTCCACGTCACACTCAATCATAAAACTAATACAATTACTCTTTTACTTGTTTCAGTCATTTGACTGCGGCCATGCTGGAGCACCGCCTTTAGTCCAGCAAATCGACCCCGGGACTTATTCTTTGTAAGCCCAGTACTTATTATATCGGCCTCTTTTGCCGAACCGCTAAGTGACGGGGACATAAACACACCAGCATCAGTTGTCAAGCAATGCTAGGGGGACAAACATACACACACACACTTATATATATATACATATATACGACAGGCTTCTTTCAGTTTCCATCTACCAAATCCACCCACAAGGCATTGGTCGGCCCGGGGCTATAGCAGAAGACACTTGCTCAAGGTGCCACGCAGTGGGACTGAACCCGGAACCATGTGGTTAGTTAGCAAGCTACTTACCACACAGCCACTCCTGCGCCTATATTATAACTAATGAAATATTTCGCGTAATATAAGAGAAATGAGTTTTAAATTATTTGGTGTGTCACGGCGCCTTTTCTTCTAATGTGCTCACTCACTCTCTCTCTCTCTCTCTCTCTCTAACTTTAGAACTTCTAGCGGACAGTTGAAGACTGTGAGTTTGGAAATTTACAGGATAACTTAATCAGAAACAGAAGTTACTACGCCCTGATGGACGTGCAAGATCAATGTGCAAGCAATAGAAAGTGTTAATATGTTGCGAGGAAAGTTGGGCATCAGAGGAATCAGAAGTAGCATGCAAGAGAGAAGACGACATTGGTTTGGTCGTGTGATGCGTATGGATGAGGACAGCTGTGTAGAGAAGTAGCAATTGCTTTTTTAAAAAGCCTGCAGAAAAGAGAGACCAAGGAAAACATGGGAAGAAATAGTGAGTACCGATCTTAAGATTTTGTGCCTGACGGAACTGAAAATGGACCGAAATATCTAGGGATAGGAATTTCTTAAGAAGACCTGCCTAACTTGACAAAGCTGTGTTCTCGAAGCGCTGGATATTATGTGCTCTCCACTCACGTTACATTAATTCACTCCTTCCCCAATAAACCAAACTACATCACATTCATGCCCTGCGCTTGTTTCTGCCAACGCTTCT
This sequence comes from Octopus sinensis, assembly GCF_006345805.1. Classification (NCBI taxonomy): domain Eukaryota; kingdom Metazoa; phylum Mollusca; class Cephalopoda; order Octopoda; family Octopodidae; genus Octopus; species Octopus sinensis. The sequence continues at coordinate 17,329,802 of NC_043019.1, read as the reverse complement.
TGCAACCCAACATTAATTCGGCATCTCTCTCTCTCTCTCTCTCTGTTTCTCTCTCTATCTCTATCTCTCTCTTTCTCTCTCTCTCTCTCTCTCTCTTTCTCTCTCTCTCTCTCTCTCCTATCATTTCCCTCACCAACTGCATCATTGCTGTCCTGCCACACCCCACTCACTGTTGCATTCCCTTTTCCCCTCCACTCTATCCCCTACTTTCCTTTTGCACTCACCCTGCCCAATCCTCTGTTCCACTCCACTTACATTGACTTCCCTGTACTTTGAGGGCTCATGCCAGAACATTCTCACCACTATCTCTCTTTCAGAAGAGTGAAAACTCAAAATGTAAAAGACATTTCTTTACTTTTTTTTCCTCATTTTCCGAGTGTCGATGTTACACATTCTATGAGCCCATATGACTCGGGAAAGATCTTTATCCTAAATAATAGACAGGCAGGCAGGCAGACAGACATAGATAGACGTACTAAATATGACGAGGGTGTTAGAAATACCTACATTGCTAGAAATTAGAGCTAAAATGCTCTGATGCTGTTGTCAAAGCACATAATTGTGTGTGTGTGTATATATATATATATATATATATATATATATATATGAAAAGACAAGTCAGGATAGAAAATGCTAAAATAATTTTATTAAAACATTTCAGTACTGGTTTCAGTCATTTGAGACCTTTTCAACTCTAACGATTAAATAATTAAATTTAGAAAAATTAAAAGAAAAGTTTTTTTTAAAAGAATATTTGTATAGTGTTCAAATATAAGTGGCATTTTCCTTGTTTCTGCCTTTCTCTGTCTCTCTTGTTTACTCCTGTGAGTTCGAGGTTGTTGTGAATTCTTGGTAGGGAAGAAGAAGGAGGAGAAGCGGAGGAAGAAGACGAAGAATTTGGGAGTGCCTTGATTGTAGTATTTTGAATGGTCAGTGGAGGCTAGCAATATATATATATATATATATATATATATATATAAATACATATGTAGGTCCCGGGTTGATTCGGGGTTAACCACAGTAAATAAGGTACTCAATACATAGCAGAGTAAAATTAATTTATTATATAGAAGGAGCTTCTACAGGACTAGAACTGTTTCATTCAAGAGAAATCATCAGGAAGCTAGTTAACAAGAATTGTTTTGGCATTTATACATTTAGGCAGGTTTAAAGGGGTGGTGGTGGTGGGGGATTTTTTGGGGGATAGGCATAGCGCAAAAATATCATACTTAGGGGAGTGGTCAAGGAGTCAGTGGTAAAGTAGATAAAAGAATAAATAAAAGAATAAAAAAATAAAATATAAATATATATATACACACACACACACACTGAGAGGGACTATAATCGCCCGAAAACACCGATCGAGAATTCCCTATACTGACAGAGAATTTGGTACTTATACTAACAGAGAATTCAATCTGGAATTTGCCAGTCCTTACTTATGAGCAATGGACTTACGAGTTCCTAGTAGGGTAGAAAGCCAACCAGGCTTTTTTCACCCCTTAATAGGATGTCCACCTTATTCCTTTCCGAGAGCAGAAAGACCGCATTCAATTTCAAACTGAATTCGACAGCTAGCTCTCCTTGAATCCCTAGGTGGTGCTTTATTAACATCTCTGCTGCTCCTTTTATTCGTATACTCTCATCGGTGATCACTGCTCCCAACCATCATCAGAGCACAGTGGCTAAATCAGTTCCAATTTCGATAGTACGCTGCCCCATCTCAGGCCCAGATCCACTCCCTTCAGTATTGCGTCTAATTCAGCCATGTCGATACGGTTGCAATCATCCATTTTCCTGACCTACTCTGCGTCCTCTAACTCGACACATACACACTCCATTTCTAGAATGATCCTTATTGCCATGCTGCTAGCATCACACCGTAAGGTCCCGTTCGCCAATCTGGGCACATACCAGCTTCCTCTTACTGGGTCTTCCGCTCTCACCATCTCTAGGATCTCCTGCATCATAGCCACTGTCCTCTCTCCCACTTTTTCCTTCCAGCTCGCCCCATCTGCTTGTCTTTTGACATAGCTACACACTGTCTGGAGAGCCCACCAGTCTACCACACATTGAGAACAATTCTCATCTGTTCACGCTGGTGCCCAGTTCCAGAACGTTGTTTCCTCTCCAAAATACCAATACACCTGCTTTGTCTCTTTGCACCTTGAGCCCCAGTACAGCTCCTCCTACCATTGCCTCCGGTGGTTTCACCGTTAGTCCAAAATTCTTTAGGTGACCTGTGACCTCTGCTGTCAACATCACGGTCTCATCTACAGCAGTGTTGTCACTATGAGAGTTGGTGGCCTTTTTCACCTTGTCCACCTTTCCCACAATAGACTTGAGGATTGTCGCCATGATCTTCAGTGCTCAGTTCAGCCCCAAATCCAGCATCGTCAAACTGTATGTCTGGCCCTTATGTCTTTAGTAGCTGATATTTCCATAGTTTCTCTCAGACGTGTGTAGCTGCAGATACGCCGACTTCAAGTTGACGATTGTGGAAGCCTTTGTCTTCTGTCTTCATTCTCACAATATTTCCCTGCAAACGTCGGTAAGCTCTCCGCCTGTGTGGTATGAGGCGTGGACATTCAGCTTTCAAAAGTCCAGTACCAACCTGACCTTGCCTTTCATTGGCTGCACCACTGCCATTAGCAGCAATACTCTGCTTTTTACTTCCTCCTTCCAAGGGATTCATACCTTCCTCAATCATCTCTCCACTTACCCCTGGAGCTCGCTCCTGACATCTCTTTTCAGGGTATGCTGATAACAGCTTACCCTATTCCTCAACGTTGGGGGCTTCTTTTTCCAGTGCCACTCAAGTATCCATCGCTGACCGTCGAACACTGCCTGGAAATCCTTAAATACGATGGTGTATACAACACAGTTCTCTTCAGGGCTCTCCTCACTCTCCTGTTGCAAACTCACAGCATGCGTTGTGCCCATCCTGTCTTCACTAACCGTGACACCTCCTCGCCGTCGATCTATGCATGCCCATCACTACATCAACGCCATCACCACATATTTGCTCGCAGACTTATTTTTGTTCCCTGTTCCAACGTCCCCACTTCACTGCTACTTTTACCTCTAATCTCACTGCCATCAATTGCCCTTACACTACTCATTCCATATTTTAGCTAACTTTGAGGTCAATAAGGTCGTTGTACAACCCATGTCTTTGAAGGTTTTTAACACTTTCCATCCAACTACGACCTCGACTCTAGGCAGCAACTGTACGGAAGCCTCTACTTGCTTGCAGGAAGAAACTAGTGAGGTAGTAGTCTCCCTTTAATTCTTTTCTGGCTGCATTTGTAGCAAACTGGTTCAGTTTTCGGCTCCTTGAACTCCCTCGCCATGTGCAGACTCTGACACCTAAAATACTAACCATTAAATGGTTACGGCTGCTACACGGGGTCTCTTCTCTCGTTATTCATCAATCGCCGTCTGACGTTGTAGGCTTCCGTAGCTGCCATCGCTGCTGCATTCCGCCCGGCGTTTCACATCAACCCTCGGGCTTGAGCAATGAATTCACTCATAGACATCTCGCTGCCTGGCCGCTGTTGCAGCTGCACCGATATCTCATCGGGGAAATCATTCATGAGCGTCAGCCACGCTGCTTTTTCTATGCCTTCCCCCATAAATCCAGATGTCGTGGCCAACCTTGGAATTTCTGCTGCATACACGTCCGCGTACTCTCCCACCATGCTCGTCGCTAAGGAGGTGCGCTGGACAGCAATGCCCCCTCGCTATTCAATGGTTGCACCCTCAAATTTATTCCATTTTAGTGGCTCCACTTTAGCATTATTACAAATTCGCGCCTGCCCGGAACATTCTACAACAGCCCCATGTACCAAAGTCTGGCGATGGGCCTGTCTCCCATCCACCTCGCTTTTCTTAGCTTGGCAAACGCAGCTTACCAACCTTCCGTGAAAGGCTTCCTTTAGGTGCCGTTCAATATTTTCCCATCTAGTTGGTCCGCTTTATCCATTTGAGGTACAGTACTAGCGCGTTTCCTTCCAAATACAGAACCATGAGACCTGCCACATCCTCTGGCAGCTACGTTGATCTTCCGAATCCTGGTGATAACATCTCCCTCGCCACAGAAGGATCTGATGGCATCACTAATGATTCATATTTTCGTTGACAAATCATAGAAAAAGCATTGACGAAGGCCAAAATAGCTTAGGTATGAGCAAACTCATATTCATATTCTAGAATTCATACTTTCATTCTATGTTTGTTTCCGTTTCTTATTGTTTATTTCTAAAGAATTAGCATTTTATTGTATCACTATTTTAATATTTATTTACTCTTTACTCTTTTGCTCTTTTACTTGTTTCAGTCATTTGACTGTGGCCATGCTGGAGCACCACCTTTAGTCGAGTAAATCGACCCCCAGGACTTATTCTTTGTAAGCCTAGTACTTATTCTATCGGCCTCTTTTGCTGAACCGCTAAGTGACAGGGACGTAAACACACCAGCATTGGTTGTCAAGCAATGCTAGGGGACAAACACACACACACACACAACACACACACACACACACACACACACACACATATATATATATATATATTATATATATATATATATATATATATATATATATATATATACATATATACGACAGGATTCTTTCAGTTTCCGTCTACCAAATCCACTCACAAGGCATTGGTCGGCCTGGGGCTATAGCAGAAGACATTTTCCCAAGATGCCACGCAGTGGGACTGAACCCGGAACCATGTGGCTGGTTAGCAAGCTACTTACCACACAACCACTCCTGCACCTATTTATTAGTTATTTCTATTTTTATTATTATATTTTAAAAAATTCAAATTCTTTTTAAACTTTATCTCTTTTGACTTTTAATTCATCCCTTAATTTTTCACTCCCCAACTTAAATACTTGTGCACTTTCATCATTGATACCTTGACACCGATCTCTTCTTATACCATTTCTACTTCTCTTTCACAATATTTTTCGTTTCTTACTTATTACACTCCATCTATTTGGGAGCAGATACATGTGCTGTCGGAGCGTGTTTTCCGCCCTATACTTGCATACTCTTTGGGCTTTTCTATGTACCTCGGGGGCTAGTCTAAGATCTCAAGGTCTCTCTAAGATTTACACATCTAACGCTAGCAACACTCCATTCATTTTACCGTACTTTATCCTGAATTCTGCTACTCTTTATGCAATGTGCCTTTCTGGGTCCTTATGTAATCCTTCATAACTTTTGGTTTCTTTTGAATTTTCAGGAATTTTTTGCGAATTTGGGATCTTTTCGGTTTGAACGGCAGTTTTTTAAAATAATTTCTAGGTGACTAAAAAATTTTAAACTTCGTATACTTGTAGAATGTGTTTATAAAACATCTTTTTCTCTTGGCTTTATTGAGAAAATTCTATAGTTTGTATAGTTTGTAAGATATTTGTTGTTGTTTTTTTCTTCAATTTCTGAAATTTCAACCAATCAATGACGTCTATTGAGGTAAAAACATTCTGTGCCGTATGAAAATGTCCCTTGTTTAAGAAACAGATTGGGTTTATTTACATTTCTGAAGAAAAAAAGATACCCTTCCCCCACCCCTAACCCTAACTCTAACCCTAAAAGAGATTGAAATGCTATAGATCGATACTAGGGTCATAATTATGGATGACAATTTCATATGACACCGCTAGAAAAAAATGCCGTTCAAACCGAAAAGATCCCGAATTTGTGTTCTACACACGAGAAATTCAGACGATTATACAAAAGAAAAAAATTATGTGATTTAAGGGAGATTTAGCTGTTGTTTTTAGCATATCCCACGACCGCGTGATACCGCCCTCATTTCCTTACCACTCTGACATGTATTGATGTTTTTCAATATTCTTCTCCCCATAAACACATTTAATGGAATGATGATGCAGCCAGGTATAGTCCATTGCTGGGATTTAAGCAAAAAATTCCAACTGTCCGTATTTTAAACTTCGGTTTAAAAACAAAAATTCGAAAAGGTGTGGAAATTTCTGGATTTATGGGTATAGGAGGGAGGGTTTTAAAAACAAATTAAATCTTTTTTTTACAGTCGTAAGAATTTTCATTTGCAGAATACAAATGCAAAAAGATTTTCTGAAAGTTCCAAAAAATAAAGAAGTTATGAGGAGTTATATGGGATGTTTAAACCAGAATCCCACCTGCTTTTTTGTTCTCTCACAGGAGTGAACAGCTTCCCTTTATTCCCTACTAGCAGTATCGCCCGGCGTTGCTCGGGTTTGTAAGGGAAATAACTATATAAGCATTTTTAGAGATGTAAAGTATAATAGCCATCTCAATATGGCTAACCACAAAGGGGGGGGGTGTTACTGTAGCTTTTTACGTTCTGAGATTTAATAATAAATTTTTAGAGAGTTACTTCCCTTATATATGCCAAAAATGCATTAAAAATGGGAAAAATTGATGGTAAATTTTTTTTAAATCGTAGACTCATTGTAGACGCGCGCTAATACCCAGAAGGGCTCGATATGAATCACGACTATAAGATACTCGGTTTTGGTTAAACTGCACCGCAAAATGTGGGAGTAGTTAGGAATCTAAATCGTAGGAGACAGACAGCACACAACCTCACTTTTATATATAAAGATTTCCTACAATATCTTTATCTCTTCAGTTCAGGAATTTCTAATATTTCTACTATTCTCCCTTGGTCCTATCCCACCGATCCTAAGCCTATTTTAATTTTAATGAACTTTGTCATTATCGTGGAGGCACATGGCTCAGTGGTTAGGGTGTCAGCATCATGATTGTAAGATTGTGGTTTCGATTCCTGGACTGGACGACACTTTGTGTTCTTGAGCAAAGCACTTCATTTCACGTTGCTCCAGTCCACTCAGGTGGCAAAAATGAATAATGCTGCGATGGACTGGCGTCCCGTCCAGTTGGGGAACACATACACCATAGAAACCGGGCCCATGAGCCTAGTTAGGCTTTAAAAGGGTGCATTTATTTATTATGTCATTATCAGCTCTATGTACACTCAACACTTACATATTTAATATAGTTTTATACTACACTTCAGTTTCTTTTTTTTACTTTAGGTCTTGGCTTTAATTCCTTGATGTCCACCCACCCCTACTGTTTTTCTTTTAAGCCCTGGCTTGTCACATTTTAGGGTCACAGGAACAGTTCTGCTTAGCTTCGTTCCATTCCCTCTCACTTTACTCATGTGGTTTTTGGCCTACATCCATTCATAGAAAGCAAGCCAGTTGCAGCCTGGTGCCACTCTCCAGCCTGCAAACTCCTGTCAAATTGTCCAGACTATGCCAGCATGAAAAGCAAACTTTAAATGATGATATACATGCATATATTCATGTATATATATATATATATGTGTGTGTGTGTGTGTGTATGTACCGTTGGCGATTTTTTTTTCTCTGTCTTCCCTTCTCTGGATCTTTCCTTCTCCTATGTTTCCGACGAAGAGCTCCGCTCAAAACGTTAAACCCTCCGTCTTTCCTTCTCTCCTGAGCGTCCAATAATACTATATGTGTTCCACGTCCTCGTGTTGTGTTTTTTTGTGCTTTCTTGTTTGGATTAACTTTATATATATATATATATATACATGTATGTATGTGTGTGTATATATATTTACATATATATATATATACATGTATGTATGTGTATGTGTATATATATATATATATATGTATGTATATATATGTATATGCATATATGTATGTATATGCATATATGTATATATATGTGTATATATATATGTATGTATATGTAGATGTGTATACCAGAGTAAACATATGTGAAACAAGGTAGGAAAAAATAGTACTCGAATATTTGAAGTTGAGTGAGTGAGTGAGTGTGTGTACATACATACATATATATATATATATAAGGCGCATGGCTCAGTGGTTAGAGCGTCGAGCTTACGATCGTGAGGTTGTGAGCTCGAATCCCGGACCGGGCTGCGTGTTGTGTTCTTGAGCAAGACACTTTATTTCACGTTGCTCCAGTTCACTCAGCTGTAGAAATGAGTTGCGACGTCACAGGTGCCAAGCTGTATCGACCTTTGTCTTTCCCTTGGATAACACTGGTGGCGTGGAGAGGGGAGGCCGGTATGCATGGGCGACTACTGGTCTTCCATAAAACAACCTTGCCCAGACTTGTGCCTCAGAGGGTAACTCTCTAGGTGCAAACCCATGGTCACTCATGACCGAAGGGGGTCTTTACCCTTTTACATATATATATATATGATTTAGTTAGGAGTATTCTTAAGAATCGAGGCACATTATGTAGGACGCCAGAAAGAGCTAGGTACGATGACATGGAGCTCACGGTGAAATAAAACAACATTGTAGGCTTCAAGTACCGGCAGGATAGCATAGATATGCAAGTACCAAATTCAATTAGTAACCGTGGGTGTGAGTCACCACTGGATTGTTGATGTGATGTAGGTATAAAAAGTAATTTTAATTGGTATTTAAAATTCACAGCAGCTGTTTCTGTTTCTGTGGAATTTTGTTTAATGTTGTTGTAGGAGATTCCATCGTATCATGGAATCCACTATCATCAGGCAGAAAATTTAACAGGTAACATCAACCTGGACATAGCCAGCATTTGTTGAGCTAGTAGTAATGCATTAGTGGAGGCACATGGCCTAGTGGTTAGAGCAGCAGACATGCGGTCGAGGGAGCACCGGTTCGAATCTCAGACCGGGCGATGTGTGTGTTTATGAGCGAAAACACCTAAGCTCCACACGGCTCCGGCAGAAGGTAATGACGAACTTCTGCTGACTCTTTCGCCACAACTTTCTCTCACTCTTTCCTCCTGCATCTTGCAGCTCACCTGCGACGGACCGGCGTCCCGTCCAGGTGGGGAACCTATATGCCAAGAAACCGGGAAACCAGCCCTTATGAGCCAGGCAGGGCTCAGGAAAGAACAATTTTTTTTTACTTGTAATGCATTCAGTTTCTATGCTCATACGTATAGAAGAAAGTGTGGTCCAAAAGCGGCAGTTAACAAACAGAAATAAGAAATCATTGAAGTATACAATGAGAGAATCTAATTACATTTTTCTAATTTAGTTTATGGTTCAACATAAACACAAAATACAAAAAAATCTGAAATTTCTAGAGACAGTGGAGCCAGAGATTGTAATTAAAGTCATGAAAACCATCGCAGATTTATCCTCAGTTAAAGGAGACATACAAAGGAATCCACCGACCCCAACATCATTCATCAAACTATCATCCACTTTTATCCCTTCCTTCACATATGTACGCACAACAGATATACACATATATATTCACATTATACATGAATATATATATATATATATATAGGTGCAGGAGTGGCTGTGTGGTAAGTAGCTTGCTTACCAACCACATGGTTCTGGGTTCAGTCCTACTGTGTGGCACCTTGGGCAAGTGTCTTCTACTAAAGCCTTGGGCCGACCAATGCCTTGTTAGACGGAAACTGAAAGAAGCTTGTTGTATGTATATATATATGTGTTTGTGTGTCTGTATATATATATGGTTGTATGTATATATATATGTGTTTGTGTGTCTGCGTTTGTCCCCCCAACATCGCTTGACGACCAATGCTGGTGTGTTTACGTCCCCAAAAGAGAACGATAGAATAAGTAGTATTCTTACAAAGAATAAGTCCTGGGGTCGATTTGCTCAACTAAAGGTGGTGCTCCAGCATGGCCGCAGTCAAATGACTGAAACAAGTAAAAGAGTAAAGAGTACGTCACATATTCACATACACACACATAATATAGCACTAATTTCAAAATAATGATAGAATAGAAGATTAACTATTGGTTAATTAATCAAAGTGGATTATAATCATATTCAATTATCTCAATATGCATGTGGGTGTCTGTGCAAATGAAAGCGGGTATGTATAAATGTATATGAATATACTAGCTAATACTTGCGTATGAATGTTTGAACGAGCATGCTAATTGCTGGTGACCATTCATATAATGAGAATTATCAACACATTACTGGATTCTTCTAATATATATATATATTTAAGTAGAAGGGCAAGCAACAGGTTGCTTTGCCGCATACCGAAAGAATTAGAAATAGCAGTCAGAGACTGTTTATTTCTATATTCTACAAGTGGGGCTCCACATAGGACATAACCCTGCAATTCACATATGCAAAATAGGAGGAATAAATAACGAAAACAATGCCTTACTGTTAATAGCGAACATGTTTCTAGATCAGAAGTAAGAAAATGCTTCATGTCTTTCATCAGCGCCATCTTCGATAGATTTATCAAATGCCACCTACCTCCACCTTTGACCAGGCGACATCAAAATAGTGGGAGAAATTATTTACCCTTATTATTATATATATATTATATAAAATCCATGTCTGTGTCTTCTAGGATCTCGGGCATCCTCCATCCGATTGCGCTCAAATTTGATATGGAGATACCAACAGTATCAGGGCATGTATAAGTCTTGAAAAAAATTACAAAACTCGATTCCAGGAGAATGTGATCAATAAAGCCATGGGAACATGCATTTGTACATGCAAGTACACCAGCTGTTGCAATCAATACTACGTGTACGTGAGAAAAATGTACGTGCAGTTTGCGCAAAGAAAAGCCGGCTGGATTGAAATAATGCCACAAAATGCAGTATTTTTAAGAGACCAAAAAAGTAAGATGCAAAAGAGATATTTTCTTCAAACTTGGCATGAAGGAAGGAAAGACTATTTGGTTTCTCAAGAAGTTTTCTTTTTGCCTTAACTTTAACAAAACCAAAAATTTTATTGAAATAAAGGCATGCTTAATTATTTTTTAATGAAAAGAAAACACTGATTGCTTTTTATTCAGCAGATATGATTCAGCACCGTCCATTGGACAGGGGGCATTTTGCTCGTATATAATATATATATATATATATGTATATATATATACACACACACACATATTTACATACAGATGTATGTATACATATACATACATGGACATGTACAGCTGCATGTATATTCACATACATACAGGTAGACACACATACACACACATGTATATATGAATTCATCATTCAGGGTCCATTTCCCATGTGGTGGTTTGAAAGAGTCTAAGCCAGCCACAGAGCTGCATTTCTATATCTGGGTACCCTTTCTTACACAGACCATCTTGAGTGTGTAAGATGGTGATGGTGATGATAATGTCTGTATATACAGAGTAGGCCAGAAGTCACGCACAAAATAAGTTCAATACATTTTGGAATTGTCAAAGACATGCTTCAATTTTTCTAAAATTGAATAAAATAAAATAAAGATGAATACTTATACATGGTGAACAAAATCATCATCATCAGCATCATCATCGTTTAACGTCCGTTTTCCATGCTGGCATGGGTTGGACAGTTTGACTGAGGACTGGTGAGCCAGAAGGCTGCACCAGGCTTAATCTGATCTGGCAAAGTTTCTACAGCTGATGCCCTTCCTAATGCCAACCACTCCGAGGGTGTAGTGGGTGCTTTTACGTGACACGGGTACGAGGGCCAGTCAGTCGGTTCTGGCAACAACCACGCTCAAAAGGTGTTTTTTTTACATGCTACCTGCACATGAGCCAATCCATGGCCCTGGCAATAATCATGCTCGGATGTGCTTTTAACGTTCCACTGGCACGAGTGCCAATCAGGTGTAACTGTCATCAGCCACGTCAGTAATTTTGATTTCACTTGCCTCAATAGGTCTTTGCAAGCAAAGTTCATTGTCCAATGAATGAGAAGTATTCAATAAGTGGGCTGGTTACACCCACTGGCATAGGCCATGGGCTATGGTCTCACTTGGTTTGTCGGGTCTTCTCAAGCACAGTATATCTCCAAAGGTCTCGGTCACTAATCATTGTCTCGATAAGGCCCAAATAATCCTTTCTACTAAAGGCACAAGGCCTGAAATTTTGCAGGTGGGACACTAGTCATTTACATTCACCACAGTGTTTCATCAGTATTTTGCCCAGCGCGCTAACGATTATGCCAACCTGCAACCTTAATAATAATAATAATAATGGTTTCAAAATTTGCCACAGGGGCAGCAATTTTGGGATAGGGGATGAGTCGATTACATCAACCCCTGTCCTCAACCAACGATTCTGCCAGCTTGCCACCTTAATAATAATAATAATAATAATCCTTTCTACTATAGGCACAAGACCTGAACTTTTGGGGGAGGGGACTAATTGATTAAATCGACTCCAGTGTTTCACTGGTATTTAATTCACTGACCCCAAAAGGATGAAAGGCAAAGTTGACCTCAGCAGAACTTGAACTCAGAATGTAAGGAAAGATGAAATACTTCTAAGCATTTTGCCCATGATGAAGGATTTGGTGTGTGACTTTTGGCCCACCCTCTGTATATTTATATTTATTTATGTGTGTGTGTTTATTTGTTAATTGCTGGCTTAAATTCTATAAAAGGAGGACGTTTAGATCCCAAACAAGGAAACATATATATTTTTCAAACCTATCACACACTTTAAATCTTTATTTTTTTTTTTTCATTCCTAAAGAGATCAGAATACTTGGATACCAATTTCTCCAGCTTTTACACAACACAAAACTCATGAAAACTGAAAAGCAATTCACATCTGCCAAATTTATTAAAATAGGATTTTAAATAAACAACAGCAACAACAACAACAACAACAACAACAAATGGGGTTTTTTTTGTAAATAAATAACAAACTTTAAAAAAATATAAAAAATAAAAAACAAAAACCTAATCATATAAAAAAAAAAGTTGTAGACACTATGTATGTGTGTGTGTGTTTTATATATATATACATATATTTATATATATATATATATATTGCATCATATACATAATAGCATATAATATACACTCATAATATACACATGTACAACCACCCACGTAAGACCTTGAAAATCAAGGACAGATCACAACAACCGCAGTAAGAGGAAGTTTGTGGCGCTTTTGGTGGTGAGGATGATGGTGGTGGAGGTGATGGTGGTGGAGGCGATATGACTGGTGGAAGGTGGGATACTGTCTGTGATGTGTGGGATGCTGGGGTTACCAGGGTGATGCAAGGGAAAGCAGGTGGTCTCCACTGCCGTTGTTGTTCCTCCTTTCATATGGTACTCAAGACCTTATCATCCGACAGTCGGTAGTACACGGAGTCAGTGCTACCGGCTGCAGTGTCATCGTTGAGTTCTGAGCTGCCTGCCATTGATTGGTTAGTGGTGGTGGTGGTGGTAGTGGTGGTGGAGGTGATATTGGCCGTGGTGGTGGTGGTGGTGTGGTGGTGTCACATACTTCACTGCTGTTGAATGCAAGTTGGTCTTCATCACTAGGTATAGTTAATGCTGGACATTCAAAGTGGACACAGTGAAAAACCTTTAAAAAAAATGAAACAAAAAAGAATTAAGAACTGATGTGGTGGTGATGATGATGATGATGGTAATAATGATGATAATGATGGCCGAAGTGATAAGGTGAGGTGACAGTGGTGGTGATATTTAACCCAGGGATAGAACTGCTCAAGCCTTTAATCCCTACTTCTTTCTTTTTTTTTTTAAAGTGTAATGTACGAGGGGCTGCTGAAAAGTTCCTGGCTTTAAGGGTTTTGCGAAAGGCCTGGTTGGAGGCCCAACCTTCCAAGTTCTTTCACAGGGCTTAGAAAAACTAAAGGACCACTTCAATAGGTGTGTGAATCTGAGAGGGGAATATGTTGAATAAAATCATAATTAATTGATCCTTTTAAATTTTTTTTTACCCAAAACCAGGAATTTTTCAGCATCCACTTCTATCTCAGACTACAATATCATCTATTTTCAAAGCAGTAAGTACAATTGGAGGTGAATTTAATTTCTATTTCTAGCAGGTCAAGCAATTATGTAGAGACTTTCTCTTTACTTTATGGTGGTGGTGTTAAAAGCACAACTAGTTACAGCAGTGTGTTTGTTATATACTCTTTTACTTGTTTCAGTCATTTGACTGCAGCCATGCTGGAGCACCGCTTTTAGTCGAGCAACTCGACCCCTGGACTTATTCTTTGTAAGCCCAGTACTTATTCTATCGGTCTCTTTTTGCCAAACTGCTAAGTGACGGGGACGTAAACACACCAGCATCGGTTGTCAAGCAATGCTAGGGGGACAAACACAGACACACAAACATATACACACACACTTATATATATATACATATATACGACAGGCTTCTTTCAGTTTCCATCTACCAAATCCACATCCAAGGCATTGGTCGGCCCGGGGCTATAGCAGAAGACACTTGCCCAAGATGCCACGCAGTGGGACTGAACCCGGAACCATGTGGTTGGTTAGCAAGCTACTTACCACACAGCCACTCCTGCGCCTATACCAAACAGTATTTATAATTTTTTACATATTCATTAATTTAGCTTACAATAAATCAGCACAAACTTTTGTCATCAATCTTTAGTCAGTTTTTCCAAACTGGAATAGAATGTCAGAGACCATATGACACATGCTTGATTTCTACAGCTGGATGCTCTTCCAGTTGCTGACCACTCATACACTGTAGACCAGACACATTGTGCCACCATCACTACACAAGTTGCTGGTAGCAAAACTACAAGAATCTTCCCTATTGCTCTGATTCTAGTTTGTCTTCAGTTACTGCTCTCCTTGATGGGTTGCCCAGTCTGAGACTTGTGGAATCTATATTTCCTTCAAATAAATGCATTTGAGACTCTAAAAATGTTTGCATTCTACCAACATTTAATACTCCATGCTGCTTATTACCACAAGACATTTATTGTAAACATGAGTGGCGCAGGAGTGGTTGTGTGGTAAGTAGCTTACTAACCAGCCACATGGTTCCGGGTTCAGTCCCACTGCGTGGCATCTTGGGCAAGTGTCTTCTGCTATAGCCCCGGGCCGACCAATGCCTTGTGAGTGGAGTTGGTAGACGGAAACTGAAAGAAGCCTGTCGTATATATGTATATATATGTATGTTTGTGTGTCTGTGTTTGTCCCCCTAGCATTGCTTGACAACCGATGCTGGTGTGATTATGTCCCCGTCACTTAGCGGTTCGGCAAAAGAGACCGATAGAATAAGTACTGAGCTTACAAAGAATAAGTCTCGGGGTCGATTTGCTGGACTAAAGGCGGTGCTCCAGCATGGCCGCAGTCAAATGACTGAAACAAGTAAAAGAGTATGTGTTCACTACATCTTAACATGATCCTTATATTCTTATTTCTTTATTGCTCACAAGGGGCTAAACACAGAGGGGACAAACAAGGAGAGACAAAGGGATAAAGTCAATTACATCGACCCCAGTGTGTAACTGGTACTTATTTAATCAACCCTGAAAGGATGAAAGGCAAAGTCGACCTTGGCAGAATTTGAACTCAGAACATAGCGACAGACGAAATACCGCAAAGCATTTCGCCCAACATGCTAACGTTTCTGCCAGCTCGCCGCCTTATGACCCTTACATTCTGTTAACACATCAACCATTGTTGAACACACTAACACACACTACACAACCGTGACTTGTTTCTTTTGTTTTCAGTTCAGCTACTTTTCCATTCCACTCTCTCCCACATGTACGGGGCATCTGTTCACTGGAGAAAATCAACAATTTCTCAGTCTTTCAGTTAAGCAGTGCTAATGACAAAACACTGAAGTGGTGTTTATGCTCACAAACATCTGAATGCGTGTGTGAATACACACGAGTTTTCTTGTCATTTTAACCTATTATTTTCATTCACAATGCATTGGTTTGCCTAGGTTTTCATATAGTTCTTCACCATATAACCATGTGTCTGCATGTATACACACACACATACTTCTGAATGGCTTCCACAGAAATGTCACGATCAGAGCATTGGTTAATCTAAGGCTTTCAAAGTTGCTGAAGCATGGAACAAACTGCCTGCGTCAGTTGTTGACTGCCATGACACTGCATCCTTTAAGGCCCTCATGCTTTCCGAAATCCGCCGAAACTACACCTGATTGTCCCCCTTCCATACTCATACACATATGTGTATGTCATGACTCATGCACTGTTCTTTTCCTGACGCTTGTACATTACCCTATGTACTTTACATACACTTTAGATAAGTTGTAGTGCACCTGAGCACTGTACACAATGTTTTATTATTATTATATTATTATTATTAAGACAGTTTTGCAAAGTGGAATTGAACCTATATCCAATTGATTGCATGTGGAAATCTTAACCACAGGACTACAGCACTAAAACTGGATCTTTCTTATCGATTCTTATATTAAGGACCTCTTTGGAACACAAGGGGTTGTGTTAGTGAACTGTTAACATCAGACCAGAGACTGTCCTGGTTAGCTTTGAAATATCAGACCAAAAATGGGCCTGGAGTTTTGAAATAGGGTGGTTTGCAATGGTTAAGGTGAGTTGATAACACTGGGCTAGTGGAGCCTTGAGTGTGTGACCAACACCGAGAGACAGAGCAAAGTTTGCACTTACTTCATTTGCTGTATTGCGAGTACCGACTATCTTCACAAAAGCGACAGGTCTTCTCTCAAAAACAATTGTCTGCCAGGATCTGAAAATAAGGAATGTAGTTTTATTTCATTTCAATTTTATTTTTGCTCTAGAAAGCTGATACTGGGGTAATGTTGTTCCTGTAGCCAAGGCAACCACAGGAAACCTAGATTTTCTCTTCAAACTCACTGTAGTGTGCATTCTGAACAATTTAGTTGTTGTTTAAAGCAGGCCAAAAAACTATGTAAACCAGGAGTTCTCAACTAATTTTTGCCTCTTTTTTCTCATTCTCTTTTACTTGTTTCAGTCATTTGACTGCGGCCATGCTGGAGCACCGCCTTTAATCGAGGAACTCGACCCCGGGACTTATTCTTTTGTAAGCCCAGTACTTATTCTATCGGTCTCTTTGGCCGAACCGCTAAGTGACGGGGACACAAACACACCAGCATCGGTTGTCAAGCAATGCTAGGGGGACAAACACAGACACACAAACACACACATGCATATGCATATATATATATATATATATATATATATATATATATATATATATGATAAATCTCAGAGCGAGTTATAAACAGTAGCGGTAACACATCGTGTTGCATATTTGCCATTTGAATATGGCTAACCCATAAGGGTGGATGCTACTGTAGTTTGTAGCCCCAGGAAGATATCTCCTCCAGCTGGCCATAGACACACTATCTGTGTCCTGTCAGTATTTGTGAAAGGGAGTCATCCTCCCCGTCTTCAACACGATACACACGTACCCGAGTTTCAAGGTGTTTACCTTTCATCAGCGTGTGACAATCATATATACGTGTGACATATATACGACGGGCTTCTTTCAGTTTCCGTCAACCAAATCTACTCACAAGGCTTTGGTCGGCCCGAGGCTATAGTAGAAGACACTTGCCCAAGGTGCCACGCAGTGGGACTGGACCCAGAACCATGTGGTTGGTAAACAAGCTACTTACCACACAGCCACTCCTACTGTGGATTCTATTTTTCCAAAAATCTTATATGGACCTACCCAGGGGCCATAGGGACCCTGGCTGAGTAGCACTGACGTAGAGGCTTTATTGCTAGCATGAGGTTTACTTGATAGAGAGTCAATGAGATTTTAGAGCTTTTATTTAGTAGGACCCTATGAAACCCTAGAGATTCATAGGGTCCTTACTAAGCCCTGGTTTTCCATTAAAGCAAGAAAGATATTGTTAACTTACTTGCAAGGTTTCTGTTGATTGTCAGCTACTTTCACCCAATGTTGTTGATCGATTGACACTTCTATATAATAACTGTAACTTCTGTCATCACAGTCCCACAATAATAACCTGAAACAGAATCATTATTATCATTATCATTGTTGTTGTGTTATCACTGTTAAGGTGGCAAGCTGACAGAATCATTAGTGGCATTTCATCCAACTTTCGTTCTGAGTTCAAATTCTGCCAAGGTCAACTTATCCTTTCAGGGTCAATAAAATAAGTTCCAGTATAGTAGTGCAGTCAGTGTAATCAACTCACATCCTCTCCCAAAATTTCAGACCTTCTGCCTATAGGAGACAGAATTATTACACTGAGTAACAAAATTTTTATTCTTTTTTTTTTTTGTCTATTTCCTATTTGATTCCATCTAGAAATCACTACTATTCCTTTCAAACTTTGCTTTTATCACCTGGGCATCAATGTTTTGAAACTGACCTATTTTCCATTACATTTCAGACAGATTCAGCACTGAGTTGCTGAAGCGGAAATATCATTATAGCAAATATCACAGATTTGCTTGTCACTTGCTTGACCTTAACCACTTGAGCATGTCCCTTAGTGGCTGAAAATATGTGCATCTCTGATCATGAGCAGGAGTAGTGAGGAAGCATCATAGCCATGTATCAAGAGGGATTCTTTGGGGTTTGAGTAAATGCAACAAAAGCAAAGTTTGAAGGAAAAATTAACCATTTTTCATACTTTCTCAGGGTAAGCAAATAGGAAATAATATCAGTTGCTATCCAAGGACAAAAATCATGTTATACAGTGTTACCCTGCCATTATTCTCTGAAGTAAATAAAATATGTACTGGACATCAATCTTAACTACACACTGAAACTCTAAATTTGAGATTCTTTTGCCTATATTTGAAATCATGATTATCCGGAGGTTTTTAGTTATGGCCTTTTATAGTCTGAATTTGAAACATCATCCACATCCACTTGGCCTTTCTTCCTTTAGAAATTAAGATGTGGTAAGAAAGACTGTGCAACAGACAGCATGTCTAGATATCTTCCTATATATTTATTCTAAGTCAACTCCCACCAAGGTCAACTTTTTCTTTAATTCCTCCAAAGTAAATAAAATACCAGTCAAATGCCGGGATCAATTCAACTGATTATATCTTCCCATCAAATCTGAGGATTTACACTGATGCTACACAAACACACACACACAATGGGCTTCAGTACAGTTTCCATCTCTCAAATTCCACTCACAAGACATGAGTGCAGCTGATTACATCAACTCCAGAACTTATTTCATTAACCTACAGAGAAGTAATGGGGAAATGAAACAGGCTGAGATTTGAACTCAGAATCTAAAAGTACATCAAATATCACACGTTTTCTTTTCTACTCTCCCCCCATTGACCATCCATTACTTTACACAGAATCCCTACTTACCTCATTGAACTGCACATGTATGGCTGTGCCAACTGTACGACAATGGCACCACTACCAAGCTGGTGACACGTATAGCCAGAGTCCCAGTCATACTGGTGGACATCACCATTGATCAGGGCATTCCTACTGCGACTCACTCCTTCAATGACACATGCGCTGGCCTTGATTGTGGAAACATTCTCCTGAGGCACTGAAAACAAACATAAGAGCAAGGTTTTATTTCTACCATATCACACTTCTTATATGTCAATCACAACCAGGATACACAAGTCAACTACAACCCATGTCAATTACCACTATACCAAGTCCCATACCTTACAATTATCTCTATTATCTCTATATATATAAACGGCAAAATGTCTGTGTGTGTGTCCTTTATACAAATCCACAATTTTTCAATTAGAGGGCTCGCACTTTCTATGGTCATTCAAAACCATCCAAGGGTGGTCGTGCGCATCTTTATATTTCCCCAGTCACCCCGCAAAGCCATTAAAAAATCAATAGAAGTGACTTTTTTGTGAATTTTCTATCCAAAACCCAATCAAAATTCCTGAAACTTGATACACCAATTGAATGCCAGCCAGCTTTATGTGATTGGTCGGAGATTTGGACAGTACTCGCATGTATGTGTGCACACACGCAGCTGTATATGCATGCACTAGCACTATGACCCAGCGATGCCGGGTCATAGTGCTAGTATGATATAAAAGAGGAGCTGATCTCCATCTGTCTGGCTACACAAAGTATGTGAAGGAGGGGGAGGAGTAAAAGTTGTTTCCGAGAGAAAAATACAGCGAGATAGAGAGTGTATGAAAGATAGGTAGTGTTGCCACCAGATGAAGCTTTTAAAGGGGAACCACTTTTGGGTCTGCTGTAAGTAATATGTTTTTCTTCTGGGGTCTGGGGGCGGCAGCTACAGATTAGCCATCAATATATAAATCATTGTTGCTTTTTTTTTGGGGGGGGTTTTCCTTTTTCGACATACTGTGACAAGGGAGGTAACTCACAGAGTTCTACCTAAACAAGAGAGGCAGGTTTTTTTTTAGACACGTTTGCCATCTCCTTTACGATGTGTGTGTGTGTGTGTGTGATATCATGTTTATTTACGGTTAATGCGGGAAATTTAACAGGGAGTGAAGGTAGCATTAAACTCGAGTGTGAACAGAAAATGCAAAATTCACACAACACAAAACTGGAAGGAATATCTTGGAGTCGCCCAACCACAAATGCATCCAATTTCTTTGTCGGTGACAATAAAACATCCCATGTAGTGACTCTACCCTCATCCAATGGTAAATTGCTACTTTTATTACAACATTAGTGATGGTGCTGATGTATTTGGAAGCGTTCAGGTTTCAGCACTTCTTCAGAATATGTTCTTTTTATTCGTGTACGGGGCTCAATCATTCAACCACGACCATGCTGGGGCACTACTTTCTGTAGTGTAACTGATTACAGTGAACCCTACCTACCAACACTAATTGTTTTAGCAAGATATGTGTGTGTACATATATTCTGTACACAAACACACACATCTACACACCTGAAATAGGTAAAAATACTCTACAAAGTCAAATGGCAAATATGATGTTTATTAATGATGGGATGCAGGTAATGTATATTTTCATAAGTTCCGAACACAGAGACCTTACATTCTTGAGATCTGTTAGGTACTGTTCAAATTGCAAGGATCTGAGATGGTTACAAGAGAAACCACTGCTAGGGAAATGGAACAACCAAAATGTAAATAGCTCACGTATAAGACTGTGTACACATCTCGCTTATAAGACTATGTCGTTTAATAGCATCTAGGAGGTGCTTCATTTCCACTCACCAAAGTGAATGACACTTCGGCCAGGAGAAATTAATATCATCAGACAGTATCCAATGATCATCAGGTATTTCGACCCAGGACTGTTAACACCTTCCCATTATATAATGTGTGTGTGTGTGTGTGTGCAGACAGCTTACCTATAAGGCTATGTGTGTGTGTAGAGTGCTTACCTATAAGGCCTTCCTCTAAATGAAATTGTTGATTTGTGAAGAAACACTCCATAGATACCACATGGAACACTCGGTTGACTGTATTGTGGGTGCCGACTATTTTGATGTATCTGGGGAAAGAAAAGAATGGTTAAATAGTTAACACATGTAGGAACATTGATAGAGAAGACATCCATACAACATGGATATGCAGATTATTGTGGTTGCATGTTGTCCAAATGAGCTGAGTGAGCAGACATACACAGGTGTTCCAGGCATGGCCATCACAACTTACTGTCCCTTCCCCTTTTAAGAGAGTTATAGTGTTATTTGAAGGAGATTCAACTGCTATTTCTAGCATATTCAGTGACCATAACCTCCCCACCTCGTCAATAGCACATGGCATATTGGTGACACATGTACTACATCAATAATACATGTAGGAATGTTGGTAACAGCCAATATACTCATACTGCCATGTACCTCCATTATCAATGTTTTCACATGTATTTCTGATGTGGTGCAAGAATGCCTTAAATGTCACATTTTATGCAGCTACATGTCATACCAATGAACCATGTTACCACCATGCTGCATACTACATGTCCATTGTAATTGTAAGATCATCAAGACATATGGTACACATGGTTTCCAAACACCAATGGCAGCACAATTCACAATGGACACATGTAGAATGCAACATGGTAGTGGAAAATTATATACATTGCTAACACATGTAGCTGCATAATAAAACGTGATAGTATGCGGTGGTGGCATTGATAATGGCAATACAGACTGGTGGTAGATGGCTACATGTGCTACAAACTGCCTGGCACAGAAGAGACACAGAAATGAGAGGCACATGTGGAAGAGAAATAGGAACTCAAATGGGACAGGAGTAGAGACATGAGTGGTGCAGAAACGGGGGCATGTGTTGCGCAGAAGTGGGGGGTTCATGAGGAACAGAAGTGGAGGGGCTTATGTTGTACAGAAACAGGGACTCGTGTTGCACAGAAACGGTGACTGGCAGAACTGTTAGCATGCCAGGCAAAATGCTTAACAGTATTTCATCTGCCGCTACATTCTGAGTTCAAATTCCGACATGGTCGACTTCGCCTTTCAGCCTTTCGGAGTCGATTAAATAAGTACCAGTTACGCACTGGGGTCGATATCGACTTAATCCGTTTGTCTGTCCTTGTTTGTTCCCTCTGTGTGTAGCCCCTTGTGGGCAGTAAAGAAATAAGAAACGGGCTTGTGTTGCACAGAAATAGGGTCTCCAGTTGCTCAGAAATAGGAGGAGCGTGATAAGACATAGAAGCTTAAAAGCCTGCGTGATAGAAGTAGCAACAATTTATGTGACTGAGGAGACGAGAAATTCTTGTGATAAATAAAAAGGGCTGGGTCAGTTTGTGTGCCAAAGGGAAAAGTTATTACATGACATGAAAGTAAATGATAGAGGTAACAGCAAGTGTGACAAGACACTGGATAAAACAACTTGTAACATTACTGGTATAGCTGACATGTTGTCCATCACACCAGCCCAGAACAACTTACCTGACAATAAGCTAATGAGGGAGCCTCTCTATGGTCACTGAATGTGCTAGAAATAACAACTAAATCTTCCTCAAACAACACAGTGTCTTAGGAGAAGACGTATTAGATAACATGGTCCTAGGTTCCTCCATCATCATCATTTAACATCCGTTCTCCATGCTCTCGTGAATTAGACGGTTTGAGAGGACTTGGCCAGCTAGAGAGCTTCCCAAGCGCCATTTCTCTGTTCTTATATGGCACCGATGGCTATGGCTGGCATGCCTCTGGTCATTGGTCTACTGGATCAGGGTTGACCTAGAGCTAAACAAGTACATCTTACCTGACAACCTTTGCTGGGAAGTGTAGCGTCTGCCAGGACCGACACAAATATTTGGTGTGATCAATGATTCGCTGATAATCTTTGTCATCCATCGATACCTCAATGTAGTAGGAATACGACCTGTCGGAAAATAGAGAGACATTGCGGTGTTGATGACACATAATAGAACTGAGGGAGATGCTAGAAACTGTGATTATGGTGGAATACGGAATGACAGTCACGGTAGTAATAATAGTGGGCAGTGGTCACAGTTGAAGTGGTTGTGAAGACAAAGAGAATCTCATCCAACATTATCTTGCCATCCTCACACACACACATTCTCAAGTTCATTTATAGACACATGAATACACAAACACAAGCGTAGATACACACATTCTCTGATGCATTTATAGACACACATGAACATACACACATGCAGTTACACACATTCTAACATACATTTATAAACACAGAAACACACACACACACACGCATGTAGACACACATTCTTAGGTGTATTTATAGACACGTGAACATACACACACACACACACACACACACATTCTCAAATACATTTATAGACACGTTGGCCAGCTCCTATGAAACCATCCAACCTATGCCAGCATGGAAAACGGACGTTAAATGGTGATGAACGATGATGATGATTACATGAATATATATACACACACACACACATGTACACACAAGCACAAATACACACATTCTCAGGTACATTTATACACACCTTAACACACACACAAGCCCACTCAAATACACAGATGTGCAAAGAGGCATGCGGATCCACTCGGTGTTACCCAAAATCTCTAACATGACACAGGTAGGATCATCAAAGAAAAGATAAAGAAATCTGTCCCCTGCTAAGTAGCACTACCACTCACCTCATGTCCCTGTCCCAAAGCAGCATCTTGATGGTGTTGATTATGTATGGCTGGCCCAGTTCGATGACGATACCTTGACCATTGTTGTCGTCAATTGGATGCCGGGTGAAGCCTCGGTCAAAGTCATACATCTGAGTGTCCCCGTCCAGCAGAGCTGTTCTCATCTCACCCTTAATAACCTGGGCACCATGGCTAATTGTGGCAATATTTTCCTCCGGTACTGAAACGAACAAAACAAGGAACTCCTTAGCTTTTACAGAAAATATATAGAATGAAACAAAAAAAAAACAGTCTTTAAAACAGGAAAAAAAGAGAGATGTGAATGGGTGTGTGTGTGTGTGCATGTGAATGTCTGAGTGCGCACATGTGAATGTGTGCGTGTGAGTCATGTATGCGTGTCAACATATGTGTGTGTGCATGTGTGGATGTATGTGCATATGGAGGTGAGTGTGGATATGTGTGTGTGCATGTGTGTGGATGTCTGAGTGCGTGCATGTGAATCTCTGTGTGTGTGTGTGTGTGTGTGCATGTGAGTCGTGTATGCGTGTCAACATGTCTGTGTGTGTGTACATGTGTGGACGTATGTGCATATGGAGGTGAGTGTGCATGTGTGTGGATATGTGTGCATGAGTGGACATGTGTGTAAGTGTGGACATGTGCGCATGAATGGGTACATGTGCTTGTGGATGCTGACATGCACATGAATGTGTGTGTGTGTGTGTGTGTGTGCATGCATGTGGATGTCTGTGTATGTATGCATGTGAAAATGTTCCTGTGTGGACATGTGCAAGTGCTGATGTGCACGTGAGTGTGTGATTAACCAGTACAGAATACTGGCAGTAAATGTGGACTGTGAAATGGATAGAATAAACTAGAATGAATTTACAGATAGAAAAGCGAGTAGCAGTGCATAGAGTGCAGTGTTCTATTCAAGACAAATCATCAAAAAGAAAAATTAGGAAAAATCATACCAAGAAAGCCCCGGTACTTGAGATCCATTCCACGACATTCCCAGATAACTTGGATGGCATCCAATATGGCATTTGGTGACACAAGATTCGTCGGCCGTACAACCTCAAAAAGGTCTTTTATTGAGATGAGTGGCAATCGTACAGCTTCCAACACAGAAGCACGGTCTACACCAGGGTTGCATTCACACCATTTACAGATGGCATGAAAGATCTTGATTTCTTGGGCACAAAATGAATCACGAGACAAAAGTTCTTTGACAGATGACTAGAAAAGAAAAAGAAAAGGGTCATTATTTCACTACAACAATTATGGTCAATCATCATGGTTGGTTTTGTCTCTTTCAAACCCCCCCCTCCATGCTTGTGTGGGTTGAACAAGACTTACTCTTTTACTCTTTTACTTGTTTCAGTCATTTGACTGCGGCCATGCTGGGCACCACCTTTAGTTGAGCAAATCGACCCCAGGACTTATTCTTTGTAAGCCCAGTACTTATTCTATCGGTCTCTTTTGCCGAACCGCTAAGTGACGGGGACATAATCACACCAGCATCGGTTGTCAAGCAATGCTAGGGGGACAAACACAGACACATACATATACATATATACGACAGGCTTCTTTCAGTTTCCGTCTACCAAATCCACTCACAAGGCATTGGTCGGCCCGGGGCTATAGCAGAAGACACTTGCCCAAGATGCCACCCAGTGGGACTGAACCCGCAACCATGTGGTTGGTTAGCAAGCTACTTACCACACAGCCACTCCTACGCCTAGACTTGTTGAAGGGTTATTCTTTGGCTGATGATCTTCTTGATGCCAACTTTTGTTTTCATGTGAAATACATTATCCGACAATTTTGTATGAAGTGCTGGATGACAAATCTTTTTGCTTCTGTGTGATATAAACAGTGTCAGCAGTGGTGTCAATGTGAAAACACTGTCTGTGTCTTCACATTAACATCAGTGGTGATTATGTACACACATTCTTTTATTTGTTTTAGTCATCTAACTGTGGCCATGCTGGAGCACCATCTGGAAGGGGTTTTAGTTGAACAAATCAACCCCAGGACTTATTTGTTATGCTGAGCGCTTATTCTGTTGGTTTCTTTTGCTGAACCGCTAAGTTATGGAGACATAAACACACCAACACCGGTTGTCATGCAGTGACAGGGGGCACAAAGACATGCACACACATACACATACACACATATATATATATACACGATGGTCTTCTATCAGTTTCCATCTACCAAATCCACTCACAAGGCTTGAGACTATAATAGAAAACACTTGTCCAAGATGCCATGCAGTGGGACTGAACCTGGAACCATGTGGTTGAGAAGCAAGCTTCTTACCACACAGCCACACCTGTACCATATATATAATATATATATATATATATAATGTGTATGCGAAAGTGCACTGACTGTAAATAAAAGTCTGTAAACCACTCATACAATGTTGTTTGCAGTCCACTGTGAAAGTATGTCTGGATAGTCTATGTTCAGTACACTGGGGGGTGGGGGGATTACGACTTTACTTGGAAACAGGTGACCTCAAAGTTTTGTCTAAGGCATGGAAAAGTGGATGAAAAATCAGTTTTACACATATTTGGAGAGTGGATCGTCAAAGTTACTAGAATTCAGATAAAATGTCTAATGGTATTTAGTTAAGTTTCTTTACAACCATTTCAAATTTTGTGAGGTTAACTTTGCTTTCTGGTAGGTGAGCGTCATCAAGAGAAAATATTAATCCTTTTGTTACCATATTATTGTTGGAATAACTTGCTTTTGTTTCAATTAATTTTGAAAAGTAATGAAAAATTTAATAAAATAACTGTCATTATTAAGCTGGTATTTAAGGCGACGAGCTGGCTGGATCGTTAGCACACCAGTCAAAGTGCTTAGTGGCAATTTTGCTAGGGTCAACTTTGCCTTTCATCCCTTTCAGAGTCGATAAGTACCAGTTGAATACTGGGGTCAATGTAATCAATTTATCCCCAGCCCTAAACTTGCTGGCCTTGTGCCAAAATTTGAAACCATTGTTAAGCTGGTATTTGGAACTTAGATTAATGTGAAAATTTGATGGACGGTTTTAATTCAGATCCCTTTAAAAGAGGAGGTTCGTAGCATAGAACCAAGGAGCAATCTCAGGCAGAATGACATCAAAAGGGTTAAAGGAAAAGAGTCAGTTTAAATTGATTATATATTGATTATTCTGTTGGTTTCTTTTGCTGAATCGCTAAGTTATGGGGACATAAACACACCAACACTGGTTGCCAGGCAGTGATGGTGGGGACAAACACAAAGACATGCACACACACACACATACACGATGGTCTTCTATCAGTTTCCATCTACCAAATCCACTCACAAGGCTTTGGTTAGCCTGAGACTATAATAGAAGATACTTGCTCAAGGTGCCATCCACGCACACAAAAAAAAATTGCTTTGTATCAATGTTACAAACCATCACCATCATCTTCGTACCCACACTGGAAACATGGGTAGGCTAGCACAGCAGGATTCGGTGGGTCAGAGGACCATGTTTCTACAGGTTGATGCTCTTCCTAACACCAACCTTTCCACACTTTCCAAGGCACCAGCATTATAGAAGTTACTTGCCATCAGCAAGATTAACACTTTAGCATGTAATTCAGCCATATTCAGCCCCAATATTTTGCCTGTTTTGTGTTAAAACTGACCAGATCCAACCTCTCACACCTATCCTACAATGTCCTCCTAAAAATATACAATCACAATATTGAAATCTTGAAGCTAAAAGATATGTGATTAATTTAAAACAATGTAAATAAATAAGCAATACATTGGACAGAATAATCTGAATGCTAAAGGGTTAAAAAGTCCTCTGAAGCCCTGAGTTGTTGTTTAAATTGATTACCAAACACTTTGAATGTATGTGGTGCTTTTTGTGGCACCAGCACAGTTATGAAGCTTGCAAAATAAAAGAGAGCACTCTATGATGGAAGGACCCTAAATGCATAAAAAGCAATATGGTCAATGAGGGAGCCTTTACATTGTCATTTGACATACAACAAATTAATCTTTTTTATCTTTTTACTGTTTCAGTCACAGACTGTGGCCATGCTGGAGCACCACCTTGAAGAATTTCGGTCAAACTAATCAATCCCAGTACTTATTTTCTTTTTAAACCTGGTACATATTCTATCAGTCTCTTTAGCTGAACTGCTAAGTTACAGTGACATAAACACACCAACACTGGTTGTCAAGCAGTGGTGACACACACACACACACAATTATATATACAGACACATTATACACACACACGCAACAAGCTTTTTCCAGTCTCCATCTACCAAATCCACTCACAGGGGTTTGGTCAGCCCATGGCTATAGTAGAAGACACTTGGCCAAGGTGCCACACAGTGGGACTGAACTCAGAATCATGTGATTGAGAAGCAAACTTCTTACCACACAGCCACGCCAGTAGCCAAATTTCCATAAACTGACCCCTTACTATCTTCTACACACACACACATACAGGTAGGCTGGCAGAAACGTTAGCACGCCAGGCGAAATGCTTAGCGGTATTTCGTCTGCATTACATTGTGAGTTCAAATTCCGCCGAGGTCGACTTTGCCTTTCATCCTTTCGGGGTCGATAAATTAAGTACCAGTTACGCACTGGGGTCAATGTAATCAACTTAATACCTATGTCTGTCCTTGTTTGTCCCCTCTGTGTTTAGCCCCTTGTGGGTAATAAAGAAATTGGTATTAAAATGATTAACAGCAAACAATAATACAAACTTACCTCTGATAAACTACAGAAAGAAGTGCTGCAAAGTATTTCCAGAGCGTTACGGTCTATGAATTCTTTACACACCTGACTGAGTGAGATCAAACTGTACATATTAGCCAGGTCATATATCAGACAGACATTTTGAATGTTAAGTGTGGCTTTGAGGTAGTCAGAGATGGAAGATTCCAGTTCCACAAAACCATATTGATGAGCTAAGCCTAAAATGTCCAATAGATTCTCTTCCTAGAAAATATTAAAAAATAATATAAAATAAAATAAGGAAGTGACAAAAAAAATGTTCTTTGTTTTTGTTTCTTTGTGGTGGTGTTCAGTATTTAGATATTTTTTTTTTTTACCTCTTGATTAAATTGTTGATCATGATAAAAATGGTAGGAGTATCACAAATTTGAACACACATATACACAGAATATAACAGATACACATACACGCAAGGATAAGAGGCCTCCTGTCTTTTAAAATGTTAGCATGTGACACTGAGGGAGATTTGGCTGTTATTTCCAGATCAAGCAACTAGACAGCTTCACACATTTTATGACATACAAAAATATACACACACAAACCCAAGAAGTCTCCTTAGGTGGTTATGTATTTGGAAGTGTTTTGTTTTTTTACATATAAATAAAATTGTTGGCAATGATAAAAATGGTAGGAATATCACAAATTTGAATGCACACACATAGAGAATATAACAGATACACAGAACACATACACACAGTCACTGACAGGCACACGGGCAAGGATAAGAGAGCTTCCTTACCTTGGCTTCCACCAGATTGATGCGTCCACTGTACATGTATTTCCTTAAGGCATCAAATGCTTTAGCAGAAGTATTCTGCAGTTCTATTTTCTTGGTTCCTGGCTGAGACTCCAGCATTCCGCCGTATAACAATGCTCTGATGAATTAAGAAGGAAATAATCAGAGACAACAAATACATCCAATTTATGGTTTAGTGAGACAAAGAAAGCAAGTACCCATGTCCCTTGGGAGAGGAGGTCCTGACCACTGATGGTGGGAGGAGAAAATGAAACACTGGCTCAGAAGTTCCTCTAGTAAGAAGCAGGACATCGTGATATCGGTTACTTATTCTCAAATTAGAGATTGACATTGATGGTGAGAGGAGAAAATGAAACTTTGGATTCAAAAGTGTCTGAGTAGAAAGTTGTACACCCTATCACAGTAACTTATCCCTAAACTAGAGATCCTGGTTCGAATGGTTACAACAGAGTCAATTCTCTGCAAAAGAATAATATTCAAGGGCACTCAGAGTGGGACCATAGTTTAAAGCATAACCCTTTAGCATTCAGTTTACTTTGTTCAATCCTATGTTTATATAGTCACATTCCTTTGAGTTACCAATGCATTGTCTCATAGCTTTGAGATTTCAATGATGTAATTGTTTTTAGTTTTAGAATGACATTGTGGGATAGCTGTGAGAAGCAGGATCTGGCCAGTTTGAATATAAAATAGAAAGAATATTTGGGCTGGATATGGCCAGTTTAAATGCTTTTAAGGGTTAAAGTTTGCAACCTTAACATCTTACACCATGTGTGATTAGCAAAAGACCCACAAACCAATTCATTATAACCCTGGGAACCAACATAGCTGCATCCACATGGTCTTCAAACTGTTAGAAACAGTGTCTAGATCTTCTCAAATCCTACCCTACTTTCTTCAAAAAACAAAGAATACATTGGATAAGGTAGTATTAGATAAATAAATTGAGATGGTCATGATAGGAATACCTGAAATTATAGGCCTGCTCACTGAAGGCTGATTTGGAGCTAGACAACAATCTCTTCACAGACACACTATTTTCTCGCAGTTCCTTTTCTTTTCTACATCAACAGTCTCTGTTCCTCCATCCTATCAGATTAGAAACCCTCAATCCAGCCATGACCACTACTGCCTCATTTTGCTTGCATTGTGTCTCTCTATGTTTACCTCCCCACCCACCCTAAATACCTCACCTGATTCTTTCTCTCTAGAACTATAACCCTAAGAATTTCCATCTCACCCATTTCCCCACTAAACCAAACATCAAATACCTCAATTCCACCAATGCCAACATTCTAAAAGAACCCAACATTGCCTCTCTCCTTTCTCTAACTGAAGATGGCAACTAAGAAATTCCTGCTCAAACTAGCACTGTAGAATTGCAACACAAAACCTCTGATTCCAACTCTTTGAAATCATACAGAAGAATTGATACTTATCTAAATGTCACCGTGACCGTGACCGACCAGGCTATCAGATGTTACTACACATTGCTGGTCACAATGCGCTACACATTGCTGGTCACAATGCGTTTCGCATTGTTTTAGCCTTCGAATGACACCACCCCGCTGGCTAAGTGAGCAGGCCAACAGAAGAAAGAGTGAGAGAAAGTTGTGGCGAAAGAGTACAGCAGGGATCACCACCACCCACTGCCAGAGCCTTGTGGAGCTTTAGGTGTTTTCGCTCAATAAACACTCACAACGCCCGGTCTGGGAATCGAAACCGCGATCCTACGACCGCAAGTCCGCTGACCTAACCACTGGGCCATTGCACCTCCACTTATCTGAATGTAATTAGACAAATTAGATGTTTGTCACACTGATTGAAAGCTTTCATGTGAATCATCGGACCATTTGTTACTCATCCAACCGGCAAATATTTGTGGGTTTCTTAATAAAGCCTAACCTGACCAAAACACAAAACTTACAAAATTACAAAAATAAAATAAAAGGAAGCTGTTTTATCAAAAGGTTGTAAAGTAAAGGGATATCAAAATATTAAACTATAAAAGAAAACCAGGAGCATCTTTGTTTACCAGTTTAACTCATTTTGAGGCAAAAATATATTGAACTTAGTAATGTACCACCTAACTAGTTCACCAGTACTTTATTTTATCAATCTTGGAAGGACAAAATATAAAATCAAGACCAATGTTTGATTGGTGTACTCTTTTACTCTTTTACTTGTTTCAGTCATTTGACTGCGGCCATGCTGGAGCACCGCCTTCAATCGAGCAACTCGACCCCGGGACTTATTCTTTTGTAAGCCCAGTACTTATTCTATCGGTCTCTTTTGCCGAACCGCTAAGTAACGGGGACATAAACACACCAGCATCGTGGGACAAACACAGACACACAAACACACACACACATATATATATACATATATACGACGGGCTTCTTTCAGTTTCCGTCTACCAAATCCACTCACAAGGCTTTGGTCGGCCCGAGGCTATAGTAGAAGACACTTGCCCAAGGTGCCACGCAGTGGGACTGAACCTGGAACCATGTGGTTGGTAAACAAGCTACTTACCACACAGCCACTCCTGCGCCTATAATGATAAAAACAAAGTATTTTTTTAATGCATATAGTTAATTAAAGTGAACCTGGTGCATTGCTGGTATATTCTATTTTACCAAAACCTAGTGGATAAAAGACAAAAATCAGTCAAAGTCAACTAAAAAGAAACTTTTTTTCATTTTAAATATATTTTTTTAAAAATTAAAATGGAAACCAACCTGAAATAGTCCGATCTTGCAGCCAAAATGACTTTATGACATTTAAAGTTAACGCCTTCTACACACAACACTATGTCACTGAACTCCGACTTTTCAATCAAATCAGCAAGGTTCTCCGACAGTGAGTTAACATGATCTACAATCCCCGAGGGAAAAGCTGATCGTCTCAGGTAATGTTCAGGGGTCTGTAAATTCAGTCCTCTTCGAGTCAACCACTGCAAATAGGAAAAAAGTTGGGTTCGAAAGCAGCTGTAGTAATTATCAGAAGGAGTTAATCATGCATACAATAAAAGACTAGATGGTCATAGATGGAATACTTTTGATCATTCGTCTATTCACTCAGGTATCACCTGATACTAATAACAACACATCATTATTTAATGTCCATTTTCCATGTTCGCATGGGTTGGATGGCTTCACAGGAACTGACGAGGCCAGGGCTGCCCCAAGTTTCACACTGTTTTGGATTGGTTTCTACAGATGGATGCTCTTCCTAATGCCAACCAATTTACAGAGTGTACCGGGTACTTTTTAATGTAACACCATCACCAATCCTTTTTAATGTGGAACTAATTACCAGTCCTTTTTAACATGGGACCATCACCAGCACTTTTTAATGTGACACCAGCACTTTTTAACATGGAACTAATTACCAGTGCTTTTTAACAATGGCACCATCACCAGCGCTTTTTAATGCAGGACCATCATCAGCGCCTTATAACGTGGCACCATCACCAGCGCTTTTTAACGTGGCACCATCACCAGTGCTTTTTATATGACACCATCACCAAAGAGAATTCAGGACCAACCAGAGCTGTGGTTCTCAACCGAGACCCATATGGCCCTTGGGGGTCTATATAAGATTTTGTTGTTAAAGTTTATGTGCAATAAACTAGGTATACATCTACAATACACAAAATAGTTTAACAATTTTTTTATGCAATTCCTAATATTTAATTATAAAAATATAATTTTTTTAAACACCAAATGGCTGGTGGGCGATGCATCTGGGTAAAATGGGAATTGAAGGGATCCATAGGTAAAATTCTAGATTTGAGATTTCAGTTATGTGTTTGTTTAATTTTAGAATGACATTGCAGGGTAGTTCCGAGATGCCTGACCTCACCAGTTTGAACACAAAACAGGTAGAATATTTGAGCCTGATCTGGCCAGTTTGAACGCTAAAAGGTTAAGAATGACTAAAACAAATTAAAGATGATGCAACATACATTCTATCAATATTTTCTCACTATTATCACAACTACCATCATTAATGACCACTCAGATTATGGTTTCACTACTCACTAAATTATGATGCAAGTGGTTGAGTATACCACAAACCACTTATACAGTCTCAAGCAAACTCAGTGGGACACAGCCTGAGCCAACACTAGACCCAGACCCTCAAATCAGAGGTACAGTATGATGTGCTCAACACAGTTTCCATCTATCAAATTCATACCTGAGGTTTGGAGTCACACCTACCTATAGTAACATACATACACACACAATTTATGTATATCACCAGATTCATTTAACATCCATTTTCCATGCTGGCGGCAGAGGCTGGATGGCTTGACAGGAGCTGACTAGGCTTCACTGTTTTAGCATGGTTTCTACAGCTGGATGCCCTTCCTAATGACAACTACCTTACAAAGTGGACTGAGTGCTTTTCACGTGGCACCAGCACTGGTTATGTCTGTTCTGACATGGTCTGTACAGCAGGATGCCTTTCCTTATGCCACCTACTTTACAGAGTGGCTTGGGCGCTTTATACATGGCACCAGCAAAATCTGCTTTAGCATTATTTTTACATTGGTTGCCCTTCCAAATGCACTTTAATGTGGACTGGATGTTTTTTTTTTCATGTGGAACCAGCATCAGAAGGGTTACCAAATAACTTGCAATGCATGGACACACACACACACACAATTGTTCTAACATTCACTTTTCCATGCTTGCATGGACAGATGGAATTCTTTGAAACAAGATTTTTTTATGACTAGATGACTTTCCTGTCAACAACCCTTAGCTATGTACAAGTAAGCTAATATTTTCTGGATATGTTTTCACACAAGAAAAATTAGTGATACCGCTTGTATGAAGTACAGGAACACCAATACACTCACATGCATACCCAACGGGATTCTTTAAGTTTCCGTCTACCAAATCTGCTAACAAGGCTTTGGTCAACCCAGGGATCATCATCATTGTTCAACCATGGTCGAGACAATGGAATTTACCATGCTACGCCAGACTTCACGGTCCATCATGGCATTACGGAGGTCCTGTTGCTGGATGCCTGTATCCCTGGAGATTACATCAGGGTAGGAGAGTGTGCGCCCTCTGGTATTGCGAGCAGATGGCTTCCAGAGGAGGAGAGTAGAAATTACCTCGTTTTCAGCTCTACAACAATGTCCAGCAAACTGGACTCTCCTACCTTTCACAAGAGATGACACAGGGCTACAGTAGAAGACACCTGCCCAATGTGCAATGCAGTGGGAACTGAATTAAAAACCATGTGCTTGGGAATCGAACTCCTTCACACACAGCCAGGCCTGCACAGAGTGTTTTTCTGTAACTCAAGTTTGATGCTAAACAGATGAATGTCCTGTTTTTATCGAACCTAAAACTTACTGAAATAAAAGCAGTCGTATTTATAAAATACAATATGTTCTTCACTCTAAAATATTGAATACTTTCTGTTTTGTGAAACCACTTATAAATTATGGCTGAATTCAGGTTTAAGCACACCATGTAGCCCATCCTAACTATTTTATTTTGCAAAATTTTCAGAAAAGTTTTGCAAATTTGTGTTCTACATATTGAAATTCATATGATAATGAAACAATTCTTTCTTCATATTTTTTTTAACTTTCCAAAAGTTCTGCTCTTTTTCGGGTTTTTTTTGTTTGTTTTTTGGGGTTTTTTTCAATCAGAGTTTAAAATACAGTTAGAATTTTTGGCTTAAATCCTAGCAATGGGTGCATCATCATTTCATTGAATGTATTTATGTAGAGAAAAATATTGAAAAACAATACATGTCAGAGTGACAAAGAAACGAGGAAGGTATCAGGTGGTCGTGAGATGTGCTAAAAACAGTTAAATCGCCCATAGATCACAATTATTTTTTTCTTTTTGGGGATCTTTTCTGTTTGAATAATCGTATGAATTCCCGTATGTAGAACACAAATTCGCAAATTTTTTCTGAAAATTCCAAAGAAATTTAAAAAGTTATGAGGGTCTATATGGGGGTACTTAATCCATAATTCTGTCCAGGTTATTGTAGATATGAGATTGTGTGCGTTTGTTTACATCCAACCATATCTGTTGTCTCCATTTGTCCCGTAACTTGGAGGTTAGACGGAATAGGGAAAATAAAGTAGCAAACGGAGTTCTGGGGTCGATAATATCAACTAAAACACTCGAAAGGTGGTACCCCAGCATGGCCACAATCATGACAAACCAGTAAGGAAAAAATTGTATCCTGGTGATAAATTAGTGCATCGACCAAAACATTTCTTCTACATGAATTAGAGTCACTTCTGGCCATAGTTAATGCAGTGAACAAATGTAAGGTTCAGTGGGAACGTAAATACCGACGCTATTGTTTATAAATCTTTATATATAAAAGTGAGGTTGTGTGCTGTCTGTCTCCTACGATTTAGATTCCTAACTACTCTCACATTTTGCAGTGCAGTGTAACCAAAACCGGGTAACTTATAGTCGTGATTCATGTCGAGCCCTTCTGGGTATTAGCGCGCGTCTACGATGAGTCTACGATTTAAAAAAAAATTTACCATCATTTTTTTCCATTTTAATGCATTTTTTCGCTATTATATAAGGGAAGTAACTCTCTAAAAATGTCTACGATGAGTCAACGATTTTTAAAAAAAACTTACCATCATTTTTTTCCATTTTAATGCATTTTTTTGCTATTTTTTGGCTATAACTCTCTAAAAAGCTTATATAGTTATTTCCCTTACAAACCCGAGCAACGCCGGGCGATACTGCTAGTATCGTATAAAACAAAATAAATGACCCAAAACAATAAAATGAGACGTTTCGATGGAATTTCTCTACGTCAATAGGAGGAACACGAACATGCCACAGAGATTCCATTAGTCTCTCCACGTCAGTATATAAAACAGGAGCAGTACGCATGCAATGTATACACATTCCCAACAGATTCTGTTATTCTCATGGTGTGTATATCCTTACTGCAATCAAACCTTCAGTCATGCGTTTATTACGTGTAACACATTTTATACATTCCACACAGCCTCAAAGTGTATGTATATTTTGTATATTTATATATACACAACTACACTTATTATACATTCACCAGGTGTTTTAGATGCCATAAACAACAAATGCTACCTGCCAATTAAGACACCTGTGTAATGACGACCACACAACTAATTCGGCAATTTAGTTACGTCAATAATGGCCTTTATAAAAGGTAGGAAGGTCGCAAATTCATCTCAGTTACACACACACACACACACCCTCACCAACACACCACACACAGACACACATTCAGGGGTTGGAAAAAATAATGGAAACACCTAGCATCATATCTATAAAATATCTATAAAACCGTCAAAAGCTTGTTTATTTTTATGTTTTTTAATTTTTTTAATATTAGTGTTGCTTAATATGTTTTGCTAAAATTGCTGTTTATTTTCAGATATCATCAGAAAAAGGTAATTAAAATTCATTAAAATTACAGATATATTGGACTTTCAAAGAGATCAAATTGTTGGTGCTCGTATGGCAGGTGCTAGCATAAAGAAAACAGCTGAAATGTTTAGTGTATCAAGAAGTACTGTCTCGAAAGTAATGACAACCTTTGAAAAAGAGGGGAAACTCTCCTCGTCGAAACAAAACCAAAACTTTCTCATCTTTGTTGTTAACACAACGTTTCGGCTGATACACCCTCCAGCCTTCATCAGTGTGTCTTGGGGAAATTTCTAACCTGGGTTCTCATTCCTAGGGTATTTTTCCACTACACCATATGCCCATGGGCATATGGCGTAATGGTTAAGAGCGCGGGCTACTAAGCCCAAGATTCCGAGTTCGATTCCAGGCAGGGACCTGAATAATAATAACAATAACATCGAAAAATACCTTAGGAATAAGAACCCAGGTTAGAAATTTCCCCCAAGACACCTGATGCAGGCTGGAGGGTATATCAGCCGAAATGTTGTGTTGATAACAAACAAGATGAGGACAAATATCTGTCAAATGTAAATAATGCATTATGGTGCATTTTAGAAAAACAAGTAAGGAGTCGTTCTCCACCATCATCCCTACAAGAACTGGAGACTGTTTTAGCTGAAGAATGGACAAAATTTCCTTTGGAAACAATTCAAACTTTGTGCGAGTCCATACCTCGTAGAATTCAAACTGTTATTACTTCTAAAGGCGATCCTACCCCATATTAAAATAAAAATTTATTTTAATATGGGGTAGGATCGCCTTTAAAAATTTTAAGGTGTTTCCATTATTTTGTCCAACCCCTGTACATACCCAAAACATACATATACAGATAGACATACCCTATATCCAGGCAAAGGCCACTCGAGCGATCGTCATAATTCACCCCTCCTCTGGCCCACAGGATAGTATCTCTTCTCTCCGCCTTTCCTACCGCCACTACAATGGTCTCCTCAGAGCTGGCTGGTCCCCAGCCATATGCTCTCAGCCAGTCCCGATGCAATAGTCGCATCACCTGTGTTGTATCCAACCGACGACCCTCTCGGAGGCCTTGCATTAACCACTACTCCTTATCTTTCATTTCCAGAAAGTTGACCCCCCTGAGACCTCGAAATGTGGTCATTCTGTGGTCACCTGATATGTTAGAAATAGCAACCAAATCTCCCTCAAATCGCACAAATGTCTTGGGGAAAGGAAAGGGAACATTAGATAATACATCCATAGATGCCCTAGATACCGTAACGTTTGCTTCATTATTAAACATTAAAGATTGTAAGGGAGTCTTGAAACTAAATACTACAGTTAAGGAGTGGCTGTGTGGTAAGTAGCTTGCTAACCAACCACATGGTTCCGGGTTCAGTCACACTGCGTGGCATCTTGGGCAAGTGTCTTCTGCTATAGCCCCGGGCCGACCAATGCCTTGTGAGTGGATTTGGTAGACGGAAACTGAAAGAAGCCTGTTGTATATATGTATATATATATATATATGTGTGTGTGTGTTTGTGTCTGTGTGTCCCCCCCCCTAGCATTGCTTGACAACCGATGCTGGTGTGTTTATGTCCCCGTCAAGTAGCGGTTCGGCAAAAGAGACCGATAGAATAAGTACTGGGCTTACAAAGAATAAGTCCCGGGGTCGATTTGCTCGACTAAAGGCGGTGCTCCAGCATGGCTGCAGTCAAATGA
Source organism: Octopus sinensis (assembly GCF_006345805.1). NCBI lineage: Eukaryota > Metazoa > Mollusca > Cephalopoda > Octopoda > Octopodidae > Octopus > Octopus sinensis. The sequence goes on along the minus strand of NC_043019.1, from coordinate 17,291,238 downwards.
CAAACAAGTAAAAGAGTAAAAAGAGAGAGAGAGAGTTAAGGAGCTTTAGCAGGGATGACCTAAGTGATAACACTGCTACGAACTCACGAGAATCTCTACGTTATCAACACAATCTGCTAGAAATAGCAGATGAATCACTTTTTGATCATAGCCATGTCGTATAAAGGATCCTTTCGCAATGCTTGACAGGTACTTATTTTATGGACACCAAAAAGGATGAAAGGCAAAGTCGATCTCGGTGGCATTTGATCTCAAAACGAAAAGGACGAAATTCCGCTTACCCTTTTGTCCGGCATGTTAACGATTCTGCCAGCTCAACACCTTTATGATAATAATAATAATCAATTCTTTTATTGGCCACAAGGGCTGACAAAAATTAATTATAACATAAAGGGACAAAAAAGGACGAAGGGTTACAAAGGGTTTTGTCCGTTTGTAAAAAAAGCCGTGTAAAAACAATGTAACAACGAAAAATTATAACAACGAAAAACTCCCAATAGGGGGAGGCGTTACGAAAGGTTCCTGGTGGGAAAACCCATAAAAGCCACACGCAATAATAAACACGGGAAGGTTGCCGCGAGAAGATTTTTGATCGTATGCTTATTCGACCAGGGGCTGACCTTGGGAAGCCTCTATGAGATGGTTCCACCTTTTATAAATAACACCCAAATTTCTCTCATTTCAACCTGCGATGTCCTAAGGACACGTTTTGACAACGTAGTCTTAGATTGCTCCAGCATGGCGAAATTGCTTTTGATCATGCCAATAACAACTAAGTACTGATAGATATTTACTTCTGACACTCCACCGCTTTCTGAAGACTGCCAGTAATAAATAATAACAACAACACGAGGAGGAATCTCTGACGTCTATTTTTGGTAATGAAATCTGGTATGATTTATATGACTGATATAATATTTTTAATGGGATTCACTTAATCCGTACTGGGGAGATTTTGAAGAGCAATGAAGATACTGTAAAGAAATAATCGTGGCTGTTCCCTCATCATAGAATCGTAACAATAATCAAAATAATAAATGTTTGACACATCAAAGACACAAACAGACATTGGTGCGACGGGTGAGAGAGAGAAACGTCAAGTGGGTCGATATTTCGCGGTTTTTCTCCCCCCATCCCCACCTCCGACATTATTATTTAACGTTAACAAAAATACTATGGCTAAGGTTCGAGACTGGATCCTCCGTATTCGGTGTCAAAGGATTGCAAAGATGGAATAAGTTGTAGAAATTGCTGCTGTTTACGTGTCTGAAGTGACGGCAAATATTTTGATGTCGTATTTCATGTATGGAGGACCAGAAGAGCCGAAAATTCAAATTCAGGTGAAATGATTATAATTGTAAAATCAGTGGTGAGTGAATGTTGTCGTGGCTGTGTCTTATATTATTGTTGTAACTGTTTTCAATATATTATTTTTAATTATAAGGCTGTTAATATAAACACAAAACCACACGTTTGACGCGGGGGGAGGCCATAGGTGGATCTTTTTTGTTTGGCTGTAAATGCAATCGATTTCAGTACTTGACCAGCATCTCTTCGAAACCTAAGGAGGGAGGGGAAAACGAACCAAAGATATAAATGGTTTAAACTAAATACCAGTTTGTCTGCCACTCTTCATAAAAATAAAGCAATAACACCATACGACACTCAGATTTGCAGGTTGGGTGAGAGAGAGACGTTGAAGTGGCAGTCATACAATTCGTTAAACCCGTCGTCGGTTTTGACCCTCTAAGTAGGCCCCGAACCTTTTTGTATTGTTTTGTTTTTTAAGAAGCGTTAATCCAATGCTTTGTAAATCTAATTATATACAACTTACCTAGACATTACAACCCAAATATCTTGGTTTTCAAAACAATAATGAAAGCATTACTTCAATAATATTGTTGTTTCACTTATGAAAGATTTTGAATGTGCTGTCGTTTCAGTTTATTAAAAATGAAAATGTAACTATGTAAATATAAACCTTTTTTTTTTCTTTTTAATTCGGAGAATAACTTTTATTTATTTGCCACAAAGTTCCAAATAATCCATAAAAACGTTACAAAATTTGGGGAACCAAAAAACCATGAGAAATAGAATCCTTGCATGTTCAAAAACAAAAATGAAATGACTGGTTTCAGTCAATTGACTGCGGCCATGCTAGAGCACCGCCTTGAATGGCTTTCAGTCGAACGAATCGACCCAAGGACTTTTTTTAAGCCTGCTATTTATTCTACAGGTCTCGTTTGCCGAACTTCTAAGTTACGGGGGTATATAAATATATATATAAAGCAGGCTTCTTTCAGTTTCCATCAATCATATCCACTCACAAGGCTTTGATAGGCCCGAGGCTACAATAGAAGACATTTGCCCACGGTGTCATACAGTGAGACTGAACCCGGAACCAAGTGGTTGGGGCGCAAGCATCTTACTACACGGCCACGCGTATGATACACATACAATACAAATCCAAAAACACAAACATAAGGGAAGATACTTTGGTTTGGAATTTGGATTTTAATGTGGTTTTGTATTATATATCATCATCATTTAACATTCACTTTCCCCACTGACATGGGTTGGACGGTTTGACAAGAGCTGGACAGGCAGAAGACTGCACCAGGCTTCGGTGTCTGTTTTGGCAGGGTTTTTTTTTATGGCTGGATGCCCTTCCTAGCACCGACCACCCCACTGAGTGGACATTATTTTTTTTTCATTTTATTAGAAAATCTGCAGTCTATAACATCATCATATATATACATTCACCCAAATTTTGTAAACCATTTTTTAGCATTTTTGAAATTTGTGGCAAATAAATAAAAGATATTCTCCATATTAAAAAAAAAAGTTTACATTTATATAATGTAAACTAAATTGTATTTGTACACTTTTGAAGTGTATATATATATAAACTAAATCTATTTAACATCCCAATTTGGTCTGCAGGTCCTTTTACTGTTGATCACAGAATTAGGACCAGATTGGTTGGTCCGAGTAGAATTTCCTCTCAAAAATCACAGAGGTCTTGATAAAAGTGTTACCATTCCTCAATTGACTAAACCAGTATTAATAAAAAAGGGATCTAACCAATCCCTAGGATTCTGTGAAAAGATATTTCCAGGGTTCCATGAAATGAGAGGTCTTTTAAAAAAATTTATATTAGTTATTTCTAATATTTTTAATAATAAAATTTACTAAAATTTGATTTTATAAGGCAAAATGTCATTCTCCATTTCCCGACATGTTATTCTAAGTTCTATTTTCTTTTTCCTAGATGAATAAATTTTCTCTTTAAAACTATTTTTGTTTCAGGTCTTTAAAAAAATTTACGGTTGTTGGGGTTGGAACTTATTCCTATATTTTACATACCCCTCTCTCACAACTGTGGTTAAATGGGGTTAAAAAAAAAAGGCAAAACTGGAATATTGTAGGCAAATAATGTTTGGTGCCTTATAGCGATGTTTTCTGAATAAATTTTAAAATTTACCGTTTTCTGATAAATCCCAAGGTTATCACCTTTCATCTTTCCAGAGTCGATAAAATAATGGACCGGACAAGTAGTGAGTTGATAAAATTACCAAAACAATTCCCCACAAAATCTGTTTTCTACTTAAGTTAGAAAATCATTATTAAAAGTACTATTTTCTAGTTTTACCACAAAGTCAGTAATTTTAGTGGGTGGAGAGATGAATCGATTTCATCGACCTCAATATTTTACTGGTACTTTATTTTATCGCCCTCGAAAGAATGAAAAGCAAGTTTTCCCTATCGAAAACAACTCGCAGTCGATAAGAAAATACCAGTCAAGCACTGGGGTTGATGAAACTGACTTGCCCCCCTCAGCTGAAAATTGCTGCCTTAATTAGAAACATTTGTAAGAAGTAGAAGCGGAATTCTGGTTTAAACACCCCGTATATCGTATTTTAAAGTGTATAAGGAATCCTTTTTGTCAACAATGAGGTAAAATAAATATGGTAGTTTCTTATATATGGATAGTATTATAATCCCTTACAAAACTTTTTTTCCAAATTTTAAGCCCCCAAAATTAGGGGGTTCTTTATACACGAGGGTTCCTTATACACGTTAAAATACGGTAACCCTTCGTAACTTGGGGGAGGGTCAGAAAAACTTTGCGAATTTGTGTTCTACACACGGGAATTCATAATATTATGCAAAAAAAAGTGTGATATAAGGGCAATTTAGCTGGGGTTTTTTTAGAACATCTGGTGACCACCCGATACCTTTCCTCGCTTCTTTGTCACTGACATGTATTGAGGTTTTTCAATATTTTCACATTTAATGGAATGATAATGCACCCAAGGGAGGAATTTAAACGAAAAATTCGTACTGTCCATATTTTTAAAAAATCGAAAAAGAGTAGAACTTGTAGGATTTATGGGGGTTGTGTGGTGCGTAAATCAGAACTCCGTCGAAAATGAAACTATTGGTTTGGGTAAATAATATGACCTGTTACAGGTAATTGACAGAGATTATTGGATCAATTCTGACCTCCACTTGAAATGCTATCAGTGACTACTGACACAGAGATAGAAACAAGATCGATATAGGTCTTTGCTGCTGAAAAAAAATTCAGGGGGTTTCTGGATGACCAACACATCTTGTTAAAGTTTAGTCAGGGACGGCAAAGAGGCCAGACTGAACACCTACTCTGAATATTCACAACAGAAGGGACCTCATTTAGCGCAACCAAGAGCCAGAAGGTAGTGGTGGTGGCTTTCGACTGGATTAGATTTACATCTCAACAACTGAGAAAGAACTTCCACATAATTTCTGTCTACCAAATTGCAAGCCAAGGTTTTGGTCAACACGAGGCTTATTTTAAAGCACCATAAGTGGAATTGAACCCGAAAACATGCAGCAACGAAACGAAATTATTAACCACACGGTCAAATGTCTGCCCCTAGAGTATCTAGGACAACATGATCCAATCTGTCCTTTTAATTTTTCTTACGACGACAGGGTTATTCGAGGGAGACGTGACTCCACTATTTCCAATAAGTCGAATGACCACGAAACGTTCCCATGTTGGCAGACAAGTTTCGATTCCTAGTCGTAGACACGCTGTTTCAGTAAACTAATATCGTTACTAATAATAAATAATTTCAAAAAAATCCCATGAATCAGCATTATTAAACTTAAATGTTAGACACAAACATTATAAAGGTAAAGAATCTTAACAACGCAAAAAATGAAAACACTACAGTTTACGTAAAATTATAACACGTTCGGGATTCCATACTTTGTAACTGAAAGCAGAACCAGTAAACGTTAAGTGTGGCCACGTCTTTTTTTTTTTTTTTTTAATAGAAGAAAATAAAATAGTTCTTAGGTAATATATAAGAAGGTTGAATGGACAAAGACTCGAATATAATTAAAGTGTATGCTTACATCATCTGAACTGGCATCAGTACCTCCAACAGAGGACGATGTCGGTTCTAGGACAGCTCTGTTGCCCGACATTACACCGAAACCAATTAAATTAACAGGCTTCCGGCAAGGGCAGATAATTCAAACAACATATGAATATTCATGAGAAAAAGTGCTTTGAATGGAAAAGTGGGCAAAGACGAATAGCTTTGTTCCAGTTGTTCGATCAAAGTGGCTCAGTTTTCCAAAAGATACGAGTACTCTTTGCGTTATTCTAGAGTAGAATCGTCGTGATAAGATGTGTCATGAAGCTGTACCTTTTTGAATTAAAGAAACAGTACGTTCAACGGGTTATCTCAGTAAAACTCCAGCTAATTTCCATCACAATACTTGGGTCGATCCAAAACTGGGATAAAAGACACTAGCTCAAGATGCCAGAGCGACCCTGAGAGTTTGTGATTCCAAAGGGAATTTCTGAACCATTTGGCCTCTACTTTCTTAACACACATGCATGCGCGCACACACACACACACACACACACACACCACACACACACACACACACAACACACACACACACACACACACACACACACACACACATATATATGGCGATCTTTCGTTACAAGAACACTACTAGGCTTTGGGATCTTTTCGCTTTGACCGGCAGATTTTTTTAATAATTTCTTTGTAACTAAACACTTTTAAACTTCGTATAATGGTAGTGTGTTACGTAAAACACCTTTTTCTCTTGGCTTTCTTGAGAAAATTCTGTAGTTTGTAAGTTATTTGTTGTTTAATTTCGGCAATTTCGACCAATCAATGACGTCTATTGAGGTGAATACAATTATTTGCGGTGTCATATGAATTTTACAGGTACGCTGTAAGTAAAGTGAGGGTTGGCAACAAGTATACTGAAGAATTCAGGGTAGAGGTAGGGGTCCATCAAGATTCAGTCCTCAGCCCCCTCCTATTTATCATAGTCCTCCAGGCAATAACGGAGGAATTCAAGACAGGATGCCCCTGAGAGATCCTCTATGCTGATGACCTTGCTCTAGTTGCTGAGTCACTATTAGAACTAGAGGCGAAGTTTCAAGTATGGAAACAAGGATTAGAATTGAAGGGCCTTAAAATTAACCTAGCTAAAACCAAAGTCCTAATATGTAGGAAGGCAGGCAAACCACAAATCCCTTCAGGTAGATGGCCCTGCTCAATCTGTAGAAAAGGCGTAGGTAGAAACTCTATAAGATGTACCCAGTGTAAGCTATGGACACATAGGAGGTGCAGTAATATCAAAGGAAGGCTAACTGGGAAGATAGTTTTTGTATGTGGAAGATGCTCGGGAGCAATAAACACTGAGAATGCGCAGAGACCAACTTCCACTACATTCCAGGGAGAAAAACTAGAAGTAGTTGATAGCTTCCGTTACCTAGGTGACCAAGTCAGTAGTGGAGGTGGGTGCGCTGAAAGTGTAGCTGCTAGAATAAGAATAGCTTGGGCAAAGTTCAGAGAGCTCTTACCTCTGCTGGCGACAAAAGGCCTCTCGCTCAGAGTAAAAGGTAGACTGTATGACGCTTGTGTATGAACAGCCATGCTACATGGCAGTGAAACATGGGCTGTGACTGCTGAGGACATGCGTAAGCTCACAAGGAATGAAGCCAGTATGATCCGATGGATGTGTAATGTCAGTGTGCATACTCGACAGAGTGTAGGTACCTTGAGAGAAATGTTGGACCTAAGAAGCATCAGATGTGCTGTGCAAGAGAGACGACTGCACTGGTATGGTCATGTCGCAAGAATGGATAAGGACAGCTGTGTGAAAAAGTACCACGCCCTAGTGGTTGAGGGTACCTGTGGAAGAGGTAGACCAAGGAAGACCTGGGATGAAGTAGTGAAGCATGACCTTCAAACTTTAGGCCTCACCAAAGATATGACTAGTGACCAAGACCGTTGGAAATATGGCAAGCAAAATGAAACTATAATTTCATGGCCTATGCCAGGGGCGTAACCAGCCCACTTATGTGTACCTTTTCCTTCTTTAGACACTAAAACTCTTGCAAAGACCTGTTGAGGCAAGTGAAATCAATCAAAATCAAATTCAATGACTGGCATCCGTGCTAGCTGGGGCAAAGAGCACCATATGAGCGTGATCATTGACAGAGCGGCTAACCGGCTTCCGTGCCAATGGCACTTAAAAGGCATCATTCAAGCATGATTGTTATCAGTGTTGCCTTACTGGCACTTGTGTCCATGCTAGTAAGGTGCCAAGAGCACCATCCAAGCGTGATCATTGCCAGAGCAGCCAACTGGCTTCCGTGCCAGTGGCACGTAAAAGGGCACCAATCGAGCGTGATTGTTACCAACGTCACCTTACTGGCACCTGTGCTGGTGGCATGTGTAAAAAGATTCGAGCGAGGTTGTTGCCAGTACTGCCTGACTGGCCCCTGTGCCGGTGGCACGTAAAAAGCACCCACTACACTCTCGGAGTGGTTGGCATTAGGAAGGGCATCCAGCTGTAGAAACTCTGCCAGATCAAGATTGGAGCCTGGTGCAGCCATCTGGTTCGCCAGCCCTCAGTCAAAATCGTCCAACCCATGCTAGCATGGAAAAAGGACGTTAAACGATGATGATGTTGAAGAATCCACTGTTCCATGGGCTCCATCATGTAGATACCAATACTGAGGATGAAACGGAGGTACCAGTAGGAAATCCAATTCCATATTGATTTAATCATCTACCAAATCCATGCTTTGACCAGCCTCAGGCCTTAATAGAAAACACTTACCAGAGTGCCACACAGTGGGACTAAACCTGAAGCTATGTGGTTTGGAAGCAAGCTTCTTACCCCCACAGCCATGCCTGTGCCTACAGTATAAGAGTTTAGAGGCTCTAAGAGAAAGAGCCAATGAGGGGAACTTCTCTACATCATTTGACCTGTTAGAAATACTGTCTTAAAAATAGAATACATGAGATAATGTTGTCCATAGTTAAGATGAGTCTCTATAAATTTTAGCTTGGGGGAGAGCTGGTAAATTAAGTTTAATTTTAAATGGACCCCCATTAATAAATGATCAGTCATTTAAACAAAGTAACAAGGAGTTTTCAAATTTAAACTTTTGGGGTTTTTCTGTAAGTTTTGGCAAATTTAAAAACAAAAATTATGATAGGTTTCGCATCAGAGTAAATCACTAAACAAACATCTCTCTCTCTTTCTCTCTCCCTCTTTCTCTCTCCCTCTTTCTCTCTCTTTCTCTCTCCCTCTCTCTCTCTCTCTCTTCTCTCTCTCTCTCTCCTCTCTCTCTCTCTCTCTCTCTCTTATTTTGCACATGTACTTTTGTTCAAAAACTTATTGTAATTCATTTCCCTAATTGCTGTGTGTGTGTAACTACAGGTGTTTTACATGGAGGAGAGTAATATATATCTAAATACAGGTATGTCAGCCTCAGGACAAGCCCCTCCAATGGCGGGGTCTGCATTAGTCCCACCTTTATCACAACAGCAAATGCATGGTCAGGCAGGTCAGACCAATCAGCAACAAAACACTCAACAATCCAACATGCTGCCCCAGTCAGGTGGTGGAATGTTATCCCAGGGAGGAAGCAGTCAGTTACCAAGTCATGTCGCACGAAGCCAACAAGGTGGTCAGCTCCCTAAAGAGGTGAATAGTGTTTCCTTGCGTCGACTCGGTCAAGAGATTGTACATGACACAGTACAAAGAGCTGCAGATATCTTCGGGAGTCTGAAAACCATATCAGTAAGTTTGCCAATAATCTTTTAATTTTTCATCATAATACTTTTTGCTGATTTCAGCCTTTATTAAAAGACTAATTGATTTTAATTTGAATAATATCATCATCATCGTTTAACATCCCTTTGTCCTTGCTCACATGGGTTGGATAGTTTGAAAGGAGCTGACGAGCCAAAAGCCTTTGCCAAGTTCCAATGTCTGCTTTGACATTGTTGCTCAACCTAATACCAACCACTTTACAAAGTGTGCTGGGATTTTTTTTTTGCATGGCACCAGCACTGGTGAAGTCACCAAGTACTCTCAAGAGAAGAGTCTCCTTTGGCACAAAGCCAGCAATCTCAGGGGAAGTGTAAGTTGATTATATCGACCCCAGTTCTCAACTGGTACTTATTTTTCATTGGCCCTGAAAGGATGAAAGGCAAAGTCAACCTCAGCAAAATTTGAATTCAAGATGTGAAGATGGATGGAATGCCACCAAGCATTCTGCCAGCGCACCATCTTCAGTGGGGGTTTAATATTGAAGGATATGAAAGTATGATAGAGGGACAAGAGCAGGTGTCTTGCTGAAGAGGTGAATATAGGGTTTCCCAATTAGGGGAAAATAAAAAGAGAAAATCTGGAAAAAGGTGAACAACTCTGTTAACCCTTTCATTACTGTATTTATTTTGAGATGCTCTGTGTTTCCTTCAATTACTTTAAATATAACAAAGAATTTAGTAAAATAACTTGGTTATCATTCAGCTAGTGTTAGGAACATAAATTGTGACTAAGGTTTGGTGGAAGATTTTAATTCAAAACTTATGTAAACAAGACATTTGTACTCAGAGCCAGAGCCGGTTTCAGCCGGGCTTGTAACAAAAGGGTTAATCAATCTGTTTCTTCAATCAAGTTTGGTTAATTGATTTTAGCAACACATGTCAACCATTTAGCCATAAAGTAAGATTCTCTTTATACAGTTTTGCCTTGTCTCTCCTTGTATAGTGATAGAGCATGGCTCTCTATGTAGGTCAGCATATAGGAGCTGTTACTTGTCCTTAGTTCATGGCTTAGATTCCGGCCACAAGAGTAACACAGCGTTACATTCTTCAACAACATGTTATTTTCATGTGTACTTTCTATGTGTTTGGAAGCACATCTATTTGTAAAGTATTTCCATGCAGCAAATAAAACAGATACAGTCAAAGAAATTTTGAATCAATAAAAATCACACACACACACCAAAAAATAAGGTTTTGATTGGAATAAAGCTAGAAAAAAATATTTCACCCTAAATTGTTATTGAAAATATCAATGAATGCATCAGACTTTTTTTTTTTTTTTCTGTAATTAGTTTAATGCAATATTTCTTTGTTGCAGTTGCCTAATGGTGCTTCTTATAATGTACAACAATACCAAAAGAAGAAAAATAAACTTGATGATCAAATGAGGATTTTGAATTTAGGTTTCCGCAAACTATGCATCATCTCTGAAAAAGTAGAAGAAAGCACTGGTCCGAGAGAAGCAATGTTTTCTTCTGAAGTAAGAATATTTCGATATTTTAAATTATTTCTATTTTTGAACTTATCGCATAATTCTTAAGATGCTTTTTTCCTTTCATCATGGCTGCACCAGACTCCAATCTGATCTGGCAGAGTTTCTACAGCTGGATGCCCTTCCTAATGCCAACCACTCCGAGAGTGTAGTGGGTGCTTTTACGTGTCACCGTCACGAGGGCCAGTCAGGTGGTACTGGCAACAGCCACGCTCAAATGGTGCTTTTTATGTACCACCTGCACAGGAGCCTGTCCAGCGGCACTGGCAACGACCTCACTCAAATGCTTTTTCATGTGCCACCAGCACAAGTGCCAGTAAGGCGACGCAGGTAACGATCCCGCTCAAATGATGTTTCAGAAGAACTATTTAAAAAATCTAATTTATTATTAATTAGATCCTTCTTTGCTTCTCTATAAAGACTACTTTTTGTACAAAATATAAATCTTTTATTACTGTTGTTATTCTGGATCAGACCTGATTATGCAATCTGGTGATGAAAGGATTTCCAGCTATGACCATCCTGACTTTTTTTTTTCCTGATGCTTCCTTCTGTTGTAAAGTAGTATGCTGTGATTTGAGGCAGATTCAGCTGCTATTTCTTGCAGATCAAGCACCACGTAAAGAAATCCTTTGTTGCCATTCACGGTATCAGCTCCCCTGTTCCTTTCCCACTCAGACCGTACTCCAGTTACTACAATGTCTCCATAATTACTCCCATCACTTATATATGTCACCCACATAACAGAAACTCTCAACCATATTTTCATATCTGAGAAATTCATAGACTTTCTTATCAGTTGCTAAATGTCACGTACATTTAGTACAGTAAAACCATTGTTCATTATTAATCTACCAGAAATTCCTTTTGTATACCCATTGCTTGTATAGAGTCTAGAGCAGTGAGTTACTGTTTACTCTCCTTATCGATCAGGAAAAGCAAGCTTAGTGCTCTGTGTCAACAATTAGGTCTTTGCTGTGTGACATGTTGTCCTTTGGACTCTAAGCTATAGTTTCATTTTTGGATCATATTCTACAACTCTTTGGTAGATTCTAAGTTAAGAATCAGGGCATTAGCAAATAAAAATGCCAAAAATCATCCAGTTTTAATCTACTGAAGAATGAAAACAAGTGGTAGAGAGCTGATGAGAGGGTTTTACTGAAGACTATTATTCCTCATTATTTAATGTCCATGTTCCATGCTGGCATGGGTTGGATGGTTTGACAGATTCCAGTGGGCCCAACAACTGCATTCTGGTCCAGTGCCTGCTTCAGCATGGTTTCTATGGCTTCCTAAAGCCAACCATCTACCACCTAACAGTATGGACTGAGTGTTTTGTTTGTACCATCTGCACTAGTGAGGTTATCTTGCAGACTGCAAGACTATAAACCAAGGAAGTCGATAGGGGTGGTTCAAGTATGAGAGAAGGGTGGAGAGCAGGTTATTATTGTAGAGGAGTTACACAGCTATTCACAATTAGAAGAAAGGGTGAGAATGGTCAGGTGGAGCTGCAAAGAGATAAATAGTAGTGATGAGGTGTCCAGGTGGCCCCCTCAAGGTTTGAGGTGAGTGGGGAGAGAGGAATTAGGAATTTGGTGGATGTCTTTTTACTGAATTCTTCACAGAATTCACTGTCAGTCCTCACCTGCTTTACATAACTTTACCTAGTCTCAGAAGCCATTCATTAGTAATTTTTTTTTTGTTTTCTTTTAAAATTGCACATATTGCTATTTCAGTAATTTATTTTTTTGATTTCAGTAGAATCTTATACCAATTTGTAACAAGGAATATAACACTGAATTCCTTCGAGATGCTGAAAAACATAACCTTTACCAAATTGTTTCTGAAGAACACAGAGACATGGTTGAAGTAAGTTTTTGTCTTTGAGTCTGCTTCTGTTCCCATTTTAACTATTTTGGACAAACTGTTTTAATTCGTAACTAAAATTCTATTCATTTATATTCTTTTTTTCTTTCCAGCGAATACAATTGAAAAGCTGTCAACTGAAGGAAGTTATTGATCACATCTGAACAATAATTTGGGAGATCAATACAATTGATCACTATGAGAAAAACTGACTGATTGATTGATTTTCTATGAATCATCCTGAAGAAAACTTCCATTGGTCCCCTGAAAGGTTATATGTACCATGCTGGACAGCTGAACTTCAGTTTGCACTGGACTTGGTCAACATTCCACCATTCCTGATCAAAACTGACAATATAAGAATTTACTCCAGATGTGCTGCATTTTCTAATGCGCACAGTCCGCCTAAGCCAGTTTCCTTTATCTAGAATATAAATCTGAAGTTGTTGCAACAACAAAGAATATTTACTTTGTGTCCAACAATAGGATATTTAATTCTTATAATAAAAATCTTTGTAAATATCACCAAATATATTTGCCATTAAAGTTTACTTTTTTAAACTTTATGGCTGGTGAGAGCTGTGCAAGCCATGTACAGGGATGCTGTCAGTAAGGTGAGGGTTGGCAACGTGTACACTGAAGAATTCAAGGTAGAGTTTGGGGTCCACCAGGGTTCAATCCTCAGCCCCATCCTATTTATCATAGTCCTCCAGGCAATAACGGAGGAATTCAAGACAGGATGCCCCTGGGAGCTCCTCTATGCTGATGACCTTGCTCTAATTGCTGAGTCACTATCAGAACTGGAGGGGAAGTTTCAGGTGTGGAAGGAGGGATTAGAATCGAGGGGCCTTAGAGTCAACCTAGCTAAAACCAAAGTCCTAATAAGTAGGAAGGTAGACAAACCACAAATGCCTTCAGGTAGATGGCCCTGCTCGATCTGTAGAAAAGGCGTAGGTAGAAACTCTATAAGATGTACCCAGTGTAAGCTATGGACACATAAAAGGTGCAGCAATGTCAAAGGAAGGCTAACTAGGAAGATAGTTTTTGTATATGGCAGATGCTCAGGAGCAATAAACACTGAAAATCTGCAGAAAACAACTTCCGTCACTTTCCAGGGGGAAAAACTAGAAGTAGTTGATAGCTTCCGTTATCTAGGTGACCAAGTCAGTAGTGAGGGTGGGTGTACTGAAAGTGTAGCCACTAGAGTAAGAATAGCCTGGGCAAAGTTCAGGGAGCTCTTACCTCTGCTGGTGACTAAAGGCCTCTCGCTCAGAGTAAAAGGCAGGCTGTATGATGCATGTGTACGAACAGCCATGCTACATGGCAGTGAAACATGGGCCATGACTGCTGAGGACATGCGTAAGCTCATGAGGAATGAAGCCAGTATGATCCGATGGATGCGTAATGTCAGTGTGCATACTCAACAGAGTGTTAGTACCTTGAGAGAAATGTTGGACCTAAGAAGCATCAGCTGTGGTATGCAAGAGAGACGATTGCGCTGGTATGGTCATGTGGAGAGAATGGATGAAGATAGGTGTGTGAAAAAGTGCCAATCCCTAGCAGTTGAGGGAACCTGTGGAAGAGGTAGACCCAGGAAAAAATGGGACGAGGTGGTGAAGCACGACCTTCGAACTTTAGGCCTCACCGAGGCAATGACTAGCGACTGGGACCTTTGGAAATATGCTGTGTGTGAGAAGAACCAGCAGGACAAGTGAGTCCAGCCCACTTATGCATGTCTTTCCTCCCTTGGACGCACAAAGACCTGTTGAGGCATCGAAATCGAACCTCATCCGACGACAGGCACCCATGCCAACCTCCCTTCATTGGACACTAAACTCTGCTTGCAAAGACCTGTTGGGGCAAGTGAAATCGGAATGGAAATTGAACCAATCCTATGACTGGCACCCGGCAGTTGCCAGGACCACTGGACTGACTCCTGTGCAGGTGGCAAGTGAAGAAACACCATTTCAACCCTGTGCTTGAGGAGATCCATTGAGTCAAGTACACCAAAATCAAAATCAATGGAAACTACAGTTGTGATCCCTGTGCCGGTGGCACGTAAAAAGCACCATCTGAACGTAGCCGATGCCAGCGCCGCCTAGACTGGCTTCCGTGCCGGTGGCACATAAAAACACTATCCGAATCATGGCCGATACCAGCGCCGCCTTGGCTGGCTTCCGTGCCGGTGGCACATAAAAACACTATCCGAATCATGGCCAATGCCAGCGCCGCCTAGACTGGCTTCCGTGCCGGTGGCACGTAAAAAGCACTATCCGAATCATGGCTAATGCCAGTGCCACCTTGACTGGCTTCCGTGCCGGTGGCACGTAAAATGCACCAATCCGATCGTGGCCGTTGCCAGCCTCACCTGGCACCTGTGCAGGTGGCACGTAAAAAGCACCCACTACACTCACGGAGTGGTTGGCGTTAGGAAGGGCATCCAGCTGTAGAAACACTGCCAGATCAGAATGGAGCCTGGTGCAGCCTCCATGGCTTACCAGATCCCCAGTCGAACCGTCCAACCCATGCTAGCATGGAGAACGGACGTTTAACGATGATGATGATGATGATTTTATTGACAGTATTTTTTTACTTTTACAATACACTATTTATGTAATCATCAGAATATATTTATGTGAGTGTTCTTGTCTCCTTGTCTTAACATCACACAATAATTGTAAAATAAACATCACCACCATACAAGCAGTGTCTTATTTCCAGTCTTCCATGGAAACATGGACAGCCATAGGAAGTATTTCCCTGGAAACAGGTAAGGTTTGGCAATGGAGGGGCATCTGGCCATAGAAAATCTGCCTCAATACACTCTGTCTGACCCATGCAAGCATAGAAAAGTGGATGCAAAAATGATAATTATTTATCTTAGACTAGTTTCACTCCTTTGTTGAAATTTTATCAACATCCAAGCATCTTCTTTATCCAGAAACACTTCTTACAAATCACTGAATGTTAAGGTCCTAAGTAAATTAAATGGATCCCAATTTGTGTATAGAATGCATTCTAGACAGTTAGTTTCATTAATAAATTACTGTTGTATTACTAATGTTTTCTTTCAATATATCCTCTGGCCCCCGTGCCAATGGCACGTAAAAAGCACCCACTACACTCACGGAGTGGTTGGCGTTAGGAAGGGCATCCAGCTGTAGAAACATTGCCAGAACAGACTGGAGCCTGGTGCAGCCTCCTGGCTTCCCAGACCCTGGTCGAACCATCCAACCCATGCTAGCATGGAAAACAGACGTTAAACGATGATGATGATGATATACTATACTACGGAATATAGATTTTAAACCAACATTATGTATTGTGTAAACACCTTATCTGTGTATATAATATTTTCAAAGACACAAAAAAATCAACAGGACTTGTTTTTCTATCCATAAAGTTATTGTCTCTGAAGACAAGATGTTTACATCTGTCTCTGAAGACAAGATGTTTACATCTGTCTCTGAAGACAAGATGTTTACATCTGTCTCTGAAGACAAGATGTTTACATCTGTCTCTGAAGACAAGATGTTTACATCTGTCTATGCATCCAGTTTTGGTTGAATAGGTTATCAACATTCCCTGCAGTGCAGTTTAGCAAACTGAAACAAAAAACATTTCTTACCAAATCACCTTTTTCTGTTCTCATACTTTAAACTCTATTGTTCTGTATACACCCTGAATGCCCTACACTTGTTTTAATCCCCTATTCTTTTCAGAACCCCATTAATTTCATTATTTCTCTCTTCTTAACTACCATTATTTAATCATCTATAATACCCCCACCTCCTCCTTTCGTGTGGTCTATGCTTCTTGCTTTTTTACGATGACCTAACTTTTCTTATCTTAATCTACATACCTCCCATCTATACACCCTGCTATCATACAGACTTACCTAGCATTCACCTTTGCCTGTATGATCCATTTGTTTTACTTTTTTATTCCAACCCATCATTGTCTTATTATTTATAAAAAGATATATGTAATCAAATGTTGAAGGAGACCAAAGTCCAGAGAGAAAGATCTTAAAAGAAACTATACAAATAATGTGAACGGCAAATATTTCTATCTTATTCATTATGTCCCAACAAAGAAATTTCACCTTTCAATCTGAGGTGACCATCAGAGGTGAATAATATATTATTTTGAATAATGCAAGTCCCAAAATATTTTACATGATTAGAAAACTCATACATTAATAAATTTAAATAACGTAATAAATGTTAGCAGATGTTATTCTTTATTCTTTTATTCTTTTACTTGTTTCAGTCATTTGACTGTGGCCATGCTGGAGCACCGCCTTTAGTCAAGCAAATCGACCCCGGGACTTATTCTTTGTAAGCTTATTCTATCGGTGTCTTTTGCCGAACCGCTACTTGACAGGGACGTAAACACACCAGCATCGGTTGTCAAGCAATGCTAGGGGGACAAACACAGACACACACACACATACATATATATATATATATATACATACATACGACAGGCTTCTTTCAGTTTCCGTCTACCAAATCCACTCACAAGGCATTGGTTGGCCTGGAGCTATAGCAGAAGACACTTGCCCAAGATGCCATGCAGTGGGACTGAACCCGGAACCATGTGGTTGGTTAGCAAGCTACTTACCACACAGCCACTTAGTTATATTTTACACAGGTAGAAAGAACAAAGTTATATTCCAGCAAGAATTAGCATTAGAGTGAGAGCAGAGAGTGAATTGCTATCATCTGATAAATGGTATCAGATGGATAGAAAAAACAGAACCCACAAACCTTTGAATAAAACGACGCAGAGGGATAGATAGATCAAGATGTACAGTGGTTCCAGCAAAACGGGGCCACTCCTCACATATCAAATGACTCCCTAACCTGGCTGAGAGAGGGATTTCAGGAGAGACTGATCAGCAGGAAGTGTGACGTTGAGTGGGCGCCGGATTCGCCAGACTTGAACCCCACAGATTTTTATCTGTGGGGGTATCTCAAAGATAATGTTTACCAGAACAACCCTCAAACGATTGGTGAACTGAAGGCAGCAATCACAGCAGAAATCAAGGAAATCCCCAAAGAGGAATGTGGTGGAGTAATTAACAATTTTGCATGATGTATGCAAGTGTTTGCACGACTTATGCCATTTGGAGCATATTTTGAAAAGAACACGATTTTTATGCAAAGGGAATGATCGTACACAGACCGAAGGTTAAGTCCAGCAAATTTCTTGAAATGTGCTGGAGTTTTGTAGGATTTAATAAAATTTTTATGGGTTCTGTTTTTTGGGTGTCACCCTGTATTTTGGAACCTACAGGAGCAAGGGTCCTGTCCTCTATAGTAAGGCCACTTGGTTCATTGTTGCTCACAAACTGCCTGTTACTATACCTGTGAAGAATAAGAGAAGTTGGGCCATGCTTGGCCAGCAGATGGTAGTTTGACAAGCATAATTAATTTTCTCTTTCGTTAAAATTGCCATCCTTCATCCATTTATTTATTCTCCGACACTTGTACATGCAGCATCAGGTGTTCAAACTATTTTCTTGTTTATCAACAAATAAGATTCAGAAAAGAGAAGTGGAATATAAGTGTTAAATAATTATTTAGCACTACATTCTTCTTTCTTGTATGATATCATTTTTTTACCACACACACATGGAATGTGTTTGTCTATTTGAGTGCCTATGTAACATGTATATGAAGGGTGTACGCAGGTGAATCTACCATGTGGAGTTGGTCAAACCTATTTTACATGATCCAGCAAGCCAGTCAACTACATGGACTTCCAATGTCTGATTTGGCAGGGTTTCCCTCAACCGCTAGGGTGTGGTACTTTTTCACACAGCTGTCCTCATCCATTCTTGCCACATGACCATACCAGCACAGTCGTCTCTCTTGCACACTGCATCTGATGCTTCTTAGGTCCAACATTTCTCTCAAGGTACCTACACTCTGTCGAGTATGCACACTGACATTACACATCCATCGGATCATACTGGCTTCATTCCTTGGGAGCTTACGCATGTCCTCAGCAGTCACGGCCCATGTTTCACTGCCATGTAGCATGGCTGTTCGTACACATGCATCATACAGTCTGCCTTTTACTCTGAGCGAGAGGCCTTTAGTCCCTGAACTTTGCCCAGGCTATTCTGACTCAAGCAGTTTAATTTGTCCATGTAAGTTATATTTATTTCAAGTAAAATATATTACTAGTGTGTTGTTCACAGTGGAATACATGAATTTATAAAACCCTTTACAATGACTTATGTATTCGACTGGATATTATGTTTACTGTAATCTCGCAGCTCATCAAGTTATTTTAAGACAACTTTCGGTGTCTGAACATAAATGGAAGGTGAAGTGACAAAGTTACTTTCCATTTGTTATGCCATTCGTGAACTTCAGTAGTTTCACTTTCTGGATCCCAAAACGAAACATCGCTGTACTAATATAATAGTTAACCATATTAGTAGTCTATTCATAGCTTAAGCAATAACTTTTAAAGTGGTTGACGACTGTCAAACTACAAAATATATTGACTTTCATCATCATCATCATCGTTTAGCATCCGCTTTCCATGCTAGCATGGGTTGGACGGTTCAACTGGGGTCTGGGAAGCCAGGTGCTGCACCAGGCCAGTCTGATCTGGCAGTGTTTCTACAGCTGGATGCCGTTCCTAATGCCAACCACTCCATGAGTGTAGTGGGTGCTTTTTACGTGCCAGACGAGTCTGGCAAACGGCCACGATCGGATGGTGCTTTAAAAAAAAATGGAAACAAAAATATATGAAAAAATTCCATTCAATCCCTTGCAGATACAATTGTTGTTCTTTTTCTGTTGGTGGGGTCAAGAACTTATAAAGAAAAATGAAGCTGATTTCCGTCTGAAATTATTGTTGTTCAACCCCAGGTCGGCCCTGATCAAGAAGCCTTGTCACCAAAAAAGACGCTTAAGGTCCTTTTCTTCCAGCATACAATCATATTATTATTCAATGTGTCTCCCCATCACCGTTAACATGGTGAGATTCGGCAGCTATTTCTAGCAGGTCGAATGACCACAGAGAGTATCCAGCCTCAGGTTGCTATGTCCTTCGCAAACTTTGTTTAAAACTCTGCATTAATACTGAATTCACCAAAAAATAATGAGAAATAGAAAACCCCAATATATATATATATATATATATATATATAAATTAGTAAATAAATGGCACAACTAAGTACCGATATTTACTGGAAATAGCGAACGTAAAAATACGACGCTAATGTGTAGCTTCACCGCGTATGTATTAGCAAAAATGCGTGTGTGCAACAAATATATATATAATTGTTAATAATAAAGAGTGTGGAAACTTGTACTCTCTTTTACTCTTTTACTTGTTTCAGTCATTTGACTGCAGCCATGCTGGAGCACCGCCTTTAATCGATCAAATCGACCCCGGGACTTATTCTTTTGTAAGCCCAGTACTTATTATATCGGTCTCTTTTGCTGTACCGCTAAGTAACGGGGACATAAACACACCAGCATCGGTTGTCAAGCAATGCTAGGGGGACAAACACAGATACACACACGCATATATATATATATATATACATACATACATACATACATAAATACATACGACAGGCTTCTTTCAGTTTCCGTCTACCAAATCCACTCACAAGGCTTTGGTCGGCCCGAGGCTATAGTAGAAGACACTTGCCCAAGGTGCCACGCAGTGGGACTGAACCCGGAACCATGTGGTTGGTAGACAAGCTACTTACCACACAGCCACTCCTGCGCCACAAAATTTATTTTATAGTCTCTCAAAACTGAGAGTGAATACAGTATCCACCCGGATAATATGTCCCTCCAAACTCACTTTTATATACATATATATATATACTGCCTGTTTCTTGTCAAAGCTCGTTTCTCCAGCATTCACCATTTCACCTCGTTATGGCTTAACCCTTTCGTTACCAACCCAGCTGAAACTGGTTCTGAAGTACAAATGTCTTGTCTTCATAAGTTTTGAATGAAAATCTTCCACCAAACCTTAGTCACACTTTATGTTCCTAACACTATCTTAATAACTAAGTGATTTTACTAAATTCTTTGTTATATTTAAAATATATAAAAGTAAGGTTGTATGTCTGTCTCCTACGATTTAGATTCCTAACTACTCCCACATTTTGCGGTGCAGTTTAACCAAAACCGGGTATCTTATAGTTGTGATTCATATCGAGCCCTTCTGGGTATTAGCGCGCGTCTACGATGAGTCTTCGATTTAAAAAAAATTTACCATCATTTTTTCCATTTTAATGCATTTTTTTCGCTATTATATAAGGGAAGTAACTCTCTAAAAATGTCTACGATGAGTCAACGATTTAAAAAAAATTTACCATCATTTTTTTCCCATTTTTAATGCATTTTTTGGCTATAACTCTCTAAAAAGCTTATATAGTTATTTCCCTTACAAACCCGAGCAACGCCGGGCGATACTGCTAGTTTGAAATAATTGAAAGAAACACAGAGCATCTCAAAATAAATACAGTAATGAAAGAGTTAACAGCCCTCACCGTTCGTTTTTACTGTCCTGTTTTTGTTACCACTTTAACCCCTTGCAAAAATCCCAAATTTTATTTAATTTGCTTTGAGGGAAGGATTGTTTTAACGAAGTCGCGTCTTGTCCCTACCTTCGAAATGCAGAGTAGATAAAACAGGGGACAACTGATGAAGGGACTGTTCTTTATGTTGCCTGTCTCGTTTCTCTATTTGTTTCTTTCGTTGCCCCAAAAAGTTCGTTTTCCATGTTTTTGTTTTTTTATGTTCTCGTTTTTTGACGTCCTGTACCCATATGTGCATGTATATATACATATGTAGGTATGTACATATATGTATGTATATATGTATGCATATATATATATATATATATATATATGTATGCATATATATATTATATATTATATATATGTATGCATATATATATATATATTATATATGTATGCATATATATATATATATATATGTATGCATCATCATACATATATATATATGCACGTTATTAAACTTTTAATACTTTTGATATTTATATATATATATATATATATATATATTAAAAAAATTTTTTTTAAAGTTAATAAATTAATAAATAAAATAATATATAAATATAAAAATATACATACATATATATATATATATATTTAAAATTTATAAGTTTAAATTATTTAAATAATTTTTTAATTTTTAACTTTTATGTTTTTAAATTAATTTTATGTATTGGCTTATGTTTTTCACTGTTTGATTTGCCTAATAGTGATTTTATCTCTAATTTAATATAATATATATATTCATACTATAAAATTGGATTTAATCCTAAATCTAATTTTTCCCTGTAAGTTTGGATTTATTCCCTAATATTATTATTATTATCATTTTATATATATATATATATATATATATACACACATACATATATATGCATATAAATGTTTATACATTCAGTTATAATAAAAAACAGTTTTGCATTAATCTGATGGGTTACTCTATACTTTTGTAAAGTATAAATTTATTATTCTTAAATAAGTATGTCGTTGACAGTGACTTTGAAGCTTTGGCCAGCTAGGCCATTGACAGCTTGTGTATATACTTATACACATATATATATAGCTCAATCTATAAATACAAACAAACCAGTTTTGGGTGTTGAATTTAGTATTTCATTTTTATTTCTGCTCTACTTTAAAAAAAATTTTTTTGACGTAATGCATCATTTTTAACAAAGGGTTTTTTCGTTAGGCCATAAACCTTATTTTAGGTGACTAAGTTGTCAGTCTTGCTTGGTTGAATAAAGAAGGATCTTGTTCTACTCTACCAAAGCATTCAATACAAAACAAGTTTTACTTTTGTTCTCCATGTCTATCTACAAGGAAGTTTTTAAAGAAGCTTATCGGACAATTATATCACGTGATGTGTAAGAATATCAATTAAAAATAATTTTTAAGAATTCAAGTACAATGCACATTTCATCTTGAATATAAAATGAAAGCAGATAATTGTATATATATAAATATATATTTTATTCCTGAGCGTTATACTAATACACCTGTTTGTTTTGCACGCCACCTGTCTTCGTCTTTTGTTTTTTTGTAAGCTTTCCCTATATATATATATATATATATATATATATATATATATAGGGAGAATTTACGAAAAAACAAAAGACGAAGACAGGTGGTGTGCAAAACAAACAGATGTATTAGTATAATGCTCAGGAATAGAAAGAGTCTTTTACGTTTCGAGCCTACGCTCTTCTTCAGACAGGGACACAGAGAAAACAAGGATATATATTATATATATATATGTGTGTGTGTGGAGGTGCAATGGCCCAGTTGTTAGGGCAGCGGACTCGCGGTTTCAATTCCCAGACCAGGAGAGCAAAAACCCCTAAAATTCAACAAGGCTCCAGCAGGGGTGGTGGTGATCCCTGCTGTACTCTTTCATCACAACTTTCTTCTGTTGGCTTGCTCGCTTAGCCAGCGGGGTGGCGTCACTGAAGGCTAAAACAATGCAAAGCGCATTGTGACCAGCAATGTGTAGCAACATCTGATGGCCTGGTGAATATATATATATATATGTAATATATATATAAACTTTAAATAAGAAAATTTTCATACAGATGTTTTTCCATTTTCTTATTTAAAGTTTATTTTAATACCTACAAGTTTTGGTGATAAACTAATAGACTTGGTTTTCTCTAAACACTGGTATAAACTGGTGAACTAGGATGCTCGCATCCCTTAAGGGACTTTAGTTCCTTGACTTATGATATATATATATATATATAATGTAAGTTAGCATATATATATTTTTTTTAAAACAGGTTTCTAACGATAATTCTTCATACTTTATTTAGAACTTACTGGTGTAAATTGGCATAGATATGAAAAGTTATATACGTATGCTAAGTATATGATTTAAGTTATAGAACAAAGTTTGACAAAATTCAATCACATTTTTGATAAATGGAGAAGATTAGATGTTAATATGTGATAAAATATGTATTCACTTCGCTGTCAATAGGAAAAAACAGAAAATAAAAACTTAATGAAGAAAAAGGAGGGCTTTAGAATTACATGGGTATTATGTTCTTACAAATTTTTTTAAAAAAAATAAATGTTCTGGGGGTCATGTTTATTCAAAAACACGAAGAACATAATACCCATTCTAAAGTCCTCCTTTTACTTTATTAAGTTTTTATTTGTTATTATTGTACCCTTTGATGAGTACCCTTTGACAACTCAGATTCTTAAAATGAATTTGTATTTCTGTATGAAACGATCGTCTAGTGAAGTGAATAAATATTTTATCCCATATTAACATCTATTTATAAAAAAAACTAGCAGTATCGCCCGGCGTTGCTCGGGTTTGTAAGGGAAATAACTATATAAGCATTTTTAGAGACTTATAGCAAAAAGATAGCAAAAAATGCATTAAAAATGGGAAAAAAACGATGGTAAATTTTTTTTTAAATCGTAGACTCATCGTAGACGCGCGCTAATACCCAGAAGGGCTCGATATGACTCACGACTATAAGATACCCGGTTTTGGTTACACAGCACCGCAAAATGTGGGAGTAGTTAGGAATCTAAATCGTAGGAGACAGACACACAACTTCAGTTTTATATATAGAGATATGATTGAATTTGTCGAACTTGGTTCAATAACTTAATTCATATACCCAATATATATATATACATACATATATATAACATTATTATACAAAACGATCATGCAAAGTTAACTAGAGAATATTGTTCTTTATACTGTATTAAAATTATGCACACTTTATTTCTTTATATTGAAGGTTGTCTTTTTACTGACTTAAGAACCCCTTCTTGGACAATTAGACAGACAGACAGATAGTATATGATATTACTATGACGAAGTGCGATAATGTTTCACATTAGTTCACCTTATTACGGTCGACTGATCAACTTCAAACCTCGTTGACATTTTAGTAAACGACCTAAATTTTGTGTTACTTGGGACGGTTACAACACTTTTGGATTACGTGTCTACACAAACAGGGTTAAATCACAAAAGATAAAAATATTTCAATGCTTCATTTCACTTCAATATTATCCTCGTCCCAAATAGTCATTGTTCATTGTTTGTAGTTGAAAAGGAATCCAGTGAAAACGGACAAAAAAAAAAAAAAAGTTAACCTCGTTACACTTTCACTTTTAACCTAAACAATTCCACTTTATTCGCACTTAGAACAATAGCAACACTGAGGGAGATTTCCTTCGTTTCGAAGCTACTACAACTACTACCCGCTCCTCGTTTTTGGGAATTTTAGACTTTATGAAGTGAAAAATAAATGGTTTTAATGTCACAAAGAATAAAAAGCAGAGACAACTTGGTATTAAAAACTGAAAAGAACTTTTCATTAAACCTATGAAACCGACACGATTGTCCTCGATAAGATCATTTGTTCTATTCATGGACTTTGAAATAAGTTTTTAAATTACGTAATGACATAACTTTATTTATTTCAGTCTTATAATAAGGTGGATGGGTTTAGCAGTTAAATGCCTCAGTATTTTGCATCAAAAATGTTGCTTAGTGGGAATGAAACTAAAGTGCTAATCTGGATTAGGGTCAATTAATTTCCACCTTTTATTATAATTGAATATGGTGAACATGTATCGAAAGGAGTACCTGCCGACTCTCATCACAAATGGTCGAGCAGTTTTGAACTACACTGAGTGAAAATCAAAGTTTGACAAATTCAATCATATTTTTTATAAATGGAGAAGACTAGATGTTAATACACTGAGTGAAAATAGGTATTCGAAATTCAGCAATAATTTAAACTTGCCCCGATCATTAACCTCTCTTAATTGTAAAAATCATTAACTATTATAATGAGGTTTTTACCTTCGTTTATAATCTTCATTTAAATGCAGCTAATTAATAAATAGAAACTAACTTCAGAATGGTTTGAATGCAACATACAAAAACATCAAATATTGAATAAAAGGTGATTATGGACTATAGCGTACCGTTTTGCAAGCTTTAATTTTCTCTTCACGATAATTTCTGGCCAATACTCGACTACAATTACACTCGTATGTAAATTTTACAGTAAATTAAAGTAATTTTATGTATTTTACAGCAAGTCCATGAAATAGATAATTACATGTCATTTGTAACGACTACAACGAAAGTGAAGGCTAAAATATTACTGATAGAGAATCGTGAGAAAATGAAATCGGTACGCTATAGTCTAAGACTGCCTAGACTTCAATAGCTATTTATAAATACTGAAAAATTAAGCTTTGAAATAAAATATTCGGTATTTTCACAGCCGTCTAAGGAGACGAAGGAAATGATATCCATCACGTGAGACGGGTGTTAGAGTAAAATTTACAGGAAAAGGGTAAAGAATTGAGGTTGAGGAAGGGAGGAGCAAGACGTGAAAAAAATCAAATTTTTAGAATAAAAAATTCTTTAAGAGAAGGAAACAACAACCCAATTCGTTGCTCTTTCCATTCTCCAAGAGGTTATTCCGAAAGTTTAAATGGAAAAGTAAAAAATTACCGAATATTCATGAAGACAAGAGAAATAATTTGCTCCCATTGTTATTATTTATTCGTTATTATTAAATTTTTTTATAATAAAATATAATTTCCCTCCAGAATAATAATTTAAATACATTATTTTTATCAATTATGTGTATTATATTAAAAAATAAAGTATATTGTCAAAATTGAGTGGAAAGAATTACACAAAAGATGAGATTTTCATCGTGTTGTTGCTCGTCTTGTTGTTGCCAATGATGACCCAAACTCCTGACTTTTCATCGCAGCCCTTAAATCAAAGCAGTCATGCAAAAAAGGAAAAACACGGCGAAGGTGGTCGTCAACAAAGGTTTTTTCTTATTGATGATAGATCCATGATGTAAGAGCAATATTCAGAAATTAATTAGTGAAGCTGAATGTAAAAGATCAACTGGAGATGGTGGCAGTGGTCGCTTGGTTGACGTCTGTGGGTGTGTCGGGGTGGCCAGAGAAGGACTCGATGAAGCGCACCAGCATCGTGAAATGACCAGGAAGAAACACGTAACTCGTGTAGACGGACATGGCAAAGACGGCGACCAGGATGGAATTAACGATCCACCGTTCCATCGGCTCCATCATGTAGATGCCGATACTGAGGATGAAACGGAGGTACCAGTAGGAAATCCAATTCCATATCGATTTAATCATGTTTATTTACGGTGAATGGCAGAGGTTGCGAGCAGAGAGAGGCAGCAGGAACGAGTGACCATCCAAAGCAAAGGCGTTCCCCCGTCTGAAGAAGTTTGGTTCTGGGTTGAACAGGAACCGGAACTCTGGCACTCTCTCGTGTTGGAGTCACTTCCCTTGTTTCATGGCAACATAATTCATCCGCTAATTGATTGATCGGCCGATTAATTAAAACAATCTGATTAATTGACCGAAAAATTAAGCAAGTGTCAGAGTGTGGATATTTATATTTTGTAGTTTATGAAACTTATGTCTAGTAAATATATATATATATACACATACATATATATTTGTGTCTTTGTTCATTTCCCCACCATCGTTTGACATCTGATATTGAAGTGCTTATGTTCCCGTAACTTTGTGATTTGGCAAAAGAGACTGGATGGTTTTTACCTCAATAGACGTCAGTGATTGGTTGAAATTGCAGAAATTGAAGAAAAAAAACAACAAATGTCTTACAAACCATAGAATTTTCTCAATAAAGCCTAGAGAAAAAGATGTTTTATTAACACATTCTACCAGTATACGAAGTTTAAATTTTTTTAGTTACCTAGAAATTATGTTAAAAACTGCCATTCAAACCGAAAAGATCCAATTATTCTCTATATTCTGACTTTATTTTCCTAATTTATGAATGTTGTACTAATATTTAATGTTTGTTCATGCAAAAACATGGAATTATGCAGACTATGAGATTTGACTATACAAGTGTAAAGTATTATACATTTGCATAGGACTTTGAACTCTCTATATTTTTCAAATTTTACAGTAATGACCACACCCACTTAAGAGTCAAAACAATTTGTTTTCTTCTTCCTCTCTTTTCTTATCTTTCCTGTCCTGCTTCCTAAAATTGACATCTTGAAAGGTCATCTAGCCCTTGTGAGAAAATGTGTTTATTTACAAATATGTTGAGAGGTATACAATAAGAAAGGAAAAGAGAAAGAAAATAAAATAAAAGAAAAAGTGCTTTGTAATGAAATTTCAATGGGTTGACCACATCAAATTGAAAAGAAACCTCTCTCTCTCACTCCCTCTCTTTCTCTATCTTTCTATTTATCTATACTTTCCCCACCCTTTATTTTTCTTCCCCTTTCTTGATTGTCCTGTTCCCCAAAATATCTTTTTTTATATTTTTTTATTCTAACACTTACTCCAAAACAAACAATATAATTGAAAAGAAACCTCTCTCTCTCTCTCTCTCTCTCTCTCTCAATTTCCCCCCTCTTTGCTTTTCTTTCTCTCTTCCCCACTTTCCCCCAAAAAACAAGAATATTTTTTCTCCTCTTCTTAATAAAGCAAAAAAACATCTGATTCACATAAAAGAACAAAGAAGTGTTCTGTTTTTATCATTTTGGTTTTAATTTTGTCCTGACGAGTTTGATAAACGAACAAAAGTGCTAATAAAGAATTATCCAAAATTCTGACTGCCTCCTTTTTCTCAATATATGTATATATATATATATACATACATAAAGCAGTCACAGATTTTGAATAAACTACAGTACAAATACAAGTTAAGCTATCTCCTATGGTGTTAGCTTAATTTATGACTGCTTTATACAAGGGTCGTAAAGGTGCATGGCTCAATGGATTGAGTGTCAGGCTTACAATCATGAGCTTGTGAGTTTGAGTTCAGGACCAGACTGGGCTGTGTTCTTGAGCAAGACACTTTATTTCATATTGCTCCAGTTCACTCAGCTGTAGGAATGAGTTGCGATGTCACTGGTGTCAAGCTGTATAAACCTTTACTTTGGTGGCATGGAGAGGGAAGCCTGGTATACATGGGTGACTGCTGGTCCTCCACAAACAACCTTGCCCAGACTTGGCCTCTGAGGGGAACTTTCTAAGTGCAATCCCATGGTCATTCATGACCAATGGGACATCTTTATCCTTTATATTCTATGCCATCAAAGAGGGGAGGAAACCGGGTATGTCATCCCTGAAGAGAGAGAGAGAACTCAACAAACCATGAAATGGTCATTCATGAGATTTTTAGAAGCATGGAAAGAATGCTAGGCTCCATAATATGTATGCATGCATGTAATATGTAACATGCATACATACATGGTGGCTGCTCCCTCGTTATCGAGTATGGCCATTGCACAAAGCTTAACTGTTATTGGTGCTGTGATCAAATGTGACTTTTATTTGCTTTTTAAGGCTACAGCCAGCTATTCAGTTGATACTCACAGCACCATCAACAATCAGGAACAATGTTGTTATCGTGCAATGCCTGTGCAAGAAGTTTTTATTAAAGTGAGGGAAGGCTGTGCACTGAGTCAATCCCACTCACTAAGCAACAGCAGCCATAATCCGAAAAGAAGAACAAGTCAACATCATCGGTAACCTCTGAGCCGCAGGTTTTATGTCGGAGTTATCCCAGTTACCTGAGTTACCTTCTCCTAGAAGGATGCCCTAACAAAGGCAAGGAGTCCTTCACTCCCAAAGGTTTAACTGCGCAATTGGGCATTCAGCCCGATTATTTCTATGTCCCCGTGCATGATACAGCCTTAAGACATTTATTGGATGGCCGTTGACTCTCAAGAGTTCTTCCGCCCTTTGACGGGTTTTGTTTTTCATCCCACAGGGTGTCCAATAAACACTCTCCTCACCAAGCAAGTTTGGTGGGGTTGCCGGTTTAGTCCCCGACGACCTGACCATACATACATACATAGGCGCAGGAGTGGCTGTGTGGTAAGTAGCTTGCTAACCAACCACATGGTTCTGGGTTCAGTCCCACTGCGTGGCACCTTGGGCAAGTGTCTTCTGCTATAGCCCCGGACTGACCAATGCCTTGTGAGTGGATTTGGTAGACGGAAACTGAAAGAAGCCTGTCGTATATATGTATATATATATATATATGTGTGTGTGTTTGTGTGTCTGTGTTTGTCCCCCTAGCATTGCTTGACAACCGATGCTGGTGTGTTTATGTCCCCGTCACTTAGCGGTTTGGCAAAAGAGACTGATAGAATAAGTACTGGGCTTACAAAGAATAAGTCCCGGGGTCGATTTGCTCGACTAAAGGCGGTGCTCCAGCATGGCCGCAGTCAAATGACTGAAACAAGTAAAAGAGTAAAGAGTATACATTGCTAAAACAATTTACAATGCCATCCACAAAAAAAGACTGTCCTGAAATAAACTTAGAAAATCCCTGTTATTGGAATACATTCATAAACACCAACTCAAGGAATACTGGTGGAATATTCCCATCAAAACTTCCGTCAAATGTAAACATAACAGGTCGGATATTGTTGTTTGGGACATGGGGTAAAAGGTATGTACCATCATAGAGGTCTGCTGCCCTGCAGATATAAATATCTCTTTGAAAATCAAAGAAAAAGAAGATATTTATGGACAACTGCTTTGAAACCTTCAGCTTCTGTATCCAGACTATGAATTCATATTCATATCAATAATAATTGGAGCACAAAGTTTTGTTAGTAAATACTTAAAGGAGAATCTGGACAAACTGGGATTTTCAGAAAGAGAAATCGACCGGCTGATTCGTACATTACAAATGCAATCTGTGAGTGGAACGGTAAAGACTTTTCTCAAGTTCCAAATGTGAATTTGTCTGTGTTAACTACATCCTAAAGATGAAGCCTTGTATCTTTGCATCTGAGCACTCTATACAATAATTTCATTATTACAATATAATACAAACTTGCATACTCGCACACACACACACACACACTATTCATTAATTTGAGTCAGTGTTGTTTTTCTACAAAATATAATAATAATAGTGAAATTATTGCAGGAGTGGCTGTGTGGTAAGTTGCTTGCTAACCAACCACATGGTTCCGGGTTCAGTCCTACTGCGTGGCACCTTGGGCAAGTGTCTTCTACTATAGCCCCGGGCCGACCAATGCCTTGTGAGTGGATTTGGTAGACGGAAACTGAAAGAAGCCCGTCGTATATATGTATATATATATGTGTGTGCGTGTATGTTTGTGTGTCTGTGTTTGTCCCCCTAGCATTGCTTGACAACCGATGCTGGTGTGTTTACGTCCCCGTCACTTAGCGGTTCGGCAAAAGCGACCGATAGAATAAGTACTGGGCTTACAAAAGAATACGTCCCGGGGTCGAGTTGCTCGATTAAAGGCGGTGCTCCAGCATGGCCGCAGTCAAATGACTGAAACAAGTAAAAGAGAGAGAGAGAGTGCTCAGGTGCACCACAATCCCATTCTGGTATAAAGAGGTGGGGTGGGTGGGTGGTTGAAGGAATGGTTTCAGTTCTCGCGGGAAGAGAAGAGAAAGGTTCGAGATTAGAAGTAAGATGGCGCGAAGGAAAGTGAATTACGAACACCTGTGCAGGAATTTAATTAAATTAGTCTGTGATATCCAGGTAAATAGACATGCATATATATATATATATACGTATGTATGTGTGCAGGTGCGAATTAATTAATGGTTGGCCATTATGCTTAGCACTGTGTTTATATTTTGAAATCCGCTGAACATTTGTCGATTGTTTGGGTTTTTTTTCTTTAATGTCGATGTTTACCGAAGAAACCAATTAAAATGTTGGAATCTGTGGAGAAACACCCTTAATTAACCAATGCAGTGTCTACCTAATATAATAACTACCAATTAATCCTTTCTGTTAATCATCACTCAATAACTACCGTCTCTATTTACGAAATATAGACATTACACTCGGCACTTTCGTGAAATATTGAATTATAATGGCAATAATAAATCTGTGAACGAGATGTAAACAGTAACTGCAAGACAATGTGAGGTATACTTGCCATCTGAATATGGCTAGTAACACCCACCCATAGTGCTTAGCCATATTCAGATGGCTAGTATACCTCACATTGAATTATAAGGATTTTACAGATACTTATCGCAGCTTTCTTTTTTTCTTCTTAACTAAACAAGCATGGTGTAAATTTGTATTGTCCCAGCTTCTACCGATAATTAAATTGACTTTGTTATTGATGTTGCGATGTCCTGGTCGAGCAGACACGAATATAATAATAATGGATAGTTTGTCGTTCTTCAGCCGCAGCTTAGCCCTGACTGAACAGGTTTTTATAATTAAAAGATTACCCAGTCCTTCTCCAGGGTATTGCATATTTAAGACTACATAATTCAATGTTTTTCCTGTGGGAAGATTTATCTATTGTTTACGACGATGAAGGGGCTCCCACCCAAGAGACCTATAATCAAAAGTATTCCTGCCATGACCATTCCATCTATTTTCCAGACAATAGATAGCATTACCTACTTGTCTTTCGTTTAAGATGGTTGGATGTAATTTGAGGGAGATTTATTTACTCTTTCCAGCAGGTCATTGGATCCTGTTTGTTCGTAGTAGGTTGTCAGTTGAATGACTTGGGACTATGTCTACAAATTAATTTCACTTGTCCACTTCGCATGATGAGGTTTATCGTATGGGCTCTAACATGGATATCCCAACCTCCTGTTGTGTATTCTTGTCTGTTCTGTTCCTATATTGTTATGGTTGGATAAGCACTCACGTTTTAGCACTAACTCACCCTCCCCTGTTTTTTTGTCCTTCTGTCACAATCCACCTCAGAGTGCTCAGCAGTAGCTTAGCCACGCACACATACACACAGGATTGTGGCGGAAGATGGACAGTGTGTGACCACTGTTGTGTAACACACAACCAGTTCGGCCATGATTCAACAGTCCAGTCGGGATGAGGGGTCGGTCAAACGCCTAGATGTGATCTATGTATCGCCAGTTCACTCTTACTAGCTGCAGTTATGAGTGCACAGGGCCTTCTTAAAGAATATCACAGGCCCGTTAGGATAAAGCAGGGCACTGGTGCCCCAACATATATAATTACAGCACACATAGATTAGAATTGGTTCCTTTAACCCCCTGAGACCCCTGGATAACTTCTCGCTGTGGCTCTACCTGAAGAGAGCACTGTGAGTGTTGCATGATTGTTATTATTTTTGCCTCCAATTAGCTATGGCCAAGCTGACCCATGTGCAGAGGCCTTTCAATGGGGACCATCATGTTTTTGCAACTGAGCCTCACGCCATTTAAAACAGTTATGTGTTTTGAAGGAGATTTGGCTGCTATTTCTAATAGGTTTTGCAACCCTTGTGGAGGCCCCTTTCAAGATGATGCTTGCTTCAACCATCAAGTCTTTTCCAAGTGTTTTTAATATATTTATTTTAGAAATTGCAGCTTTTGAACAATGATGTTGATGCTTATTGTTTACCAACATTACAGTCATTAGTTCACTGTATATCTGACTGTGAGAGCGAGAAGGGAGTGTCTGTAACTCTGGGTAGAACTAATTTCACAAAGGACTTTGCTTAAAGCCAACTGTATATTATTTCTAACCTTTCCTTACCATTATTTACATCCTTTCCTAATACACATCTGTGCAGGACACATGGACACACACACACACATGTATACAGGCAGGTTCTGTCAATCATATTCTACTCACAGATTGTTGATGAAGCTGAGGTGATGCTAGAAGACACTTGCTCAAGGTGTCATGCAGTGGAATCAAACCTAGAACCATTTGGTTGGGAAACAAACTTCTTAACCATACAGCCAAGCCTTGAAACCATGTGTTACTGTTTAACCCCAGGTCTGTGTTGATTGAGTAGACTTATGATCAAAGACATCTCGGACATGACCATCCTGTTTTTATTTCACATACAGTATAGAATTAAATTAATTATAGTGGCCTTCATTTTTTTTTTAATACAAGAAAGTATGATGTGAAGGTGATTTGACTGGTATATCTGGTGATTTGAGAAGTCATGTAGGGTTTTTTTTTCTTTTAGTTTGTGTTTCTGTTATGTAGCACCCAGCCAATCTTGTCTGCTTATTGCGATTGAGGGTATACTGCACATTCTGACATGCACTTCTCTGTATGTGTTTCATTTTCTTGTTGTCTCCATTGTTTCTAGGTTTAGGTACGGGTGCAGGGGCTACAATGCAGCCTTTGGATATGGGTACAGGTTACAGTGGAGCCAGGCAAGAGTAATTTGGTCAGAATACAACGGCTGCTGCCCCTCTTCACTTAATATTTTGCTACTGATCCATTCTACTTGTAGTGTTTGATACTAATGAAGTGAACAAGGGCTGAGAGACATAAGATTCTTTGAGATGCAGTTGTTATAGTTTCTTGGAGTAACATAAATGTGTATCTTTTTTTTTTAGCTGTAGGTTGCCATTTATCTTAGAAACTTATCGAAGACATTCCAGTTGTGACCATACTTACACTCTTCTGGTACAGAAGTTCTTTTAATAAATAGATGATCACATGACTTCACATTTTATTTCACACATACACACACATTTATTTGTTCCTTTAATGCCTGTTTTTCCATGCTAACATTGGTTTGGATAGGAGGTATTTGAGGCATGGTTTTACCATGAGTTGCTCCTCTTGTTGCCACTTTACACAATGATTCCAGCATTCATATCTACCAAAAACGACTTCTTTGAACCCTTCTTCTAAAAAGCTTAAAATAACATCTCTGCTCTTTTTTCTTCTCAGTTGCTTCCAATTCAGTCTTTTATTAGGACCCACCCTTTCATCCATCATCCTATATTAATTCTTTGATGTCTCTACTTGCAGGATGAGACTAGCGATGACTTCAAGGAATGCTATTCTTATTCTATCTCCAATTTTAAATATCATCGATTCTTGTCAGTCGATTCACACAAAGTTAACCAAAAGATTGATGGGTAAATATTTACTTCAACAATTATTTGTTATAAAATTAATCAACTTTTCAGTATTCGTGTTTTTTGCTTCTCTTGTAGAATGGGAGAATATATTCTAACAGATGTAAAAGCATAAAATAATGAAATTTCCGTGCACCCTATTTGTATTTCCTGCACCTTATTCCCTCTCTTATTGTAATCATCATTTTCTTTGTGTCTATGTCTATATGAAAATATTTGTCTGTCTCCCTCCTGTTCGTCAATTCATAACACTTTCATACCATCACATTTATACAAACTTTTTACCTGCTGAAATTCTTTTTTCTTTTTTGCCTCCACAGTGATGCTGTCATCATCATCATCATCGTTTAGCGTCTGATTTCCATGCTAGCATGGGTTGGACGGTTCAACTGGGGTCTGGGAAGCCAGAAGGCTGCGCCAGGCCCAGTCTGATCTGGCAGTGTTTCTACAGCTGGATGCCCTTCCTAACGCCAACCACTCCGTGAGTGTAGTGGGTGCTTTTTACATGCCACCTGCACAGGTATCAGATGAGGCTGGCAAACGGCCTCGATCGGATGGTGCTTTTTACGTGCCACCGGCACGGATGCCAGTCGGGGCGTCACTGGCAACGGCCACGTTCGGATGGTTCTCTTACATGCCACTGGCACTGGTATCACAGCTACAATTTCCATTGATGTTGATCGATTTTGATTTTGATTTTCAATTGCCTCAACAGGTCTTCACAAGTAGGGTTTGTGTCACAAGAAGGAAAGGTATGCATAAGTGGGCTGGCTACGTCCCAGGTAGAGGCCACGGGTTATGGTCTCACTTGTCCTACCGGGTCTTCCCACGCACAGCATACTGTATTTGATCCAAAATTAAATTCTGTCTTGAAAAGTTCAAAGACTGAAAATATGAATTCCTTACACTCCTCAGGGAATATGTTGTCAAATTTGGTCCCAAGTTCTTTTGTATCATTACAGATTTCTGCTCTTTGATGCTCTGTCATCTTTGCAATGCTGTGTTTTATTTATGATCGTCATTGTCATCATTTAAAGTCTCTGTCCCATACTGGCATGAGTTGGATGGTTTGACAGGATCCAGCAGGTTCAAGGACTGCATTGGGCTCTGATGTCTGCTTTGGCGTGGTTTCTACAGCCAGGTGCCCTTCCTGATACCAACCACTTGAGTACTGGGTGTGTTGTTTTTGTGGCATCAGGAGCTAGCAAGACAAAAATCTCCTTTTCCTGAGGGAGGCAGCCTTACACCAGGAGATGAGGAATTTTAGAGAAAGGGCCTAAACAGAACAGGTTTCTTGCTATAGAGGTGCAACAATGACTCCTCATATTACAGAAAAGCATATTACAGAAGGCGGTGAGCTGGCAGAATCGTTAGCACGCCGGGCGAAATGCTTAGCAGTATTTCGTCTGCCGCTGCATTCTGAGTTCAAATTCTGCCGAGGTCGACTTTGCCTTTCATCCTTTCGGGGTTGATAAATAAAGTACCAGTTTCGCACTGAGGTCGATGTAATCGACTGAATCCCTTTGTCTGTCCTTGTTTGTCCCCTCTATGTTTAGCCCCTTGTGGGTAGTACAGAAATATATTACAGAAAAGCATGTGGGAGTGACCAGGGTAATGTTGGAAAGAGATGCAAAAGAAGAAACCTCAAATATCTACATTGAATATTTAGGACAGTTTTATTTAAAGACTAAGATGTGTCTACATCTGTCCTTATATATTGATGCTTCGCATTTCAACAAACACTACACATCATCTTTTGCCAACTGAAATGGAAAGTGTGTGTCAACCTGTACCTTGCTATCAAAATAAAGTAATTACTCTCATCACATGTGTTAATTTGAATCTTATTACCTCAGATTATGTGAAAAATTTGCTGTCCACTCCCAAGAAGATAAGGCTAAAGCTTTAAGAGAACTAACCACTAAATTTCTTGGTCTACCATTATTTGACCAGAAAATGTTTGACCATGTAAGTATGGCACCAGGTTAAATTATTTTATCATGAAATATTTAAATCTTGTTCTTGTATATTGGTAGAAGAATCAACTATGGAATAGATAAACACATCATCATCATCATATAATGTTTGTTGTTCATTCTGGCATGGGTTGGACAGTTTGACTGGGCTGGCATGCTGGAAGGCTGCACTAGGATCTAGTCTGGTTTGGCATGGTTTTCTACAGCTGGATGCTGTTCCTAATGCCAACCACTTCAAGATTGTAATGGGTGCTTTTATGTGCCACCGGCTTGGGTGCCATTTGCATGACACCGGTATCTGCCATGACTGTGATTTTGTTTGGTTTCATGTGTCTTCTTCTCAAGCACAACATAATGCCAAAGGTCTCGGTCAGTGCCTCCATAAGGCCCAACACTTGAAAGGAACTCGACCGCTTTTCCTCCATAAGGCCCAACACTTGAAAGGAACTCGACCGCTTTTCCTCCATAAGGCCCAACACTTGAAAGGAACTCGACCGCTTTTCCTCCATAAGGCCCAACACTTGAAAGGAACTCGACCGCTTTTCCTCCATAAGCCCAACACTGGAAAGGAACTCGACCGCTTTTCCTCCATAAGGCCCAACACTTGAAAGGAACTCGACCGCTTTTCCTCCATAAGCCCAACACTTGAAAGGAACTCGACCGCTTTTCCTCCATAAGGCCCAACACTTGAAAGGAACTCGACCGCTTTTCCTCCTCCATAAGGCCCAACACTTGAAAGGAACTCGACCGCTTTTCCTCCATAAGCCCAACACTTGAAAGGAACTCGACCGCTTTTCCTCCATAAGGCCCACACTTGAAGGAACTCGACCGCTTTTCCTCCATAAGGCCCAACACTTGAAAGGAACTCGACCGCTTTTCCTCCATAAGGCCCAACACTTGAAAGGAACTCGACCGCTTTTCCTCCATAAGGCCCAACACTTGAAAGGAACTCGACGCTTTTCCTCCATAAGGCCAACACTTGAAAGGAACTCGACCGCTTTTCCTCCATAAGGCCCAACACTTGAAAGGAACTCGACCGCTTTTCCTCCATAAGGCCCAACACTTGAAAGGAACTCGACCGCTTTTCTCCATAAGGCCCAACACTGAAAGGAACTCGACCGCTTTTCCTCCATAAGGCCCAACACTTGAAAGAACTCGACCGCTTTTCCTCCATAAGGCCCAACACTTGAAAGGAACTCGACCGCTTTTCCTCCATAAGGCCCACACTTGAAAGGAACTCGACCGCTTTTCCTCCATAAGGCCCAACACTTGAAAGGAACTCGACCGCTTTTCCTCCTCCATAAGGCCCAACACTTGAAAGGAACTCGACCGCTTTTCCTCCATAAGGCCCAACACTTGAAAGGAACTCGACGCTTTTCCTCCATAAGGCCCAACACTTGAAAGGAACTCGACCGCTTTTCCTCCATAAGGCCCAACACTTGAAAGGAACTCGACCGCTTTTCCTCCATAAGGCCCAACACTGGAAAGGAACTCGACCGCTTTTCCTCCATAAGGCCCAACACTCAAAAAGAGCTCGACCACTTTGCCTCTATGAGGCCCAATGCTCGAAAAGTACTCAGCCATCTCGCCATCATTATTATTATTATTATTATTATTATTACTACTACTACTGTTATTATTAAAGGTGGTGAGCTGGCAGAATCATTAGCATGCTGGGCAAAATACTTAGCGGCATTTCATCTGTCCTTGTGTTTTGAGTTCAAATTCCGCCGAAGTTGACTTTGCCTTTCATCCTTTCGAGGTCAGTAAAATAGGTACCAATTGAGCAATGGGATTGAGGTAATCAACTTGGCCTCTTCTCTGAAATTGCTGGCCTTGTGCCAAAATTTGAAACCATTATTAATTATTTATTTAAGTGATTATGAGCATCATCAAAAGTTTTCATTCCATATTTGTTCCTTTTTCATTGATTTCTGCTTATTTCCATTGCCATTCTAACATTTTATCGACTTCCATTAACATAAGATTGTCATTTTCTTCCTTTCCAAGACATAGAATCAAATTGTTGCAGTGAATCTCCTTTCTAAGGTTTATTATAATTTGTGTGTGTGTGTTTATAATTTATATACATGCATTTATAATTTATACACATATTCATCATTTTTATACACATTTTTAATTTATATACTTTGTTCTAATTCATATACTTATAATTTATAAATATATGTGTTCATAATTTATAACCATATTTTGTTGATTTCACATTTTTAACAGTCTGACACACATTACTCGATTCTGAGCCTTTTAATTGAACTTGCTAACAGTCCAACTGGGAGCAGTAGCTATGAGTCTAGCAAAAGTATCACTGTTGGTAAGTTTATTAATTTCTGTTGTTGTTTAGCTGCAGGCAACTCTAATTAGATAAACCTTTGATTGAAAGCATTCTAAGTTGTGACGCTTCTTAGGAACCTAATTCGTCAGACATTTTGAAATAACAAGAACAAATCTTTACACTTCTTCCTTTGTGTGGGATTATTTTCAAACTGGAGTTTATTACAGAATAACTTCACCTATGACTTGCTTTTAAAGGTTTTCGGGCCTTTATTTGAAGTTGTTTTCAAAATATTTCATAGAAGCAGTGTAAGTCTGGTATCTCTTTTACTCTTTTACTTGTTTCAGTCATTTGACTGCAGCCATGCTGGAGCACCGCCTTTAGTCGAGCAACTCGACCCCGGGACTTATTCTCTGTAAGCCCAGTACTTATTCTATTGGTCTCGTTTGCCAAACCGCTAAGTGACGGGGACGTAAACACACCAGCATCGGTTGTCAAGCAATGCTAGGGGGACAAACACACACATATATACATATACATATATACGACAGGCTTCTTTCAGTTTCCGTCTACCAAATCCACTCACAAGGCATTGGTTGGCCCGGGGCTATAGCAGAAGACACTTGCCCAAGATGCCACGCAGTGGGACTGAACCTAGAATCATGTGGTTGGTTAGCAAGCTACTTACCACACAGCCACTCCTGCACCTATGTGTCTGTATGATGTAAAAAATTGGTTACCAGTTTGAAAGTCAGTAAAGAGGAAGAAAGACTCAAGGTAATAAAGGTGGTGGTCATTTATAAGATTTTCATCCCTTTTGAGATGTTGGAAATGATGGCCTGGGACTAGTAATTCAGTATCTAGAGAACTGTAGAGACTGTAATAATAAATCTCTGAATGAGGTATAAACAGTAACTGCACGACAATGTGAGGTATACTTGCCATCTCAATATGGCTAACCACTAAGGGTGGGTGTTACTGTAGCTTGTAGCCCCAGGAGAACATCGTCTCCAACTGGCTTTAGGCACACTTTCTGTGCTCTTATGGTATTTGCAAAGGGAGGTCATCCCTCCCTCGTCAACCTAAGTGATACGCATGGACTGCAGTTTCTAGGTTTTGACCTGTCATCAGCATACGACAATCACCGGTTTTCGATGTGCATACAGTTTTTCTAGTTCAGTAACAAAAAGTTACTGGAAAAACAATATAAGTATTTGCATTGGGACTCCTTTCATCGAAAACCGGTGATTGTCGTACGCTGATGACAGGTCAAAACCTAGAAACTGCAGTTCGTGCGTATCACTTAGGTTGACGAGGGAAGGATTACCTCCCTTTGCAAATACCATAAGGGCACAGAAAGTGTGCCTAAAGCCAGCTGGAGACGATGTTCTCCTGGGGCTACAGTAACACCCACCCTTAGTGGTTAGCCATATTGAGATGGCAAGTATACCTCACATTGTAGAGACTGTCTCATATGAAAACAAAAGCACAATGGAAGAAGATTGAAGATAGTTCTTAACTCCTAATCTAGTTTGACTTAAAAAATGCATTTCTTTGGTTATAGATTTTGAACGGGTCAGTCACTGGGTTTGCTGCTTACCTGATGATAAAAGTGATCAGGGAGTGTCTGTGCAACTCGGGTGGACTAAAATATTACAAGTTATTTTTATTGAAATGCACTAATTTATTGGTTTTCTCAGTGATCCATACATCTTTTGCTAGTATACATCAGTAAAACTACACACACCCAACTAAGAAGAATACTAATCCATAGAGAACTCAATGTATATTGTAATGTAGACTTAATATATAAATGTTTTCTTTAATATTGACTCTATACACGATGCATCTATTTTTGGATTCCCCTTTGACCTCCATCAGTTGCACAGTAACAGCAGCTGCATCATTAATTTTACTGTGTAAATGTGCTGCGAAGACTGGTCAGATGTTGGCAATGTTTTTTTACTACAAGGATGAAGGCTGTAACTATTTGATGAAGAGGGGAATCACATGTTTAAGAGAACTGGTAGCATGGGGCACAAATAACGATCCCTCAAAGGTTCAGCATTTAGAGAATTAATGATTTAAGACACAGTTTATTAGAAGATTACATGTAGTTATAAATAAGCAATGTTTGATCGTTTCAATACTTGGGAAAATGGCATTGAGAATTATTTTACATGAACA
The DNA here is from genome assembly GCF_006345805.1 of Octopus sinensis. Lineage (NCBI taxonomy): Eukaryota > Metazoa > Mollusca > Cephalopoda > Octopoda > Octopodidae > Octopus > Octopus sinensis. Next base: position 17,250,284 of record NC_043019.1, on the reverse strand, counting down.
TTGGTTACTTTTAGAAGATGGCAGAAAAACCAAAGCTAGTGGAGAATTCCAAGCCAGTAGCCATCAACAGTGTGTTAATATCTTGCCTAAGAGTAGAATTACTGATGATAGTGGTGGGAGTGACTGTTGTTTTTAGAAGTAGTTTTGATAAGATTTCTTTTCTTTTTTTTCCTTTATATATACTCTTTTACTTGTTTCAGTCATTTGACTGCGGCCATGCTGGAGCGCCGCCTATATATTTTTAACTTCATTTTTAACTTCATTTCAGAAGAAGACAAGGATTTTGATTGGGCAGCATATTTGAGGGAGGGAGAAGATGTCTACTATGGCTCATATTCAAGTTCTTCAGTAAGTTGTCTTTGCTTCTTTTTTTTTTCTACATTTGATGCTAATGGAAAAAAATTCTATTTAGCTATAATCAAAGATTAATTAGTAAACATTATGGTCTGAGGATGGTTTCTTGTAACGGGTAGTGCTCTCGTAAGGGTACCCAAGAGCCAGGTAGCAGTGTTAAATCTAGCACTCTGGAATAGAAGAGGTGTGTCTCAAAAGCTTCCACACAGTTTTTGTCGACCAAATTTCACTGATAATACTTTGGTTGACCTGAGGCTATTATAGGAATGCACTGTACAGTGGGATTGAACCCAAAACTGCATAGATGCCAAACAAACCTTTCAGCCAACAACTCAGTCATAGCTTCTACACTCAGTCTTAATTACAAAGCCATACCTGTGTCTAGTTTTAATCATACAGCCGTACCTGTGCCTGATCTAAACCACACAACCATAACTAAGACCTGTCTTGACAGCACAGCCACACCTGTGTCCAGTCTTAATGAGACAACCATGTCTACACCTGTTTGTAACTTCAAAGCCATGTCAGTGTGATATGATGACATGTATGGGGGAAAATTAAACGACTAATTAAAAGCAGTTCTAGTAATGTAAACATTGGTTGCACATACATGGGTTCCACGTCCATTTGCTGTGGGATAGGGTCTGGAGAAGGCTCCCTACACGACACTGAGTGTTAATGACAAGGTCATTCGAAGTGAGTTGTTTCACCTGATCTGGGACATTTGGTATTCCTTAACACTCAGTCTCTTGTAGGGAGCTTTTCTTCAAATGCTGTCATGCAGCAGATGGGTACATAAATAAACACGTACACTGTGTACATGCGACTGATATACTTTCATCATCATCATCGTTAAATGTCTGCTTTCCATGCTAGCATGGGTTGGACGATTTTGACTGAGGGCTGGCGAACCAGATGGTTGCACCAGTCTCCAATCTTGATTTGGCAGAGTTTCTACAGCTGGATGCCCTTCCTAACGCCAACCACTCTGAGAGTGTAGTGGGTGCTTTTTACGTGCCACCAGCACAGGTGCCAGTAAGGCAACTTTGGTAACGATCACGCTCGAATGGTGCCCTTTTACTAGCCACTGGCATGGAAACCAGTTGGCTGTTCTGATAACGATCACAGTGGGATGGTGCTCTTGGCACCCTACTAGCATGGGCACAAGTGCCAGTAAGGCGACACTGGTAAAGATCATGCTTGAATGGTGCCTTTTAAATGCCACTTTATATATAGTTTTATTGATGCAGTATGTGATGTGTGGTAGAGGCATAACTTCACTGACCATCACTGACCAGTGATGTGTAACTGGCACGTAAAAAGTACAGTCTGAACACTGGGCCTCAGTGACAGGTGACTGTGACCTCTGCTAACAAACCATGCTTGAGAACACCTGTCAGACCAAGTGAGATTGCAGTCATGGCCAATGCTGGTGTTCTGTAACTGGCACGTAAAATGCACCCACTACACTCTTGGAGTGGTTGGCATTAGGAAGGGCATCCAGCTGTGGAAACTTTGCTAAATCAGACTGGAACCTGGTGCAGATCCCTAGCTTACCAGTTTTCAGTCAAACTGTCCGATCCATACCAGCATGGAAAACGGACGTTAAATAATGATGATGATGAGTATATTAACCCTTTCATTACTCTATTTATTTTGAGATGCTCTGTGTTTCTTTCAATTATTTTAAATATAACAAAGAATTTAGTAAAATAACTTAGTTATCATTAAGCTAGTGTTAGGAACATAAATTGCGACTAAGGTTTGGTGGTATATTTTAATGCAAAACTTATGAAAACAAGACATTTGTACTACAGAGCCAGAGCCGGTTTTGGCCGGGTTGGTAATGAAAGGGTTAAGGTTAATGGATTAAATACATTTTCTTGATTAATTATTATTTATATTATTAATTGTATTTTACATACACATCATGGGGCTCCTGTAAGCTTCTCAACAACTTTTAATTCATTGATAAAATCCAATGTAATTTTTTAAAAAGCAAAATAAAATGTTTTTTATTATATGTCATTGAAAAATTATGTTTGATTTTTTAGCAAGTATGAATGTGACCACTCAATGCTTGCTTTATCCCATTCAATTAGGAATTCAGTGATCTGGATGAAGATGATGATGATGATGGTATTGACTACATCAGAGAAGCTGATGAGACAGAAATAAAAGATTCTGAACAAATGGTCCCAGTTGAGAGTTCATTAAAAGATTTAAATATTTCTAAAAACCCTTCAGAATGTCAAACACAACCAGAAAAAGCCAACATATTGGGATATGAATGGTTAAGTAAAAACATTATCACTTCTTACTGGAACGGAACACCACAAAATATTCCTGAAAACAGCAACTACTATAATATTGTTAAAGAATGGTAAGGACCTAGTTATTTATTGAAGTCTTCCTAATTATATCTTTTGGTTTAATTTATGTTGTATTGTTTCAAAATGGATCAAATATGAATGAAAATCTCTTTCTTATCACCCATTTTGTCTTCCCTGTCAACCCACTAAATCACTTTCATAGTTTTATATATATTTTGCTTAATCTTTATATATATTTTGATAAATAAATTCCATTCTTCATAACTCTCCCCATATAGACATGTTTTTTTCAAACAAATATTACAAATACTCTTTACTCTTTTACTTGTTTCAGTCATTTGACTGCGGCCATGCTGGAGCACCGCCTTTAATCGAGCAAATCGACCCCAGACCTTATTCTTTTGTAAGCCCAGTACTTATTCTATCGGTCTCTTTTGCCAAACCGCTAAGTAACGGGGACATAAACGCACCAGCATCGGTTGTCAAGCAATGCTAGGGGGACAAACACACACATGCATATATATATATATATATATATATATATATACGACAGGCTTCTTTCAGTTTCCGTCTACCAAATCCACTCACAAGGCTTTGGTCGGCCCGAGGCTATAGTAGAAGACACTTGCCCAAGGTGCCACGCAGTGGGACTGAACCTGGAACCATGTGGTTGGTAAACAAGCTACTTACCACACAACCACTCCTGCACCTATGTGCATAAATTTACATAAATTTACCTCACAACTTCTACTCTTTCTCCTACTTTTATCTTTGCAGTTTCTTTTCTACTTTTTGTTTTCTTTCCAAACAATTTACCTTTATAAAATACTGTCATTAGTATTTATTGCAAAATATCTAAATATGCAGAATATGTTGTGAGTGTGTGGAAATAGAGGCAAAATTCTTCTTTAAAAATATGTGAGTTTAAGCTGTTTAAAATATTTCCAAGTCTTCCGTGATGAATGATATTTATGCTCTTGAATTTTACTTTCAGGGAACTCTATGATGACAGAAGTTATCCATTTAAAAATAAACAAACTGTGACTGAAAGCCAAATCATTCGTGAAATAATATGGTGTGTTTCTTTTTCACTGCTTTTTTCTATGATTTTATCATATGTTTCAGCCTTTACATTTAGATTTATTTCTTGGTTCTGGATTGTTGTACAGTCCCCACTCATAGAAAGCTAATAAATGGTAACTACCAATTTCATGTTTTTCAGGCATTTAAGGTAGATTAAGCTTTGCTGGACATTGTTATAATTCTTGGTTCCACTTTGATTAGGATTTGATTAGTCTGTATGTGTGTAGATATATTTGCATTTTTTTTTCTTTGCCAGAACACACACACACACATATATAATGTTTTTACATAGTAGACGTGTTTAACCCTTTCCTGAAACCCCTTGTGGTCAAGTATTACCAAACTACTGAAAACTGTCCAGTTTTACAATTTCATATTTCAGTGAAAATATTCAGACAAATTTTGTTTTTTAAGTGATTTCACTTGGAAAGCATTTACATGCCATCCAACATAAGTTCCAAGTTTCATTTTGTATCTCTTGATTTGGAACATCCTGAATGTTTAGTTTTGATGAAATAAGTTGGGTTTTTTTTTTTAATTCGTGATTCACCTAGTATTTTTTGTCTTTTTTTCTGTTGTTTTATTTTTGTTCTTTCGTTTGTGTATTTACACACACACACACACACACACAAGCAGCTGTATTTAATCCTTCTGATACTTTTGAAAAAATACAGAAATTTTTTGAGTAGTTTTTGTGTTTTACTTCTTTCACTTGAACTATTTTCCAATGATATTCTCCTTTGTAGGATGTTGCTTGGCACTTCTGACACCTTTATATTTCAATATACTGGAACAAACTACAGACTTCGAGAAAATATTCGACTGACACATCTTTCTCAAGTAAGTGATTTTAATTCTGTTCATTCGCAAGTTTGGAAATTTTCAAATGAATTGAGGATTCTGATATTTCCCTTCAGACAGAAGAAGTCTCCATCATAATGTTTTAAAAGTGTTTGTGTGTGTCTATATATATATATATATATATATATATATATATATATATAATGTATCTTTGGTCATCCCATAAATAATGCAGTTTCTTTATACTTCTTTTATTTTTCAAAATTAAGATAAACAAAGTTCTTTTTAAATCTAAAATATACTTTCCTTCATTTTCTACAATGCTCTTCCATCTCTCTGGTAGACTTGGAAGGTTCCTCTTCCAAAATTCACTTGTCTGAAATGAAAAATATTCCTCCAGTACTGCTCTAACCTCGTCTACAGAATTTATATTTTTTCTGTCCAAATGATTTTGAAGACTGCAGAATAAATGATACCACTGGTTAACAAAAAACAATTTATTGTCTGCTACTCAGACAAATGGTACTGTACTAAACTGAATTCAGGATTGCTGTAGCGGGTCAAGATTTTGAGTTACATGCATAATTATATATAAATACTGTATTAGAATCAGGAATATTTAAATTCAAGGTAAATAATTATTACTTATTATAATAGTACTGTATTTAGTAAATTTATATTCAAGGCAAATAGTATTATAATATAATGGTACATAGTATATTTATGTTAAGGGAAGACTCACTTTATTTTTGATTAGCTCAGCTCAGAAATGTTTGAGACGCTTACTCTAGCGCTTATGCGTTGGTGCTGGTCTCCCGTTGTAGGAACCAGCAGTAGTCACCCATCATGTGTTGATTGAACTATCCTAGATACCTTGTTTCCATCTCAGATATGTCCTGGTGGAACCTCTCATGGTGGGTGGGGCGTCATTTCACATTCAAACTGCTCCAGCTTTTGGAATGTCATCCTCGGTGTATATGGCCAAGCATTATCCTGATGGAAGAACACCTTTCGTCTTGAAACCAAAGATGGCCATTTTTCTTAAGATGCTGACTCAAGCTGCTCATAGAAGATCTCCTTTGTTATCGTGAGGTTTGGGTTTAAAAGTTCAAGGTGGACTAAACCTTTCATGTCCCACCAAACAGATAACAACACCTTACGTGGGTGAAGACCTTCTTTAGCCTGAAGTGCTGGTCTTTCTCCTTTCCCTCCCCGCTGTCTTCGGTGCATGACATTTTTATAGAGAACCCATTTCTCATCATCAGTCACAATTCAGTCCAAAAAAGGGTCATTCATGAGACATGGCAACCAAGAAGAGCACACATTCACTCTCTGCAGGCGATTAGACTCAGAAAGTTTGTGAGGAACCCATTGACCCGATTTGCTGACTTTTCCAATGGCATGCAGGTGTTGATGAATGGTTGAGTGATCAAACCCAAGTATCTCTGCTAGTTCCTCAACAGTTACAATGGGATTTTAGTTTCCAGCTTAGAATTTCTAGAACCACTCTTGACACTGGCTTACGCTTATTTTCCAATCCCCATATACCACATTAATATTCCTCGCACTTTCTATTGTGTTGTTGCCTTTATTGAACTTATAACGGAGAAAGAAGAAGCAAATGATAAGATTTGGATAAGTCGAATAAGCGATAATTTATTCCTCTTGTTATAAAAGTAAGCTTTCCAAAAGAGAAAGATGATTATATTAGAGTCTGGAACAAGGATTTAAATGACTTCAGTTCTACTGGGTCTGTTGATGTGGTTGTGGTCTGCTGTCTTTTGTGGTTATGATGAAAACTGGAGAAGGCTGGTTGAAGAAAGCTGTGAGACAAACTGGATTTCTGGTTCATCAATTCTGGTCCAAAGAGACGTGGTGTATGGTCAATGGCTGCTGCCAAAGATGAAGTGAAACAGAACACAAGGGATTTTATAACCTTGGGTAGGCTCCAGAAACAAAGTGGTCTTTCCTGCATTGAAAACAAACTGTTGCAAACATGTGATTGGACAGTTAGTAACTGACCAATACATGCAACTCGTTTGGCAAGCCACTGGATCATGTGACTCAATAGAAAGAAAAGATCTGATGAGCCCATTCTGCAGTATTTAAGCTTAAACAACCAAACATAATAAAGGCATTACACTTCTGCTACAAACTCGTAGAACAAAATATGCCCCTTTGTCACTTCCATAATAGCTTTTTGAAAAAATAACTGTTAAAATAGAATTGCACTCTTCAAAACTTGCACTAAGAGTAAGAACTAGGTAAAGTTACTACCTGCTTATATAGCAAGTTGATGCAGGTAGTTTATCCCATCCCCATCCAACTTTTAGTTCAGGCAATTGAAAAAACTGCATTATTTATGGGATGACCCTATATATATATATATATATATATATATATATATATATATATATATACACACACACATATACCTTGCTTTTCTTAACTCTGAGAAATCATTAATAATCTGAGTTCAATTATGTCTTAGTTATTTTATCTCCCCTAAACTACTATCATGATGTGTAGGCCTTATATGACAGATGTTCATTTTGCTATCAAAATGGCTTAGTCTTTCTGCAAGTAGATCTTTTCTGTCTTTTATGTTAAGCTATCATATTTCAAGTTTGTATTCCTATTCAAAATCCATCTGTTCAAAAGAGCACTTTCTTTTGCAAATGTTTCTTTACACATTAAACTCAGAGATGCTTTAAAATGTTGAAACTTCCAAATTAAGAAACCAATGTATGAAATCATGCAATTTACTATTCATCTGCTCTCAAACACATATACACACCATCAAAATTCCTACACATGGTTAACATATCATAAAACATAGATAAAATTTATCATTTGTTTTTATGTCTGTTTTTCCATGCTGGCATAATTTTATTCTTATTTTACCAAATGCTTCAAAATAGTAGATTTTTCTTAGTATTTTTTTCTAAAAAAACTGGACACAATTTTTGTTTTGCAGATTGCACTTGAGAATAATGTGGATATTTTCCTGAAGGCAGGTGCTCTGATATTAGAACTGATGTCATTCATTGATTCTGTTTCTGAGAAACCAGTAAATATCCAAGAATCTAAAGAAACCAATTCTTTGACTTATGAAGCCTTTGCATTTTCTATTGACCAATTTGTACATGAATATAAATCAGTGCTGTGCAAGTTGGAACAGAATGTACAAAAACAAAGTAAGAATCAATTTTAGCTTTGGTAAAGTCATCTTTAGTATTATTTTCTTCCATTTTCTCATATTAAAATAAAATAAAGGAAACAATATATTTTATACTCCAAGGCGGCAGAAACGTTAGCACGCCAGGTGAAATGCTTAGTGGTATTTCGTCTGTCTTTACATTCTGAGTTCAAATTCTGCTGAGGTCAACTTTGCCTTTCACCCTTTTGGGATCGATAAATTAAGTACTAGTTGCATACTGGGGTCAATCTAGTCGACTGACCCCTGCCTGAAAGTTTTGGGCCTTGTACCTTGAGTAGAAAAGAATATATTTTATACTTTTTTTATAAAAATTATCTTCAATCTCCTTCACTCTGAATGACTGCCAGTATGGTTGTGTTGCATCTGGACAAAAACAGGGATGACAGTCACTTAACAAGCCTTATCCCCTGACAGTGTTACAAGTTTTCTTCCCGTATCTTTATTTAAAACTTATGTAAAGCTTATATTTATATGAAGGCATTTTATATTCAGATTGAGATTGTTTTTCAAACAGAGACAGCAATTACAATTCTTATTCTACAAAAACATCTTGAGCCTTGGATTGAAAAACTGACGCTTGTTTATGATATTTATGTCAATGGTGTACAGAAGTTTAAATCAGTTGAAAGCAGTAGTGAAAAGGCGGCTGCTTTATTGAGCTGTCTCTATGATAAAGTGATGGAATTACATCTCATGAATCAGACAAATTTGGTAAGTCACTGTCATCAGAATTATTATTGTATTTAATGTAATGTTTTTCTTTTGTTCCCAAAGAAGATATTAAAAATATTTCAAATTAAACACCTCCATGATTCAGTTTTATCAAAATCTTTTAAAAAGATTTTCAACAATAAGTATGGAATATATACTATTTTTGATGTAGAAATATTATATGTCGAGCCTTCCTACATGACCATAATAGGAAACAAAATTATACCAACACATGAACGTACAATATACACAGATGATATATTCATCATATAAGACACACTGCAACTTATTGAAGGAAGGAAGACCAAGGAAACAATTCTGTAAAATTTAACATTTAAAACACTACAACCCTCGGCTGTAAAATGACTTCATTTTCAGTCATTGACATTCAAAACGACAATAAGTTACATCACGTTTATTTATATTAATTAATTAGATCATGTTTATCTACATCTAATATACAGATAAATACTTGTACTTGTATGAAGACAATGACTACCTTCGTGGATACAAATATTAGTGGTGAAATCCCTGATTAGATGATAATTTAGATTCTTTTCCACTAATGAAGTGCTCAATGAATGAATCCATAGAATATAACAAACATTTTCCAACAATTGCGACCCCCTTTGGTCATGAATAACCATGGGATTGCACCTAGAAAGTTACCCTCTGCAGCACAAGTCCAGGCAAGGTTGTTTATGGAAGACCAGCAGTTGCCCATGCATACCGGCCTCCCCTCTCCACACCACCAGTGTTATCCAAGGGAAAGGCAATGGCCGATACAGCTTGGCACCAGTGACATCGCAATTCATTTATTAACGTGCAAGTGGTTGAGCAATCCACAGACATGTGTGCCCTTAACATAGTTCTCTGGGAGATTCAGCGTGACACAAGGTGTGACAAGGCTGGCCCTTTGAAATAGAAGTACAACAGAAACAGGAAGAAAGAGTGAGAGAAAGTTGTGGTGAAAGAGTACAGCAGGGTTCACCACCAACCCCTGCCGGAGCCTTGTGTAGCTTTAGGTGTTTTCGCTCAATAAACATTCACAGTGCCCGGTCTGGGATTCAAAACCGTGATCCTACAACCACGAGTCCACTGCCCTAACCACAGGGCCATTGCGCCTCCACACACAGAACAATAAAGGTAGAAATACATCAGACACTGCAGCTGTTAAAAAATAAACAGAACAACATAAAACATGCTGTGTGGATCAAATGCATTCTAACTACGGAACAGATGAAACCATAATCAAAAATCTCATAAAACAGAACACAAAATGCATCAGACCAAAACACTCTAATCATACTTTCTACTATCAGCACAAGGCCAGCAATTTTGAAGGGTGAACCCAAATGGATGAAGGGTAAATTCAACCCAGGCAGCCTTTGAACTCTGAACATAAAGACAGATAAAATGCTGCTAAACATTTTGTCCCACACAGTAAGGATTCTGCCAGCTGACTGCTCTAAAACTTTGTGATGATATAAGTGGTTGTATACTGTCAACACAACTTGACAATCCCATAAAGGGAATCACACCACCGCTATTTAGCCCTAGGAAGCATCGATGCTTCCTGTCAGCTTTGACATATTTCTTGTGTCCTTATATTTGCAAAGGGGAGGCAAGCACCCCCACCAGCTAGGATTAGCACCTGGAGACATGTTTCTGGGTCTTGCCCATCATCAGTCCAGGGTAGCAAGTCCTGCTGGCTGAGATGGCTGCGACCTCTTTGCAAAAAACGTTTCCATTAAAAATCTTTCTGTTTCATAAGAAACTACAAGCTTGTAAACCTGCAGACAAGCAACAGATATCCAGTGTGATTTTACAAATTTGATTGTGAACTTGACATCATCAACTGCTGTATGGATCATAGAAGTATGAGACTTTGCCACTGGCTCACCATCCGCTTACAAGGAGAGGCAGTTGTCATTTACGACAGCACACAAAACAAAATGAGAGAGGAAAACATTAGTAAACAGCACATCTATGCTGCACATATGACTCCTCTTCAAATTAATAAAGAAATCAATATTCACAGCACAGTCCAGTGCTAAAATAAACACTGAAAATGTGCATCGTCATCATCATCTTTTTTACATCTGCTTTTTCTATGCTGGCATGGGTTGAGTGAGGCTTGTTGAGGTAGTGTTCTAGGATTAGATGCCTTTCCAGTTACCAATTCTTACTTGTGTTCAAGTAAGGTAATTTGTTCCCTTAATCTTTCAGGGCCCAGACTGTTCTACACACACACGCTAACCTCGCTTTCAGTAGTATCATCTCCTCCACTTTATTTTCCACCAATCATCTTTTCTTCTGCCTCCAGTCATGTATCCCTCTCCTCTGAGCTACACTTTAGGACTAACACCCTCTCATATCTCCCATCAACAGCCCCCAACACTTGTCCTCACTATAGCCAACCTTTTGTATCTCTCACCTCCATCTCTATCACTGTACTTATCTCTCACTCTCTGTCCCCTTTTCTTCCACCTCTTACACCTTCCTATTTTCTGATCTATCTATTTACAGGCTTATTATTATAGTTTTGCTCTCCTCCCTTCCTGAACTACTCCTTTCTCTGTTACTTTCTCCCCCGCCCCCCATTTAGATATTTACCATCAACCACCCCTCTACTCTTGTTCATCATTCCCTACATTCACCTCTGCCCCTAATTCTAAACCATCTGCCACTCTCCTCTCACACTCTTATGAACCTACCAATCCATCCTTCCTTCCCAGTCCTCTCTCTCTGCATTCTCTCTTAACCTCACCTGTCTACACCTTGAGACTACACTCTGACACCTGATCACTAACACCTTTACCTTCTTTCCAATTACTTCCATCCACCTTTGTATGATTCAGAGTAGCTATTGAACTCCTCTACGGCTGACACTTGTACCTTTCTCTTCATACACTCATACCTGTCTCTCCATCACTCTGTAAAGTGGTTTGTGTTAAAAAGGGGTGACAACCAGCCATTAAAAACCATACCAGGACTGGCATTGCAGCCTCAACGCAGTCCTCCAGCTCATTGGATTCTATTAAACTGTCCAACCCTTGCTAGCAGGGAATTAAATGGACATTAAATGATGATGATGATGACTGTTTGAAATCTTTGTTTTTTTGTTTTTACCTTTTGCAAATTAACTCAAATTAATTAAATAATATTTGATTAGTAACTATAAACAAGGTTGTATTAATGTGATGTTGTGAGCTTTTCACTAATACCCTCCTCCTCTTGATTGTTTTCTAATACTTTTCCTAATTGTTGTTTCTCTATATAGCTCTCCGTAGCTTTTCCTTTATGGATTAATGCAATTCGACCCTATATTAATATTATTGATGAATGGATCACTAATGGTCAGCTGCAGGATTTTCATAAAGAATTTATTATTCAAAGGTAAGGTTCACATAATATATATATATGTGTGTGTGTATTTAAATTTTATATATATATATACTCTTTTACTTGTTTCAGTCATTTGACTGCGGCCATGCTGGAGCACTGCCTTTAGTCGAGCAACTCGACCCCGGGACTTATTCTTTTGTAAGCCCAGTACTTATTCTATCGGTCTCTTTTGCCGAACCGCTAAGTGACGGGGACGTAAACACACCAGCATTGGTTGTCAAGCAATGCTAGGGGGACGAACACAGACACACAAACAAACACGCACACTTATATATATATACATATATACAACGGGCTTCTTTCATTTTCCGTCTACCAAATCCACTCACAAGGTATTGGTCGGCCCGGGGCTATAGCAGAAGACACTTGCCCAAGGTGCCACGCAGTGGGACTGAACCCGGAACCATGTGGTTGGTAAACAAGCTACTTACCACACAGCCACTCCTGCGCCTATATATATGTATATATACAATATATAAAAGAGGTTTTGTCATCCAGAAGGTCCAAAAGGCAGGTAAGGCTATGTAAGTGCTACAGAAGGACCACTGTTAGGCTCCTGGTTTGATAATAGCATGAGTGAGGAGTCTAATGCGGGACATGTGTGAGCATGTTTTGGTTAAATAAAATGAGACAACAAAGTCAAGGCAATGTGCGATTTCTAGGATGTTTACAAAGAGAAAGGTAGTCTTACAGCTGTTTCGGGGATATAAAAGATATCACAATATCAGAGACCACATGAGAGAGTTCAATATACATACATGCAAATGCACACACATACATACATATATACATATTCATATACACACACATATATACATACATATACATGCAAACATACATACACACATGCATGCATGCATAGGCACACACACACACTGACCCACACACATGCGCACAAACAAACAAAAGGGAACGCACTGTAAATAATGGACAGAGTCAATCATCATCAACATCATCATTTAACGTCCGCTTTCCATGCTGGCATGGGTTGGAAGGTTCAACTGGGATCTGGGAAGCCAAAAGGCTGCACCAGGCTCCAGTCTGATCTGGCAATGTTTCTACGGCTGGATGCCCTTCCTAACGCCAACCACTCCGTGAGTGTAGTGGGTGCTTTTTAATGTGCCACCGGCATAGGTGCCAGACGGTTGCAAGACGCAACAAAAATTTTAGGAAAATAAGAAATCAGTGGAAATTTTACTGGTGAGTGTGTTACATTATAAGGCACAAAAAGAAAATGACTCTCCCAGACACAACTCAAAATAAGAAGTTATTTTGGAAAGGGTGAGATATGATACAGGAAGTACAAAAGAAAATCTGAGAGTAAAAAATCAAAATATATGTTGGATGTTAAACTTGTTCCATTATCCAAAGAATGTGTTGTATAGAATGGATAAAAAGGCTTCTTGTCCATGGTATGTAGGTTCCGATAAGAGTTCATATTTTGTTATTACAAATGGATAGTGAACTCCTATTGGAACCGACACACCAGGGACAAGAAGCCTTTTTACCCATTCTGTACAAGACATTCTTTGGATAATGGAACACCAAGTTTAACATCCAACATATATATTTATTTCTATTCTTATATTTCCCTTTGTACTTCCTGTATCTCACCCTTTCCAAAATAACTTCTTATAATGAATTCTACAATTTCCTTCTATTTAACTCTCTCACATCGACTCTGATGAAATACCCAAAACAGCTGTAAGGCTACCCTTCTCTTTATAAATGTCCTAGAAATTTCATGCTGCTTTGGCTTTGTTGTCTCACTCTATTTAACCTCTGTGTGTGTAGATCATGATCATCATTGTTTTCAACAACTGCCTTTCCATGCTTGCATGGAAGCTTATTAAGGCAGATTTTCTGTAGCCAAATGCCCTTCCTTGTGCCAGTCCTCGCCTGTTTCCAGGCAAGATATTTCTCCAAGGCCAGCTATCTCACAGAATACCGGAAAATAAACACATTGCTAAATACTGGATAATTGTATCCTTGAGCAAGACACTTTATTTCATGTTGCTTCAGTTTACTCATCTGACAAAAATGAGTTGTACCTTGTATTTCAAAGGACCAGACTTGTCACATTCAGTCTGACACTAAATCTCCTTAAGAACTACATTAAGCATGTCTGTGGAGTACTCAGCCACTTGCACATTAATTTCACACTTAAAAATACACTGATTTCTCTGTTTTTCTCTTTTTCTTTCTAGAAGTCAAATACCGTTGACCCTTGATGAAACATCCTGGGAACAGTCACTTGTCATAAAATTTTCTAATACTAACTCACAGAGTCCTGTTCCTGAGAGCGAAGTTAAAGATGATGCTACGAGTTCCTTCAGTGAGGTTGCTTATGTCATTCATGACTGGACACCCCATTTCTTGAACACTATTCTAGAACCAATTATCAGAGCAGGAAAATCAATGGATGTTTTCAACACCCTTGACTGTTTGAATACTTTGTTAATCAAACAAAATCCTTTACAATGTAAGTCTGTGGTTCCAGTTCTTTTCACATTTTCATACCAGTCCACATGAAAGTACATCATTTAAACCCATCATTTTAAAGTGTCTTTGCGTAAAATGGAACCTATTATAATTCTGTGAAAGAACTTTTTGCTAAGTTATGTTCCCACACCAACTTGATAATGAAAAAGTAAGTTACTTGACAAAATCCTTCAATTTATTTTATCATTTTCCAAATTAAAAAAAATCTGGCACTCTGTCAGTTACAATGAGTGTTCTAGTTGATCCAATCAATAGAACAGCCTGCTTGTGAAATTAATGTGCAAGTGGCTGAGTACTCCACAGACATGCTTAATGTAGTTCTTAAGGAGATTTAGTGTCAGACTGAATGTGACAAGTCTGGTCCTTTGAAATACAAGGTACAACTCATTTTTGTCAGCTGAGTAAACTGAAGCAACGTGAAATAAAGTGTCTTGCTCAAGGACACAACATGCCACCAGGAATTGAACTCACGACCTTGTGATTGTGAGCTGAAACCCCTAACCACTAAGCTATGTATTTTCTCTGTTTTCCAAATTCATAATTGAACCACATGGACAGTGAATTTCATTTGAGGGATGGTCTCGAAGGGATTAATTCCTCCTATGCAAGAAATGGGGAAAATACTTTGAATAAAATACTGGTTTCTCAAATTGACACAAGGCGAGGGCTGTGGCTGACTGAACCAACTGCAGAGCATAAAAATCCTACTTATTTTATCAACCTCTAAAGGAGGAAGGGAGATATTTGCCCTCAGCAATATTTCAACTCAGAACATAAAGGGATCTAAATACAGACATGATACATTTTGTTCACCCCTTTACTAGTTCCACCAATCTGCTCCTTTCTTTAATAAGATATGTGGTTCTAAAGTTGATTAAAACTCATTAAAAATTAGTAAATGTTTATTCTAAATGGTTAGAAATCAGTAACGAATAATGTCAGATGTAAAAAAAAAATATATAGGTGCAGGAGTGGCTGTTTGGTAAGTAGCTTGCTAACCAACCACATGGTTCCGGGTTCAGTCCCACTGCATGGCATCTTGGGCAAGTGTCTTCTGCTATAGCCCCGGGCCGACCAATACCTTGTGAGTGAATTTGGTAGACGGAAAATGAAAGAAGCCTGTCGTATATATATGTATATATATATAAGTGTGTGTTCCCCTGTGTTTGTTCCCCTAGCATTGCTTGACAACCGATGCTGGTGTGTTTACGTCCCCGTCACTTAGCGGTTCGGCAAAAGAGACTGATAGAATAAGTACTGGGCTTACAAAGAATAAGTCCCGGGGTCGATTTGCTCGACTAAAGGCGGTGCTCCAGCATGGCCGCAGTCAAATGACTGAAACAAGTAAAAAGAGTAAAGAGTAAAGTTTTAAAATTTATTTCTCTTTGTTAAAATGGAAGGACAATGTTTACTGATCATTTTTTGTGTAATAATTCATTTTCACTTTGGTTGTTACATTTTATTTTCAATTCCTACCTGCTAAATTTTAATTTCATAATTGTTACAATTTATCTTTTCTTGTAGAGTTTTTGTTTGTTTAAAGCAAAGCAATGAAAATATTTTAGTATTTCTAATATGTTGAAAGACTAAATGACTTTTTTTTTCTTTTTTCAGATCAGAATTCCAAGTCATTGTTTGAAATGTTTCTCACCTGTCTTAACGACTATCTTGATAAAGAATCAAATTGTGGCAGTCAAGATGTCCTTCCTTTAATTAATACCAATGATACTATTCATTTAGAATTTCCCATCAAGAAGGTATTGGATGATCAGTGCAACCCTTTACTACAAATAAATCTGGATTCTCTTTTCAAAAAGGGGCTTAAAACTTCTTCACCTCAGTTTGATGTAAGAGAGACGTAAGTAAAAGAGTATTGCTTTGAAGTCAACATGGTTGTTTATCATCATTGTCATCGTTTAACGTCCGCTTTCCATGCTGGCATGGGTTCGACAGTTTGACTGAGGGCTGGCAAGCCAGAAGGCTGCACCAGGCTCCAATCAGATCTGGCAATGTTTTTACAGCTGGATGGCCTCCCTAAAACCAACCACTCCGAGAGTGTAGTGGGTACTTCTTACGTGTCACCGGCGCGAGGGCCAGTGAGGCAGTACTGGCATCAACCATGCTTGAACGGTGCTTTTTACATGCCACTGGCATTGGCAACACTTGAATGGTGCTTTTTACGTGCCACCAGCATGGGAACCAGTTAGAATTAAATTACAAGGGAAGATATGATCTTCATCCTAAATATTTTAATAATTCTTTGTCATAGGTAAGGGCTCCTGGGTTAATCCAGTTGAACTGCAGCCCTACCATTATCAAATGGTTCCATTGTAATGAGAACAAAGTCTTTTACAGATTCACCCAGTTTGATCCAGTGGGTTTCTATCCTTCTGTATTAACCCTTTTGTTACTGTATTTATTTTGAGATGTTCTGTGTTTCTTTCAATTATTTTAAATATAACAAAGAATTTAGTAAAAAAACTTAGTTATCTTTAAGCTAGTGTTAGGAACATAAATTGTGACTAAGGTTTGGTGGAAGATTTTAATTCAAAACTTATGGAAACAAGACATTTGTACTACAGAGCCAGAGGCAGTTACAGCTGAGTTGGTAGCAAAAGGGTTAAACCTGAAAAACCTGGATTTCAAGTGACAAATTCCTAAGACAGTGCTGGCAGAATTGTTAGCAGACCAGGCAAAATGCTGGACAAAATTATTGAACCTGATTCTTGAATCCTCTTTGAAAAATTCCAGATGTCCTCTATTGTACTCCCTTCACCTCATCTGTCTCATAAAATTGTTGTCCTCAAAGATTGTACTTCATTGGACTGAACAGGCGGAAATCAGAGGGTGCCAGATCGGGACTGTGTAGTGGATGGAGACCACTGACCAATCAGATTTTCTGGCTACATCATTAGTTACCAAAGATGTGTGTGGTCTCACGTTGTCATGGTGAATGTGGATTGTTTCCTGATCCTTCTTTGGTCTCTTCCTCCCCATGGATTCTCTAAGCTTTTTAAGTGTCTCAGTGTTCACTGTACAACCACATTCCAGAAATTGAAGGAGAGCAATACCATTGCCATCCCCAAAAGCATTCATCATGAATTTCTCAGCTGATTGGCATGTGTATCTGTACATATATATATTTGCACACACACACACATTTAAAGCAATTATATATATAAATATACATAAGATTGATCGAAAATCAAAATCGATCAACATCAATGGAAATTGTAGCTGTGATACCAGTGCCGGTGGCACGTAAGAGAACCATCCGAACGTGGCTGTTGCCAGCGCTGCCCCGACTGGCTTCCGTGCTGGTGGCACGTAAATAGCACCATCCAATCATGGCTGTTTGCCAGCCTCGTCTGGTCCCCGTGCAGGTGGCATGTAAAAAGCACCCACTTCACTCACGGAGTGGTTGGCGTTGGGAAGGGCATCCAGCTGTAGAAACACTGCCAGATCAGACTGGACCTGGCGCAGCCTTCTGGCTTCCCAGATCCCAGTTGAACCGTCCAACCCATGTTGGCATGGAAAACGGACGTTAAACGATGATGATGATAATCAAATTTACATACAGACCTCTGATGAGAACATTAATTAAGGCTTTTTCCATTTTTTCAATCTACGGAGAAATAGCCAAATTTGTCCAGTTTATAAATCTACTATATAGGTGACATACATAAATATATATGAGTGTAGATTGATTGATTGATTGATTGATTGATTGATTGAGAATTTGTTTTTCTCCTTATATCTTTATTGTGTTTTGTTTAATTAGAACCAAATGCCTGATGTCCAGCTGGAAATCGATTCAGCCAATCGAACATGTTATGGAACACTGTCTGTATCCTCTCATCAGAGATAAGTGTTTATGGATATGCCGACAAGTTGTACAATCCATAATCACTGACCATCATGTCTGGGATTACTTAACAGCTATGAGGGTAAGTTAAGAATTCTTCAAGTTTTCATTTTTGAAAGGGTGCTTTTTTTGTGGGGCGGGGGGGGGGTTCAAAGACAAAAATTTATATTTTTGTCACTTATTTAATTCAGAACTTATGACCTCTGCTGCCTGTATCATCCAGACTATTGGATGGTTTTATACACTGTTGGTCAGAATACGTTTGTAATTCTTTCTTGATCGCACCCTTCTTTTCCACCTTGGCCCAAATCCTTTAACCCTTTAACCTTCAGATTATTTTGTAAAATGTAATCATCATCATCATCATCATCATTTAGCGTCCGCTTTCCATGTAATATTCTTTCATAAGACATGGGTTGGATGGTTCAACTGGGGTCTGTGAAGCCAGAAGGCTGCATCAGGCCCAGTCAGATCTGGCAGTGTTTCTACGGCTGGATGCCCTTCCTAACGCCAACCACTCCGTGAGTGTAGTGGGTGCTTTTTACGTGCCACCCGCACAGGTGCCAGACGGGGCTGGCAAACGGCCACGGACGGATGGTGCTTTTTACGTTCCACCAGCATGGGGGCCAGGCGAGGCTGGCCACGGCCATGATCAGATGGTGCATTTTCCGTGCCACCGGCACGGGGGCCAGGCGGGGCTGGCAACGGCCACGATTGGATGGTGCTTTTTACATGCCACCGGCACGGGCGCCAGGCGAGGCTGGCAACGGCCACAAACGGATGGTCCTTTTTACATGCCACCGGCACAGAGGCCAGTCGGGGCAGCGCTGGCAACAGCCACGATCGGATGGTTCGCTTACTTGTCACTGGCACTGGTATCACAGCTGCAATTTCCATTGATGTTGATCGACTTCGATTTTGGTTCTGCTTTCTGATATGATTTGATTTGGTTTGATTTTGATTTATATTCACATCGTTTAGAATGACATTGTAAGGTAGGTATGAGAGGCTGGATCTGGTCATTTTGATCATAACACAGACAAAATATTAGGGCCGGATATGGCCAGTTTAAATGCTAAAGGGTTTAACTGAATCATCTTCCCATCACCGTAGAGGCCTTCTGACTGTCCTTTTCCAATCCCTTGGCTACCACTCAGCATCTGCACAGGTCAATCTGTTGTCTGTAGACCTTGCAACATGTCTAGCCCAGTGGAACTTGTGCTTTCGGTATTCTGAGACCACATCATTCAACATCGTTCATTCCACTCCATTTTTGACTTATTTTATTTCAACACGTTGCTTTCTATTTTGATATGCATTCTTGTTCAGAGTTACTACCAGGGCAGATGGGTCAGTGGACCACCTTACACTTGTGCATTGCAATTTGGTATGGTTGCAATGACTGAATGCCCTCCCTAACACTAACATTATTTTATAATGTGTGTATTAACATGATGCCAGCATTAGAGAGGTTATTGTGTCCTCGACAAGACTAAAGAGCCCTCTCGGCCATGTGGTGTTTCTGTTCAGTGTGAGCAAGGGGGAATGAATTGAAAACAGAACTATGATAGTGGGGCCAGAGTGAGTGGGTGAAAGGATCAAGGGTATGATGATAAAATGAGAGGGGTTGGAGTGAGGGTGGGTTGATGGAAGTGTGACAGTGCTGGGGAGGGTGGGGTAATGGAAGGCTATTAATGGCAACAACATGTTGATGGTGTAAGAGGTAGGTAATGGTAAGAGAGAGTGATGGGTGTCAGTGACAGATGGCCTGAGGGGTGGGGTGATGGCTAGCAGCAAAGGAAGGGTAGAGTTTATCAGATACAAACTAATGTAATATTCTTTCATACGTCTTGATCAGAGTGAGAGGTAGGGGGAAGTGGGTGGTGGAATACACACAGTTCCAGTATTAATCATCCCTTGCTACATGTGTGATATGGAGGAAGGGTGTCAGCTGAAAGGGCCAACAGACCCAGTACCATTCCTAACTACATGAGTGGAGGGAGCATAAGTGATGGGAAGATGAATGGAAGACAGATGGGAGGATATCAAAGATGACACTTATCACTGGAACACTCCGAAGTAATTATTCCACCTAGGATATATTCATATACATACATTAGTATAGAAATATATGGATGTGTGTGTGTGTGTGTGTTCTCAAGACATACTCTCTTTACTCTTTTACTTGTTTCAGTCATTTGACTGCGGCCATGCTGGAGCACCACCTTTAGTCGAGCAAATCGACCCCGGGACTTATTCTTTGTAAGCCCAGTACTTATTCTATCGGTCTCTTTTGCCGAACCGCTAAGTGACGGGAACGTAAACACACACACACATACATATATATATATATATATATATACATACATATATACGATAGGCTTCTTTCAGTTTCCATCTACCAAATCCACTCACAAGGCATTGGTTGGCCAGGGCTATAGCAGAAGACACTTGCCCAAGATGCCACGCAGTGGGACTGAACCCGGAACCATGTGGTTGGTTAGCAAGCTACTTACCACACAGCCACTCCTGCAACATAATGTTGAAAAAATGTACCAATTATTTGATGGCAAAGTTGTTGAGGTTGATGGGGGTTTCCTGCAGATTTTTTCAATGGTTAAAACCACCTCAAGTGAATTGACAGTTGTTCTCAGAGTACAATGCTTTGTGGAGGTACTTCATGAAAATGAAACTATCAACAAACCTTAAATGTCTTGGAAAAGACATCTTGGTCCAACAACTAGTTGATCATTGCCGAAAGGAGACAGATCTTTGCCCTAAATGGAAATAGGATATTGTCAAATGAATGTGTTATTGTTGAAATAAAAGTTTCTTTCTTTTCATCATTCTTTTATTAATATTTCAGAATTTCTTTCTAATGGAAGCTGGAGAAACAATGTTTGAATTTTATACAAAGCTATTTTATAGTGTAAGTAAATAAATTCAATAAGGATTTAATTTTTCTCCTACTTAAAATTCTCTTCAAAAGCTATTTCTTCAAAACAGTGGGGTTTTTTTTGTTTCATTCTCACTATCCATGGCTTTATCTTTATGGTAAAATGTTCATTGTCTTTCTTTTAATATCCTTTAGTATTTAATTCTTAAGAATATATCCCTAGAATAATCTATATTTCTTAAGATATTTATCTATTTCAGAACCTGTACCAAAACCTTTAACTTATTTACAATACTAAATGAAAATTAATACGAACAAACGTAAATTTGATTTGAAATTGAAAGTGAGCCTAGCACGTATTTCAAAGATGAAATTAAACAATATTCTGTGTTTCTCATCTTTGTTTTTGTATTCTAGATTGTTTGATCAGTCCACCCTGGTCTTATATGCTATCAGTTCAAACACTGAACTTTTATTTTAAGACACAATTTCAATGTTGTTGCTACAGTCTCTGCAACTCTGAGTTTGACATTGATCAAGAGAATGTAGAATGTATATATTTAGGAATATGAAATATGCAAATGAAAGCATTGTTGTGGAACATAGAAACAGAAAATATGGGATTACTACTCAAAGAATTTAAAATGTCTGGTCTTCCATAATTTAGTTTCCTTTCAACCCCAAAGCATTGATGTGCTAAGATGATCTTTTCTCTTTTTAATTGCAAGTATTATCAACTTGAAACCTTACTGAGTCTCACAGATGAGATGACACAACTGGTAGATCATCAAGTAAACTCTCTAACTATAAAGAGATCCTTAAATATAGCCCTGGGTATAAAAGTTCAAAGAGAGATAGTTTGGTGAAACTACCTGCCAATTGTATGATTTACACTTTTAATAGAAAAATCTTAAGATCTTCATTCGAGTGTATGTCACCAAGGCTTTGTCCAGCACTCTCTCTATCAATTTATGTCTGTAGGGAGGATAGTTTTTTTTCACATCAGTGAGTGTATAATTTGGTTTGGTAAGTGTTTCATGTGGTTTCCATGGTAATGAAGACAAGAATGATTAATGATGTTGAGTTTTTAGATGTTTTTCTTTTTTTTTTTACCTTTTTTTTTCTCTTCCTAATAAGGAAAGTTGCAGGTTCACAGAAGTGATGCTGGCGTAAGTGGATCCTCTGTGTCTGTGTAATGAAAACAGCATTCACAAAAACTCGGGCCCAGCTGCAATCCCTTGCAAAAATTATTCCCAATAGCATCTCAAATGTTATCAAGAAGCTTAGAAATAGTGAATAAAGCCCATGCAATGTTGCACAATTAGAAAAGAATTTCACTTCAAAACACAAATTATCAATTCCTTTATAGCTCTTGTTTTGGGGAAACGACCACTTTGTAAATCACTATTTTCCTAAAGTGTTTTGTTTTAGTTATAACAGTAAGGAGGAGTCTTTGATGCCTTGCCACCAGTTTTGGCCTTCGTTACAAACTTTCCACCATAAATATTTTATTCATTCCTTTGTCAGTTTATACATTGTTAATTACTGTAATTTTGTGGTTGAAATAAACAAATTGAACTGAAGATGTATGGAGTGTGTTGAAAATAATTCACACGTGATCCATTGGATGTGTCAAGTTATCTTCCAAAGCAGGCAAAGCACAAAAGAACTGTAGGATATAGCTACACTAATATTGACATGTAATACAGTGGTGCTTGGTAAAAAAAACAAAAAAACAGTACCATGTTTTATGAGCAGTGGAAGATATCAGATGAAGTGGTGCAGTCAGACTTCAGGAGGTTTCTCTTCACTGATGAGATGATGAAGAATCAAAACAAGTCATGACTTGTTATATTGCAAACCTATCCAACCCATTCCAGTATGAAAGCTGATTATTAAAACATTATGTTGATGTAATCTTAACCTTTAGCCCACTGAAGGTGCATCAATTCATCATATGAGTTCTCTTCCCTGTAGTGACAGGGAAAATAATTCTAGAAAAAATGCAGTGTACTAAAGGGTCAAAATCATATCTTATATCATCATCATTATCATTTAATATCCATTGTCCATGTTGGCATGGGTTGGATGTTTGACTGGGCTGGCACGCTGGAAGGCTGTGCCAGGATCCAGTCTAATTTGGTATGGTTTTCTTTGGCTAGATGCCCTTTTTAATGCCAACCACTCCAAGAGTGTAATGAATGCTTTTACGTGCCACCAGCACTGATGCCAATTTGCATGACATCAGTATCTGCCATGACTGTGGCAGATACCAATGATAAGTCTTCTTCTCAAGCATGACATAATGCCAAAGGTCTTGGTCATGCCCAACGCTCCAAAGGAACTCAGCCACCACATTTCTATGAGGCCTGCTTGAAAGGAACTCAGCCATCTCACCTCCATGAGGCCCTACTCTCGAAAGGAACTCAGTAACCAAAATCTTTCTGAAGATCATTTGTAGGTTTATTATCTTCTACAAAATCCTCAGGTGGCAAGATGGGAGATTGGTTGGAGTCTTTCAGCATTTCTTCCAGCTCTTGAGATTCTGAGTAAAAATCTTAGTAACGTCAACTTTACTTTGTGGGTGGGGGTCAACAAAATAAAATACTAATCAAGAACTGGGGTTGACAGTACTGACTAATCCCTTCCCCTCAAAATTATCAGCTTCCTACCGAAATTAGAAACCGTTACTTCAACAGAATCCCTGTGAACTAGAATTAAGTTACCTTCTGAATCAACTTTATTGCTTTTGTAGATGCAGCATCAGCTAGAATCTCATGTAAATGTTGCGTTCTTGAATCGAGCATTAAGACAAGCTCTTGAGAAAAACTTTCCTGATGAAATTGGCAAGTGAGTCTCACATTTCTTTCCAGTAAATTATTTTTGTTGTATTTTGCAAACCTCACTTCCTTGGGATGATATTTACCCTTAATTTTCATACAACATTGCAACAAGTTTACTTTTCTGGTGCTCTACCTACTCCCTATTTCTGTGTATCCACCACAAACAAAGTATTTTTTGCCATCAACCAATTATTGATTCCTCTACACTCCTCCTGTGCACCCATATTGAGTACACTGCGTGAAATTTCTGCTTAATTTTTTAGTGCATGTCAAGCACAACCATTTCCAAGTTAACTGCAGTCTTTTCAAGTTTACTTTAAAACCTCTTAATTCTCGGTTTTATTTCCGCATCTGGAATTTCTCTAAATCCTCCTCAGCCTCTGAGGTGTTCCCTTTCACAATCAGTCTTCAACTCCTCTGTTATGGTTTGGGGAAATTTACAAATAATGGGGAGGGCTAAGAACCACCAACAATTGGTGCACACCTACCTCCTTCCACACCAAACCCTCGCTGAACACATTGTTCATTATGCCTTTGCATTATGTATCTGCTTGCAAGCCGTTCGTCTATCCCTAGTTTACTTAGGGACTACCAGACTACAGGTCGTAGTATCCCGTCAAAGTCTTTTTCCAGATGAACAAGTGTTAATTAGAGAGCCTTACTCTTGGCTAGGAACTTCTCTTGCAGCTGTCTCACTATGAAGAGAGCAGAATTGCATCTCGTCAAAGGGGATTCTCTTCCTAATCATTTGTGACTCATAGCTTGATTCTTCGTCAGTTTCATAACTTCTGTTACTGCTTCATTTTAGGGCATATCCTTCACCCTTGTAACAGCACTGTACTAGTCATTGGACATGGCATCTCCCTATTATTAACTGGTTGACTTTGTAGGTGACTTTCCTGACCCTTCTTTCATCAAATACTAGCAGTATCGCCCGGCTTTGCTCGGGTTTGTAAGGGAAATAACTATATAAGCATTTTTAGAGATGTAAAGTATAATAGCCATCTCAATATGGCTAACAACAAGGGGGGGGGGCGTGTTACTGTAGCTTTTTACGTTCTGAGATTTAATAATAAATTTTTAGAGAGTTACTTCCCTTATATATGCCAAAAATGGGAAAAATTGATGGTAAATTTTTTTTTAAATCGTAGACTCGCGCTAATACCCAGAAGGGCTCGATATGAATCATGACTATAAGATACTCGGTTTTGGTTAAACTGCACCGCAAAATGTGGGAGTAGTTAGGAATCTAAATCGTAGGAGACAGACAGCACACAACCACACTTTTATATATAAAGATATATACAGCATCTCAACAACTATCCCTAATAAGCTAGCTGCTTTCCCCATCTTCATATCCTTTGACAAACAGATAATTAATCATCAAATTGTTCTACCATTATCTCTTGCTCTTGGAACAGTTATTTTGATATTAATTACCATAAATTACTAATTAATATTAACCCCTTACCCGGCAGAAACGAATATATGCGTTTTGACCGAAATCGTTTTTTTTCTATCTCTGGCGAGTTAACTCGTCAAAAGATAGATTCGCCAAAATCGACAGCAAACGAGTTCCTTTGTCTATTATAAACTCCTTTTTGACATATACGAGTATATTCGCTCACTTTATACATCTGGCAGTGACGATTTCTGCCACCTTTCGCTTGAGTAAGGCATTGAAGACCGTGTATGATTTAGTCACCTGGAGACAGTTGAAGGGTTGGAAGGCACATTTTGTGAATAGAAGTATTCACTTTGTTTTTACGTTGTTTTTTTTATACCTTTATATTATAACCCCACCATGTCAATAACCAAATAAGATAACATGATTTTTTGTAAAAGTAATATGATTTATGAAAAAAACGGGTTAACTCGTTTCTGCCCAAAGCGGTAATTTAAAATCAATATTATTGAATTAAAATTCATAATAAATAAGGTTTGAAATATACCTCGAAATCACCATTCAAAACATAGTAAAATAAAACAATTAAAAAATATGTCTGAAAAAATACATTTATTTTCAAAATAATTGTTGGGTAAGGGGTTAAGCTAAGGATTGGCAAAAGTGTTTTGGTTGGACAAAATATTTTCCAGTTATTTGCTTATGACTCTTTCCTGCCTGAGTTTGAATTGTGCCAAGGTCAGCATTAATGTTCATCCTGCTGGTGTTGATAAAATGATAAATTACTTGTCATGGACTGGAGTTGATTTAATTAATTATACACCCCCCCCCCCCACTGCTACTCACCAAAAAATTATTTGCTGTTTTTTTTTTAACCAGAATTCAAAACCAATGAAATTACTTTGGTAGGAATTCAAGTGTTGAGCTGACAGAATTATTAGAATGCCAGACAAAATACTTAGTGGCTGTTCATTCCTGCTTTTCATTTTGAGTTCAAATGATGCCAGGGTCACCTTTGCCTTTCATTTTTTGGCGGGGTCAATAAAATAAGTACCAGTTGGGCATTGGTGTCAATGTAACTGGCTTATCTCTTTTCAGCCAAAATTGCTGACCTTTTGCCTGATTTTGAAACCAATATTTATTATGACAAGGTTTGTAGTTATAACCTTTTAACCCAAGAATCAGCTCTTGTCAAATCAGTCCCTCTACCAGCCGATTGTTGTATGATGTTGGCACTATTCTTGTGTTCTGTTGCTAAATCTTGCAACTAGATGTTTTTCTTCTTTTATTTCAGATAAATTTATCTTTTTTTTTTTCTCACTATGTTTAGGCTTTCAGTATTTGTACAGAAACTCCCTCGTCCACCAACCATCGATGCTGATATGCAGTTGAACGATACAGATTGCATCAACTTAGCATATGCTGTAAGTATTCACGACTCAGTCTATCTTTTAACATTACATTCTTTGTAATTTTTGTAATTCAAATGACTTCATTGTAGTGGATCTTCGTTATATCATTAAATATTTAATAATTATTTTTCATACCCTTTTCTTACTATCAAGCCACTGACATATAAGGGGGAAATAATGAAACAAATTGTTTCTTCTTCAGATCCCATGGCCTGTCAATATGATTATTAACTCCAAAAGTGTTACAAAATATAATCAGATATTTAAGATGTTACTGAAGATCAAACGTGTAAAATTCTCCCTGGATACTCTACGCTTTGATGGTAAGCATGTTGTCTTTCTCTATAACACAAACAGAACAGACTTTTTCTTTTGGATCATATTTTGAATTACCAATTCTCTTTGATGAGAACTTTTTTCCTACTCTATGCAATACCCAAAGTAAGTTAATAGTTTTGATGTGATGCAACTAATATTGTGAACCTGTGTTTGAAGGAATACATAAAGTATCTACAAAAGCAAAAGCTAAAGAAAATAAAATGACTCATCTGCAGAATAATGGAGGATATATAAGGAAGAAGGTATCATTGATTTCAAAGAAATGGTACTATTGATTTACATAAATTCTCGCTGATTTTTAAAAATTTATCGCTGACTTCTAAGAAAAGGTGTTGTTGATTTAAAAACGGTATTTCTGGTCTTTAAAAGACTGAGAATTATCTTTTATAGTTTTGTTCATTAAAAGTCTAATGTGGAAGTCCTTAATGATGCACTTTGTGTGTGGAGTGGGGGGGCGGATTATATTGAAATTCTGTGTTTTACTGGCATCAGTAGATTAATGAATGTAAGGAAATCGTATGGATCAAACTGTAGAAACCATGTCAAAACATACATCTGTAGCCTGGGCAGCTTTCCATCCTTGCCAGCTCCTGTCAACCTGTCCAACCCATGCCAGCATCGAAGGCAGGTGTTAAATGATGATGATGATTATTTCATACAATGTCACTGCTTTTCATCTATGTTTATTTATAGAACTGGAAAAGGTTCAAGGAAATAGGAAAGAGTTAACTTCAAGTCAAGAAGCCTTACGAAAAGAAACAATTCACAGATTTCACATTTTGCGTATGCGTTTACTGTATTTCACAAATACACTTAACTCTCATATAATGCATCAGGTAAACTTTTGTTTTTCACTTTTTCGTTAATTACAATTCTCCATTTCTGATATCTTTATATATAAAAGTGAAGTTGTGTGCTGTCTGTCTCCTACGATTTAGATTCCTAACTACTCCCACATTTTGTGGTGCAGTTTAACCAAAACCGGGTATCTTATAGTCGTGATTCATATCGAGCCCTTCTGGGTATTAGCGCGAGTCTACGATTTAAAAAAAAATTTACCATCAATTTTTCCCATTTTTGGCATATATGTAACTCTCTAAAAATTTATTATTAAATCTCAGAACGTAAAAAGCTACAGTAACCCGCCCCCTTTGTGGTTAGCCATATTGAGATGGCTATTATACTTTACATCTCTAAAAATGCTTATATAGTTATTTCCCTTAAAAACCCGAGCAATGCCGGGCGATACTGCTAGTTGTTTATATAATGCTGTCTTGTACCCACATAGTCTCTACCATTTTCCAGTTTTATGTTCATTCATTAAATCAAGCATTGCCAAGCATTTATTAGAAGAGAATTGAAAACCTGCCCCGCACATGAAAAGGCGGTGATCCAGCAGAAACGTTAGCACACCGGGCGAAATGCTTTGCGGTATTTCGTCTGCCGTTACGTTCTGAGTTCAAATTCTGACGAGGTCGACTTCGCCTTTCATCCTTTCGGGGTCAATTAAATAAGTACCAGTAACTCACTGGGGTCAATATAATCGACTTCATTCGTTTGTCTGTCCTTGTTTGTCCTCTCTGTGTTTAGCCCCTTGTGGGTAGTAAAGATATAGGTTGGTGATCAATCTTGTTCACTTGTGCCATCATGAAAAATCAAATATTGAAACAGCAACAGCAATTGTGTTTGGGTTCCAGAAAGAGGGAGAAGCAGACGACCTGTGCTTATTGTTGTTATTATTGTTCAAACTGGCAGAATTGTTAGCATGCCTGGCGAAAACGCTTAGCGGCATTTCGTCCGTCCTTACGTTCTGTGTTCAAATTCTGCCAAGGTTGACTTTATCTTTCACCCTTTCGGGGACGATTAAATAAGTACCAGTTATGCACTGGGGTCAATGTAACCAACTAGCCCTTTCTCCAAAATTTCAGGCCTTATGCCTATAGTAGAAAGGATTATTATTATTATTATTATTTTCTCTTTCAAACAGGTTCTGTTGGAGCCCCTGGAGTCTTGCATGCATAGCAGGCTTACTACCTGCAGCCTATGGTACCATGCTATCCATTCTTTTCAGCTAATACTTTCTTGATTCCCTCGCTCTTTGTACATATCCAAGCACAATTATTATTACTATTACTATTTGTTGTTGTTGTTGTTGATGTTAAGGCAGCAAGCTGGCAGAATCGTTAACATTCCAGACAAAATTCTTAGTAGCATTTAGCCTGTTTTACATTCTGAGTCCAAATTCTGCCTTTCAAGGTTAACAAAATAAGTACCAGTTGCATACTGGTGTTGATATAACCATCTCGCTCCTTCACCACAGAATTTCAGGCTTCCTTTAGAAAAGATGATGATTTTTTTTCTTCACCTTTTTTTAGTTACAAATAATGGAAATTTATGAGTTTCCAGAGAGATATGTTTGACTCTTTTACTCTTTTACTTGTTTCAGTCATTTGACTGCAGCCATGCTGGAGCACTGCCTTTAGTCGAGCAAATCGACCCCGGGACTTATTCTTTGTAAGCCCAGTACTTATTCTATCAGTCTCTTTTGTCGAACCACTAAGTGACGGGGACGTAAACACACCAACATCGGTTGTCAAGCAATGCTAGGGGGGACAAACACAGACACACAAACACACACACACACACATACATGTATATATATGTATATATATATATATATATATATATATACATATATACGACTGGCTTCTTTCAGTTTCCGTCTACCAAATCCACTCACAAGGCTTTGGTCGGCCCGAGGCTACAGTAGAAGACACTTGCCCAAGGTGCCATGCAGTGGGACTGAACCTGGAACCATGTGGTTGGTTAGCAAGCTACTTACTTACCACACAGCCACTCCTGCGCCACTGAACCTTTAAAAACTTACTTTTAATTTTTGATTTATTTCTCTAAGAATATGGTAACATTAAAAGAAATTTAAAGAATTTTTCTTTTGTTCTTGCAGATAGTTCATAGTAGAGAATTCCTCAATTCACTGAACACGTCAGTTGATCTGGATGAGATGTTAACTTGCCATGAAGAATATCTGGAACAAATTCTTCAGTATTGTTTCCTGGTGAAAAAGAGTTCTGTTTTCAGCGGTTTGCTTGAGCAGATATTGTCAATAGCCCTTCGTCTCAGCAATCACTGGAAGAAAGGAGTTGATAAAATCAGGTCAAGTCTAAAACATCACACAAATTTATTCCAGCTTTTTTTTTTACTGCGTTTCTTTCTTTCTACTCAACCAGTTTAAGTTAATCCTGTGAGTGTGTGTAAGTTCTTTTAATTAGAAACATCATCATCATTGTTCGACTGTGGTCGAGACAATGGAATTTACCATGCTATGCCAGACTTCACGGTCCATCATAGCATTACGGAGGTCCTGTTGCTGGATGCCTGTATCCCTGGAGATTACATCAGGGTAGGAGAGTGTGTGCCCTCTGATATCGCAAGTAGATGGCTTCCAGAGGAGAAGAGTAGAAATTGCCTCGTTTTCAGCTCTACAACAATGTCCAGCAAACTGGACTCTCCTACCTTTCACAAGAGATGACACAGGTGGTAGTTTCCCATATATTTGCATTTTGGTTGGATGACGCTTCCACGAGAGATTTTGAGCTCTCATAAGGAGGCGAGTGTAGGTTCCATCCAACTGCCTCTCAAGCTTCTTTGATAAAGTCCAGGTTTCTGAGCCATATAGTAGAATTGGTTCGACTGTGACTTTGAAGATTTTAAGTTTGAAGTCTCTACTTAGATTTGATGACCAGCTCTTATGCATGTCATTACAGGCTGACCAGAAACAGAAACAGTTGATTGTAATTCTCTCGTTAGTTTCCCGACAAAACTTTTCTCCCCTTCAGTTTACTTTATCAGCTCTGAGTCAGCCACTGAAGGGTGAAGAAGTAATTGCTTTAAATATGCATCCCTGATTAACCTGCTAACTCAACACACACACCCTCATCATCATCTAATGTCCATTTTTCATGCTGACATGGGTGGGGACAGTTTGACAAGAATCCATTGGTCCACAGGACTGTGTCAAGCTCCAGTGTCAGCATTTGCATGGTTTACACTGCTGACCACACTTTACAGCATGTTTAGGGTGCATTTTTGCATGGCGCCAGCACTAGTGAGGTTGCCAAGTATTTTGCAAGACAAGAAAAAAAACCCTCAAGTAAGACAGAGAGAGAGTGTGTGTGTGTTCAGGTGTATTTGATGTGGGAAGGTGGCTCTTTGCCAGGTGTTGAGCGGTCAAAGTATGATAGAGGAGCAGGTATAAGTGTTTTGCTATAGAGGCTACCCTGCTTTATATAAGGGTGGTGAGAGTAGCTGGGAGGAAGGTAAAGATGGCGGGGATAAGGTGCCATGATGCATGCATGGCTGTGTGGTTGAGAAGTGTGCTTCCCCACCATGCGGTTTCAGGTTCAGTCCTACTGTGTAGCACCTTAAGCAAGTGTCTTCAACTAGAAGACTTGGTCGACAGAAGCCATACAAAACTCACCATTTGTCTGTCAGTCTGTCTGCTGATTTACATTTATGCTTCTCCAAAAATCACTGAGCTGTTGATGGTGGTGGTGTTGTTGTTGTTGTCATTTACCCTGTCAACAAATCATTTGCTGACTTCGTACTTTCAAAGGGAATAAGAGACCCCTTACTTGTGAAACTGGAAGGATCAGCAATAGAAAGAGCACCTGATTGTGCAAACAACGCCTCGAAAATAGATTCATATGACCCATGCTGGCATGGGAAAATGGACGTAAAAACAACTAAACACATGAATTATTGATTCATTCCAAGCCATGTTGGCATTGAAGCCAAATGTTAAATGGTCATCATCATCATTTAACGTCCTCTGTCTTTGCTGACATGGGTTGAACAGTTTGACCAGGGCTGGCAAGCTGGAAAGCTGCACCGGACTCCAGTCTGATTTGGTATGGTTTTCTACAGCTGGATGCTCTTCCTAATGCCAACCACTCCAAGAGTGTATGGGTGCCATTTGTGTGACACCAGTATCTGCCACAACTGCAATTTTACTTGGCTTGATCGGTCTTTTTCTCAAGCACGACATAATGCCAAAGGTCTTGCAATTTTACTGGTTATTTTATGAGCCAAACTTTCTACAAAGTGTGAAAACGTTGGATACTCATCTGACTGGTCTTCACCTATGGATTTTCATCATCATTTAACGACTGTCTTTTATGCTAGCACGAGTCAGACAATTTGACAGGAACTGGCGAGCCAAAGCCCTGGGCTCTACTCTCTGTCTCAGCTTGGTTTTTATGGCTGGATGTCTTTCCTAATGCCAACCACTTTACAGAATAGACTGGGTATTTTTTTTTTAAATAAATCAAATATCACATCTTGAAGATAATTTCCATTTTCACCAGAAACTGGACATGTGTGTGGGTAGAAAATTTTTCTAAGCTTATAAATTTATAAAAATGCATCTTGTTCTTTGCTAAGGGGACAGAATTCTGATTATAGTTAAAAGAGTGATTGTCATCCTTTTTGGCTTATTTTAAACATGCATACATCATCATCATCATCATCATAACATCCACTTTTCCATGCTTGTATGGATCAAACAGAATTTGTTGAAGCAAATTTTCTGCAGCTGGATACCTTTCCTGTCACTAACCCTTACATATATCCAAGTAAGGTAACAGTAGTATTTCCCCATGTTTTCTTTGAAGGTTGCAAATGAAGGACAATACTTGTATGATGCTTGTTTACGAATATCTCACAATGTCAAGACAAGGAGACACACTCACTTTCACGCACAGAACATATATATATATAAATACAGTGAACATTTAAGCACAAAAGAGGAATCTATCATAGGATTACCTGCACATTAGAGAGGACAGTGCAGGTAATGCCTTGATGGATACCTCTTTTGTGTTTAAATGTACACTGTATTTATATGAATGATATATAAACCATTGACTAAATTTTTTACACGCTAGGCCACTGGTAATAGAAATGCTGAATATTTCAGATTACCCTTTGATATTATTATTATTATTATTATATATATATATATATATATATAACTTATAAATAAGGGCAAACGAAAAAATTTCTAATGCCGAAAATTGACTTAGTGTTTGCTTCTTCCATGGGTATGAGTAAGTATCTCATTTACTTCTTTGCCACATGTATCACTGACGAAGGGAGGGTTCTTTTTGAAATAACCCTGAAATTGGTCCGATATGGTAATAATGGAATTTTTTAGAGATTTCTGTCGAACTTTTTTCGAGTAGCGTGTGTACTGGGAAAAAAATTATATGGTAAATGGACAATATGTCCAATTTTCGGCATTAGAAATTTTTTAATTTGCCCTTATTTATAAGTTGTTTATAATTTAACCTTTAAAGGTATTTTTTAAAGGTATTTAAAATACCTTTAAAAAATTTGATAAAAATTTTTTTTTTCAAAAAAAAAAAAAAATTTATCCTACATTAGAGATATATATATATATATATGTACACACACACATGCACGCACACAATGGGCTTCTTTAGTTTTTGTCTCCCAAATCTACTCAAGGTTTTAGTCAGCTCAGCCTAGGGTTATACTTGTTCAAAATACCACACAATGGGACTGAACCTGAAACATTCTGTTGGGAAGCAAGCTTCTTAACCATACAGTCATGCCTGCACATCCACACACACACATGTACACGTCCAGCCTTCTGATTTGTGAAACTACCAACAAGAGATCTAGACTGCAAATTAAACATAATATATATATAATGAATGAACATAGGCGCAGGAGTGGCTGTGTGGTAAGTAGCTTGCTAACCAGCCACATGGTTCCGGGTTCAGTCCCACTGCGTGGCATCTTGGGCAAGTGTCTTCTGCTATAGCCCCGGGCCGACCAATGCCTTGTGAGTGGATTTGGTAGACGGAAACTGAAAGAAGCCCGTCGTATATATATGTATGTGTTTGTGTGTCTGTGTTTGTCCCCCTAGCATTGCTTGACAACCGATGCTGGTGTGTTTACGTCCCCGTTACTTAGCGGTTCGGCAAAAGAGACCGATAGAATAAGTACTGGGCTTACAAAGAATAAGTCCCAGGGTCGATTTGTTCGACTAAAGGCGGTGCTCCAGCATGGCCACAGTCAAATGACTGAAACGAGTAAAAGAGTATGTTTAATGATCAGTATGTTCACTATTATTACTACACATTCTTGGAGTTATTGCTATGTAGGAAGGTAATGAGGACTCTACAGCTATTATGAAGAAGTATGCAAATATTATGATTGATTGATTGATTGATTCTAGTTTCAGCTTATGAGCTGTGGCCATGCTGGGGCACCGCCATTATATTCATGATGTGAACTGATCTAATTTTGTCATCAAATTTTTATATTTTGAAAATTGGATTAATTTCAGTTTGGAAACTTTGGCAGCAATGGAAGAGAATTTTACTAAATGGATACCATTTTTACAGTGTTGTTCTGCTGTAAAGATCACAGTTGAACGAGATTCTCATTGTAAGAAATCAGTCTTTTCTTTTACCATATTTCTCCTGGCGCCCCAGTACTAAATCATTTGTTCTACAAAATTTGAATTCTTCAAACAAAAATTCACTCAAAATAATTTACACCTTATGAATATTTAGAATCCACTAATTATTGTGAGTTATGTAGGTGGAAGCATATTTAATGAGTAAATAATTAAACAGCTAACATATAACAACATTTGCAGGGAAAGGAAAGTTGACCCTTTAGCATTTAAACCGGCCATATCCGGCCAAAAGTATTCTGCCTGTTTTATGTTCAAACTGGCCATATCTGGTCTCTCACACCAACCCTACAATATCATTTTAAAAATTAACAGCTACCTCATCAAAATCTCATGGCTACAAGATAATGCATGATTAGTTCAAAGCAATACGGATAAAGAAGCATTAATTTTGTCAGAATAATGCAAACACTAAAGGGTTAATAAGTCAATGGCTAATATTACTTTCATTAAACAAATATTATTTCATCAGATTAATGTTATTTGCATCTGACAAATTTTATTTTCATCAAACATTTTCATCAGACAAATATTACTTGTTTTTGTAAGTCTTTGTCTGCAGTACAGTTTTCTCTTAATACTGAAGAACCAACAAAGAAATCTCTAAAACAACTAAATTGTACACTTTTGGATTTATTTCATGAAATAACAATTATTATTGTGTTAATGTATTGCAATGTTGTAATTAAAGTGTCTTTATTCACTTCATATTCATTTCTTTTGCTTTTTATATTTTAATATTATTTCTAGTGGAGTAAAGATCATTTGCCAACATAACATGACAGTCCTGGTTTAGGACGAATGTTGCTGTAATTTAGCCCCAGGAGACATCGTCTCCAGCTGGCTATACAACATGGTCTGTGTTCGAAAATATAAGGACACAGACTGTGTTGTATAACCAGCTGGAGACGATGTCTCCTGGGGCTAAATTACAGCAACATTCGTCCTAAACCAGGACTGCCATGTTATGTTAGTAAATAATCTCTACTCCAAAGTACTGTTGCTGAATATCTCTGCTTGTGAGATTTACGAATAGTAATTTTCTAATTATTTCTAATGTTTGTTTTTGTTTCTTTCCAGTGGAGCACCTTTTGTCATCTTTAACGATGTCTTGCAGTGTATAGTCGTTACCTTAAGAAGAAGGTGGCAAGTCTTATTTATGTCAGACATCTTCTTTAATATATTAGATGTGTTGACCTGATTAAAGAAACATCCTTAAAATAAGTACTAGATGGCTATACAACCTCTTTGCAGTCAGGTGGACTGAGCCGGTGGAAAGTGCATGGATGTCGCAAAGTGCCTTATAAGAAGATACAGATTGCCTGTCTTATGGAAAGTCATCCAGAACCTAGCGACTTGAGCTGCTACAACTCTGGGAATGTAATTACACAAGCTGTGAAGATGCAGCCGCCATAATGGCACGTTCACCTTGTCATTTGAATAACTTTTCCACAATGTCCAGGATGCTTCTGTGACCTCCCAAAGTTATAAATGACAAAAAAGAAAGCAAGGTGGCAAAAAATAAGTTTATTGTTATCTAATTTATATTCAGAATGCTTGGGATATGTCTAAAATAATGTTGTACCATTGCTTGCAGTTGTGCAAGGTGAGAGTTGACACGTGCAAAATAAATGGAAAGTATTGATGACATTTTTACTAACACAACCCTGGAAAAAATTATCAATAAATGTTAAAATCAATTTTTGTGTTTTCAATAAATGTTAAAATTACCAATAAATCATCATCATCATCATCATCATTTAGCGTCTACTTTCCAGGCTAGCATGGGTTGGACGATTTTGACTGAGGGCTGGCGAACCAGATGGTTGCACCAGGCTCCAGTCTTGATCTGGCAGAGTTTCTACAGCTGGATGCCCTTCCTAACGCCAATCACTCCGAGTGTGTAGTGGGTACTTTTTACGTGCCACCGGCACGGGGGCCAGTCAGGCAGTACTGGCGACGACCTCGCTCGAACTTTTTACACATGCCAGCGGCACAGGGTGCGAGTAAGGCGATGCTGGTAACAATCCCGCTCGAATGGTGCCTCTTACATGCCACCGGCACAGAAGCCAGTTAGCCACTCTGGCAACGATCACGCTCGGATGGTGCTCTTAGCACCCTACTAGCACGGGGCACAAGTGCCAGCAAGGCGACGCTGGTAACGATCACACTCAAACGGTGCCTTTTATGTGCCACTGGCACGGAAGCCGGTTAGCTGCTCTGTCAACGATCACGCTTGTATGGTGCTCGTGCCCGTCATCGAATTTCACTTTGATTTTGATTTGTTAAAATAAATTTCTGTATTTTCATTATGTTTACAAAAAGAAATATGTATGTCATCATCATCATCATCATATATTTATTTTTGTAAGTTTTTCTTTAATGTATGTAGAAATTTCTAAAGCAACTACAATTTTATTTACTAAATAAATTTATTTTAAAATCTTCCTAAAATAGATTCTTTCAGATGCCTGGACGGCTCCTAAGAAGGAGTTGATAGATTCTGTTACTTCGGTAACCTAATTAGCAGTGAGGGAAAATGTCCCAAAAGCCTGGTCGCCAGAATATGAAGAGGTTGAAGAAATTCAGGGAGCTACAAATGGTTTCTCTCAAGGTGAAAAGCAGATTGTATGATTCTTGTTTAAGTATTGCAAAGTTTCAGGTTGTGAGACGCAGGCCCTGAGTGGAAAGGATTTGTAAAGACTAGAAAAAAGAAATTAAGTGTGTATAATAGGAAGGAGATGCAGTGGAGAAGAAAGAAGACTGTGCTGCTGTGGACGTATGGAGACCAGCAGCTGTCTGAATCAGACAAACATGGACAAGTAGACATTAGACTAATAATGATAATGTGTGTGTTTGTGTAAAGGGTAAAGACCCACTTTGGTCATGAATGACCACAGGATTGCACCAAGAAAGTTACCCTCTCAGGCACAAGTCTGGGCAAGGTTGTTTATGGAAGACCAGCAATTGCCCATGCATACCAGCCTCCCCCTCTCCAAGCCATCGATGTTATCCAAGGGAATGGCAAAGGGGCCGATACAGCTTGGCACAAGTGACATCGCTACTCATTTCTACAGCTGAGTGAACTGGAGCAATATGAAATAAAGTGTCTTGCTCAAGAGCACAACACATAGCCCGGTCCAGGGATTGAGCTCACTACTTCATGATTATGAGCCTAATGCTGTAATAACCTCTGAGCCATGTGCCTTCAATCATCGTTTAACGTCTGTTTTCCATGCTAGCATGGGTTGGACGGTTTGACTGGGAAGCCAGAAGGCTGCACCAGGCTCCAGTCTGATCTGGCAGTGTTTCTACAGCTGGATGCCCTTCCTCATGCCAACCACTCTGTGAGTGTAGTGGGTGCTTTTTGCGTGCCACCGGCACAGGTGCCAGGCGAGGCTGGCAACAGCCACGATTGGTTGGTGCTTTTTACGTGCCACTGGCACAGAAGCCAGTCAAGGCGGCACTGGCACTGGCCACGTTCGGATGGTGCTTTTCAAGTGCCACCAGCACAGGGATCACAACTACAATTTCCATTGATTTTTGATGTACTAGACTCAATAGGTCTCCTCAAGCACAGGGTATCTATAATATATGTGTGTGCGTATGTATTGTGAAGTAGGGGACATGATAGCCAGCCAAATAGTTAATTGTGTTATACAGAAAGGTGACACGCCCAAAGAGTGGCATAGCAGTGTCATTGCAAACTGATAGAAGAGCAAAGGAAATGTTTTAGTAAGAGGAAATTATTGGATCAGGTAATGAAGGCCAAGGAAGGAGTCATAACCCAATTGATCAGGAACAGAGTTAGTCTAGATGAAATGCTGTTTGACTTTGTACCCCAAAATGGTTTCACAGATGCAATTTTCCTAATGAGGCAATACTCAGCTAAGAGTGAGCCACTCTGTCTCGTATTTGTTTGGTTGGGGAATGCTTTATAATTTAGTTGTTTCTAAGGAAACTAAGTGTAGGTGAACGGCTTGTGAGGGCCGTACAAGCCATGTACAAAAGTGTTGTAAGTAAAGTGAAAGTAAATAATGAGTTTGAGTTGCATAACCAGCCCATTTAAGAGTCCCCGTCAATCATTGGACAATATACTGTGCTGAGAAGACTTGTTGAGTCAAGTGAAATCATTGTCATGGCCAATGCCTGTAAAAAGCACCATTTCAGCATGGTCGATGCTGGTGGCACATAAAAAGCACCATTCAAGTGTGGTCGATGCCAGTCCCACCTGTCTGGCCCCCATACCAGTGGCACATAAAAAGCACCCACTACACTCTCAGAGTGGTCGGCATTAGGAAGGGCATCAAGCTGTAGAAACCTTGCCAGATCAGATTGGAGCCTAGTCCAACCCATGCCAGCATGGAAAGCAGACATTAAGAGGTGATGATAGGGTCCATCATGGTTGAGTCTTCAGCTCTCTCCAATTCATCATTGAGTCTTCAGCTCTCTCCAATTCATCATTGACCTACAAGCAACTACATGTTCATGGTTTAGTTCTTACGGTTGGATCTATAGTGGAATTAAGGACAAAATTCCTGGCATGGAAGCAAAACATAGAATTCACTGTCCTCAAAGTAAAACGTAGGAAAGACGACAGGATCTTAGTGTCATCAAGGAAATGGCTTTACTTGATCTGCAGAAGAAGAATAGGTAGGAAATTTGCATGTAACCAGAGGTGAAATCTCAAGCAGGCTAACAGAGATACACTTGTATGTCATCATCATCATCATTTAACAGCCGCCTTCCACGCTGTCATGGGTTGGACAGTTTGATGAGAAGAGCTAAGTCAGAAGACTGCACCAACCTCTACCTTGGCATGGTTTCTATGGCTGGATGCCCTTCCTAATCCCAAATACTTTACACTGTGTACAGAGCACTTGATGCCCTCAGCGGTGAAGTCACCAAGTAACTTGCAAGACAGGACCCCTCAACTGAGGCTGGGGAGTGGTATTGAGGGAGGGGGCTTTGTGCTAGTTGGTGAGAGGTTAGTGTATGAATAAAGGGACAGAAAGAGGTGTCATGCAGTGGAGAAGGTACATGACTACCTCGGATATATATGCACATCCACACATACATATATGCACATGTAGAGATCCTATCAGAAATGTCAAGCAGGGGGTGGGGCAGACACAAAGATACACACATATATATATATATGATGGGTTTTTTTCAGTTTCCGTCTGCCAGAACCACTCATAAGGCATTGGTTGATCTGGGGATATAATAGAAGACACTTGCGCAAGGTGTCCCACAGTAGGACTGAACCCAAAACCCGGTGGTTATGAAGCAAACTCCATACCACACAGCCATGCCTGTGCCTATAATAATTTGGCCCCAATCTAATTCAAACCCATAGCCTTCTGACCTGGCGTCAGACATACAACTATTGCACCACTGAATAATTTTAGTTTTAATACTTCAGGCATGTCGATTGTTTATTTTTGTAACATTATTTGCTTTGAGTGACTGAACTAATTTTAAAGACAAATTTTATTTCAAAATTTGATCTTTTTTGAAAGACGAGGGTTTCAAAAATTTTCATTAGACCAATCATGAAAAAAAAGCAACAACGATGAGAATGATGCTTTAAGTAAATGAGAAAAATCACAAACACATTGTTTTCTAATGCTAAAATCATTTGTTCACAATTCACTTCATTTGTTACCCACAGCACACCCGCTCAGTATTTGTCCATATAATCTGATATGGATGTTGGCAGGGGAGTGGGATTAAAAATTCTTACTTTTTAAACAGCACCAACTTAACTGAAAAGATGTAAAATAAGAGAAATGACTCCATATCTTTGGATACTGGAGATTTGATAATAGAAACAGAGGTAAAATAAGAATATTTAATATTTTTTAACAATCACAGAAAAACTGTATATTGGCAAATCTTAGCAGAGAATTTCTTGTTTGACATTGGCAGGAGAACTGTTGGAAATGTTGATTGTAAAAAGATGAAAAATATTTATCTTTTAATCACCAATAAACTTGGGAAAATTCTTTTTAAATGTTACTTTCATTAAAAAGGGTAAAGGATAAAGACCCCACTCCTTCTGTCATGGGATTGCACCAAGAAAGTTCTCTAAGGCACAAGTCCAGGCAAGGTTATTTATGGAAGACCAGCAGTCACCCATGCATACTAGCCTCTCCCTCTCCAATCTATTGATGTTATCCAAAAGAAAGGCAAAGGCTGATACAGCTCGGCACCAGTGACATTGCAACTCATTTCTACAGCTGAGTGACCTGGAGCAATGTGAAATAAAGTGTCTTGCTCAAGAACTCAACTCACAGCCCAGTCTGAGAATCGAACTCACTACCTTATGATTATGAGCCTGATACTGTAACCACTGAGTCATGTGCCTTCATATGCTACTTTCATATCACAAACCTATAATGGTAAATTTCAGGTAAAATAACTGAAAAAATTAGAAAATTTTCCTCAAAGCATGTTATTTTTGGTAGTGCTGTTTTACAAGAAAATAAACTTAAAACAAAGTAATTTTCAGCAATTATTTTTAGTTTGTGTCCTAAATTGATCATATCAGAACTGGCCTCATAGTTTTTCCTGTTCTGATAAAGCTAAATAACAATTTTGAACATAAAAAATAAAGAATAATTGAATTGTTTTCAATGGCTGGAGGAACTGGTCTTACAATATTTTCCAACCTGATTAACATTATGGATTTCCAATGCTAATATCTGTATTGTCTTTGCCCTGAAACTCTGCTTGTACCTGGATTCAAAACCAAACATTTGATAAGTTGATAGACAAGAGTCTCTTCTTGACTTGAAAATGACAAAAGCTTTTGTTGTTTTATGACGATACCAACATATCAAAGCCCTCTCTCTCCTTGGTAGGTACAGTATTTCATGTGTCAATCACCAAGCACTCATATAAGAAGAGTGTGGTAAACATCGACATTTTCAACAAGTGTATGATAGATCAGTTCAACCATAAAGAAATTCTGTATGAAAAAGTTTGATTTCTTTGACTTATAAATTCGGGTTGCAGCAGCCTAAAAACATCTTGTTTTATTTTATTTTAGATTGTTCAGGTTTGTGAATGGAAAGAGGAAATACAATCGAAGAAGGATGCTTCTCAGAGATCAATGATCCACTGAAAATCGCCAGCTTAGCAGCAGAATGGAGTAAAATTGGACTGTGAGTTCTTTTGGACCATGGGTAGGGAACGTGTACTTCAAAAGGTGGCAATGAATGCTAGAACTCATTATAAGTGGGTTCGTCAGCAGGATGCTGATAATTTGACTCTATAACGCATCTAATAATTTGGTTTTGTTAGATCATTGGCTGCAGACGGCCGAGTTAGCGGTAATGGGCTTCGACTTCGTACTGTCAGTATTTTGTTAAATATGTAACTGGATCTCACTTTCCAAACGTGGAGCGAGAGAGGGAAAAGAATGAGGACAAGGTTGACTCAAAACAAGGAAGTATTTTTTAAGGGCCACCTCATAAAACACTCATAATGATAGACTGAGAGAAAAGGTCCGAGCCTCTCTGTGAAGTCGCTACTGAAATTTGCCCAGTCACTTAGTGAGAGTTTTAAGTGTGAGTGACCCCGTTTCTATTATTTAATATGAGAAATTATTCAATTTCTCCTCTTTTAAGTAATTTTCTGTTACTTAACGCTGGTCGATGAAACACTGAACGATATACCTCGGCATAAAAACAAAATCTCGTATTTTTAACTAAAAAAAAATCCCACTCAACTCAAAACTAAGCTGGCCGCAGCACAGCCGCAAAATAGAAATTCTTCCGCCGGCCGCCAAACAAACTAAAAATTATTGCCGAAAATTACTTTGTTTCAAGTTTATTTCTTTGTAAAACAGTAATACTAAAAAGAACATATTTCATTGAAAATTTTCTAATTTTCTCAGTTATTTTACCTGAAATTTACAATTATAGGTTCGCGATATGAAAGTAGCATTTTTTTTTTATCTTCCTAAACAAAAAGTATTTGTCTGAGAAGATAAATAGGTGAAAGAAAAAAAATAAAACGAAACAAGTCGAATAATTAATCGCTACTTTCAATTATGTAGACTAGCTTTTAAGCATCGAGATATTATTATTACTGTAGAGTGTGTAACGGAAACGACGGCATCCGACAGTGAAAGACGACAGCTCAGCAGCCGCGCCATTTATTATGCACATGTACCACGTGACTCAAATAAACATGTCGACCATGTTGAACTGACCACTTTCGAATCATCGCCCAGTAATCATGTACGTACAATATAATAATCTTCACACCACCATTTGCTTGTGTTTATTTTTCAATGGTATTTATTTCTCAACTTTAGCCATAAACGAATTAAAAGGCACGTGTTAATCTATATTACAGCCTGTGAGGGTTTACGTTGGCCGAGCTAGGATTCGAACTGTCAGCCCTTATCATGGAAGCTCCTTGGTCACCGGTTTCGGTTTTAGTTTAAAAAATAAAACACATCGTAATTAAAATTAATTATTTAT
The DNA here is from genome assembly GCF_006345805.1 of Octopus sinensis. Taxonomy (NCBI): domain Eukaryota; kingdom Metazoa; phylum Mollusca; class Cephalopoda; order Octopoda; family Octopodidae; genus Octopus; species Octopus sinensis. Next base: position 17,207,092 of record NC_043019.1, on the reverse strand, counting down.
GACTAAATTTTTGCGATGCCTATTCTTCATTTATTGTATCTCTCTTTGAACGTTTAATTCTCGTCCAATTTGTTACGTTCCAGTCGGGATGGATGTTGCTCCATTACACCAGTATGGACTTTCCTTCCTTCCCTCTCGCTCGGCATTTCTTTCTAAACTTTCTTCCTCCTCGCCACAGCATTATTTTCTTTTTACCATTTCATTTATCTCCTACAGTCGATGTAAATCATATTCTTGTAACATCATTCCACTTTTTTTCCCCCCTTCAACTCTTCCTTTTACAATATCCAGCCAGACCCTGTTTATTGTTCTTCTTCTTCACTTTGTAAATGGCAAATCCCCTCCCTTTTCCGTGCAACATTCACCATTTTAAGGGAGACGTTTCACTGTTTGTCGAATGTAAAATTCCAGATATTTTCCTCTGCTCGTATCGCTCCTCATTAGTCAGTTATTGGCACCTGAGTGCTACTATTTGCTTCATTAGGAAAGCATTGATAACTTTGATGAGACGATGTGGACGAGCATCACATCACAGGATCCTTCACAAAACACCTCTTTTCTCGCCAATTAATTCAATTAACCGCAATTAAAGCAATCAATTCTTAAGTTTTAAGCAATCAGTTCCTAATCCACTTTTAATAAAATTCATAATTATTCTTTGCTTCTTTAGTTTTACTTCTTTCGATCTCTGAAATATTTTGAACTTCTTCAACAGAATATTTATTTATGTTGTATCAAAATAATTACATTTGATCGTTTCTATTGATTCCATCGGGTTTTTGCCTTTTCTGCTTTTTCAACAATATTTTCTATTTTGTTTTCATTATTATTATTATTTACAATCTCCTGGGAAGTGTTTATTATTCCTTATTACCATTTGCCGTGTATTTTCTCTCTTTCATTATCCACGCAACTTAGATTCTTTTTTCAGTTTGTTTATTTTTTAAAAACAAGGAACAAATAAATGATTAGATTCTCACCGAGGTTTATTAACCCCTAATTATTTAAAAAATATCAAATAAGCCAAGGCATTCCTGACCAGATCGCATCCTTGAAAACTTAGAAAAAAAAAAAAAGAATATTTTGTGAAATAATTGAAGACCTCATTGAGAGCACTTGACATGTTTTCCTGCTAAGAATATCTCATTTATAGGAATTAAGATTTTAGGAATCGATTGTATATAGTTCCATGAACGAAATTGGAAGTTTAGCAGTTATTTTCCTCTTCAGGAAGCGAATTCTCATAGAATTGGCTGGTGACTTCTCACACAAAGTACAGGTGTTATGTATATATATATGTATATATATATATATATATATATATATATGTGTGTGTATATATTGGTGTCTACGGGTATTTCACTCGATTTTCAGTTGTATTTAAATTTTGTTTCTTTCATCTCCTATTTTTACCTTTCAGGTGGTTTAGCCTCCTACTCCAATACTAAAATAGCTTACTTTAATAAATAAAAGTTACTTCTTTTCAAAATACACATTCCGTTTTGTCATTGGAGTTTATTTAGTTGGAGAAACCCAGGAGCTAGGATTTATAGAGACTACTTGTGAGGCATGTAAACTCGGAATTATAAGATAGATGCAGTGTGAAGTTATAAAGTGCTTAGGTTTTTCCAAAACATCATTAGAGACACGTAAATAAAACAGGTCCAACGAGAAATGGACAGTTCGTGGCACCATAACTAGTTTCGCCAAGAACTGAAGCACCGTTGTTACTACCTTAAAGGTATCAACAACTGTTCGGATGTATTTCTTAATAAATGGTCTCTGAATTAATGTATTTAATGATTTTTAATTATAGAGAAGGTTTTTGTTTAGCAATGGTGTTATTAATTGAATTCGCTTTTGTGTAATAATGGCATTTATTTTATCGGAATCTGTCGGGATTTGAACTTGAACTGAGAGCAATCATAATTTTTGCTGGTACGAAACGAAATTTTACGGCAGGAGTAATGACAGGAAGTTGTGTGTGAAATATAATTTTGCAATAAAAGTGAAAAATAGCTTTCCTTCTGTTAAAGTGATTCATGTTATTTTTATAAGGCTTTTAAAATTTACAGAAATTAAAGTGAAATAATGTCTTACGTAAACACAAAATCTTTTTATGAGAGAAAAAAAAGAAGCTTATAGTTGATTTGATTATCTTATTAAGGTTTATTATCTTGGAAAATGAAGGTGTAAAATCAATCCTTATATTAGCATCGCATTAAAAATTATTCCCCACGTTGGTATGAGTTAGCCGGGTCTGCGAATCTTGCCTCGTCTGGATCCTGTACCATCCATTCTGTGAGGCTTCGTTACTTAAGTCTGGCATCATCCACCCCTTTTTACGATGAAACTAGGGAGCCTCTACGTCGTTGTTCGACCTGCTAGAAATAACAACTTAATTTCCATAAAATCACATATCCTGGAACGACACATTGGACAATGTAGTTCCTGATATGCAAAAGATGGGACGGTCATGGCGGGAATATCTTGAAATTAGCTATGTTCGATCTGATTGATCTTGGGCTAAACAACATCGTTTTGTCTTTCCTCGGCTCCTAGTACTCGCCACTCTCAGCGCATGAGGGTATTTTCATCCATCATCCAGTAATAAACTCTTCTTCTATACCTGTTGGCTAATACCTTCAATTATTTGTGCAGCCCGTTAGTATCTGTATTTCATGCAAGTTGGCACATTTGATGGATCTTCTCTACCGTTTACATATAATATTCTATTTTCACTAAATATCGACACAAATCCAATTTAAGTGGGAACGGGGGACACACTGCTGACTGAAATATGCCTAGTATATTACTGATTCTTATTTACCATAGAGAAATGACAACAAAGCTCACCTTAGCAAGATTAGAAGCAAAGGTAGTGTTAGGAAATATTGTTTTAATAAGGATTTCTTAGACTGTCCTAAATTTGCAGTGAAAGAGTTAGTCTAATGATTTTTACTGTCCTACACTACTGCTTTAATTAATATCTCATTAGTATAAGGCAACCTTTTGGAGAGAGAGCATAGTGCTTTGAATCAATTCCAGTTCTTGATTGATCCTAGAAGAATTAGTCAACAACTAATTTGCTATATCAAACAGGTTAAATGGCTGCCACACAAGGATGTTACAAACGGCCCTTAATGTAAAATGGCAGCAACATATGACAAATGAATGTCTTTATGGAGACCTGCTGAAAGTAAGTGAGAAGATCAGGCAAAGATGGGTGCGACTGTCGGGTCATTGCATGTGCCAAGCATCCAAATTAAGTCTTGTGGAACCCACTTCATGGTGATGCAAGAAGAGGCAATTGATTGCAGGCACTGACCTAGAATGCATCGAGGACCTTGAGGCAGTGATGATGGACTGAGATGTGTGTTTTGAGTGGACTTTGTTGCTGCGGCCTGGGTTGAAACCCAACCATAATAAATATCTTCTCTGCTTTTCTTTCAACAATACCATCATGACTCTGTAATGCTAGTTTTTTTCAACCCTAGTATGTTGTTGGTACTTATTTTAGATGCAGGTAGGATCTGGATGCATTGACATTTCCTTGACATTGTTGGAGGCAAAGTTGTGAAAGAATGTTTTCTTAATCCTTTCCAAGCAGAACATTGCTTGGAAAGAAGTTGAACAATCTTAAAGGTAGAGGTAAATATATATATATATATGTGCAAGCCGTAGTGAGTATAGTCAGTGATCATAATAGAGACATTAGCAGAAGATCTCAAACATCATATATTTACACTTGCTGCAAAAGCTTATGAGGTAGTGCACGGGTAGTGGTGCAGAAGAGAGATAATGAGGACTGTTAAGGTAATTCATTTAATCTGAATGTATTTGATCAGCTGTGGAGTTCTCATCATCCCATACTTTTAATCTCTGTTTGTTTATCTGATTGGATGAGCCTTGAGCATATTGCCATTCATTTTGTCATTTCCACTGGGAGACTCCAAATTCTGAGATCTGGTCTCTATTTTCCATGTACTTCTCTGTCTGGGTATCTTCCTTTGTTAAACCAAGACACTTTCACCCAATGTTCGTATCAAATCTGTACCTGTTCAGTGACCCCCCCCCCCATCTAAACACATCAATTTGTAGTCCTTTATTCTTTGCTTTGCACACAGGAGGATATTACACTTCTAATAGATCACACTTGGCCCATTTCTTTCCCGTCCCCACAGATCTTCCATAAATTAGGTTATTATCTAAGTTAATCTACAACTAGTGATCTGCCTGTATTGACCATTGTCTGCTCCTACCCCTAAACTTTCCAACTAGTTTGTGCATTGAAAGTCTTGGTTCAGTCTCAATGTGTATCAGTTGTCTACATACCAAGCTTATTCTCTTCCCAGATGGTTTGGAAATTCTGTGTTTAACTTTTTGTCCTGTTGGCTTCTCTGATCTGAAGATTGTTTTCCCAGGTTTAGCACTTTGCTACTCTTTCACAAGTTCTGCATAGTAACTAGATCATCGGCATTTAATAGTTCCCAGGAACATTGACTCTTCCTTAAATAGAAGTGTGCTGAGTGTAATGCCCTGGTAAGCATTGCTGTTGACCCTAACATTGTTTACTGCACATATGTACTCAGTTTCAAAAGCTGTTTTTACCCTATCATTTGCTATGCCTTAATTTTCATAGCACTCACTAACATGGGACCTTATCAAAGACTTTCTCCAAACTGAGAAGTGCTAAGTAACCAAAGAACTTGTTTTGCATTTCACTAAAGAAATTGCATTTATGATTCTACACCTTGGTACAGGTCCTGTGCTCCATCCAAACAAACTTTATGCTGTACAGAGTTCAAACAGTGAAATGGGTGTTGTGTTGTCATGTGGGACAGAAGACTATCTTTATTAGCAGGTGGGCGGGTGGGCAATTCATCACAGAAATGCTGCAGTTTGCTCTTATCCAAAAAGTTGAAAAGCTATGAGAGAGATGAGATGTTTATTGGGGTTGCAGAAAAAATGAATTAGCAGTTAGAGACTAAGGAAACATTATTATAAGAATGACTGTAAGACCAGGGTGTGTGTGTGTGTGTGTGTGTATGTAGTTGGGGTAAGGTTAGAGGAGAGTGAGGTTAGAAATTTGGTTGGAAATGAGTCTAGCAGTAGTCGGGAGAGAAAGCAGATGGAGCTGCAGCAGATTTGAAAAATATTGGTGGAGAAACATTATAAAGGCATACAAACACACTCACCACACAGAAATATACAGCTGCGCATACATATATATATATACAAATATATGCAACACATACATGTGTGTTGTATCTATTTACAAGCAATTATACAATCACAGTTATTCAAACATACACATAAGTATTCATGCAAGGTACATATATGTAAAGCCACATACTCGTGTGTGTGTCTCCACTTCTGCACTATCTCTGACACCTCTGTCTCCTTTCTTGACATTTCGGTCAGCATTCATCACTCCACTCTCACCACCTCCATCCACTACACACACACAGACTCACACTCATACCTCAACTTCTACTCTCACCCCAAACACACCAAGCTTTCCATCCCCTGTTCCCAATTCCTCCGTCTACGCAGGCTCTGTAGTTACGACCATGACTTTGAGACTCAGTCTCAACTCATGGCTCACCACTTCATCCTACGTGGATATCCCCTCACCACTATCCACACCGCCCTTGCCAGAGCACGTTCCATGGACTGTGCATCTGCTCTCTCCCCTGAACTCGCCCTGCAGTCTCCCGCGCCTCTTTTCCTCTCACTTACCACCCTGCCTCTCCAATGCATTATTCTCCGAGCTTTCCGGCATCTCCAGTCCAACCTGTCCACTTCACACATCTTCCCTAACTGACCTCTCCCCTCCTTCAAACGAGCCCACAACCTACGAGACCTCTTGGTCCACAGCTTCTTCCCCAACCTACCTCCCAACCTGGCTCGTTCCTCTGCTCCTGCCCACGCTGCCACACTTACCCTTACCTCTCCAACACCACCCTCCTCACAGGCACCCATCATCGACCCTATCGCATCACCGACTCCTTCACTTGCACCTCCACCAATATCATCTATTGCATCTCCTGCTCTCTCTGCCATTCTCTGTTCATCGGACAAACGGGATGCCGCTTGGCTGACCGTTGTGCGGAACACCTCCGAGACATCCGCCTCAGCAATGACACTCTGGTCTCACACCATTTCCGCTCTCCCTGTTACTCTTTGTAACACCTGTCCATGTTCGGATTGTCCTTGCACAGAGGCCATCCTGACTCCCGTTTGCGCCATGAACAGGGATTAATCTTCTCTCTTCACTCCTTTACGCCATTTGGGCTCAACTCTCCTCCCCTCTTCATCTAACCTCCTCCCCTTGCCTCTCTCCCCCTCCCTCCTACTTCCTCCCACCATGCTCTCCTCTCTTTCCCTCTTCTCTCTTACTCTCTCTCTTCTCTCTTACTCTCTTTCTCTCTTCTACATATATATATATATATATATATATATTTTAAAATTTAAAAATAGGATAAAATCTTCATAAGAAATTATCAAGTAGTTAGCGTGAAAAACCTCATATGAGAAAAAATCTGTAAATTTTTTCACTTAAAAATATTTATATTATATATATATAGAGATATATATATACACACACACACACACACACACACATATGTAAATGTTAAACAACAAGAATGAGTGCTCAACATCGCATTAGTGGATAAAATTTCTTTATTTATGTATTAAGGCTACCATTGGTTTCATGTTGAGAAATATATCTTAATATCTTAACAAAACATTTATATATATATATATTACGGAGATGTACTTGCATAGCAAGTGACCTTATCTGAGATCGTGTGCTAGAATGAAAACAATTGCAGTGTGGAAGGTGTTTATAAGCCATTTAAAAACACAAAACCATTAGATTCACTTCAACATTTAAATTTAATTTGCCAAAATATTTTCATCACTTTGAGACCATGACCTGTTGACAAAATTCCATGCTGCACGGAATTTTACCACTTTCAGCACGTAATTTTGTCAGTGAACAGGTCGCGGTCTCAGAGCGAAGAAAATATTTTGGCAAATAAAATTTAAATGTTGAAGTGAATCTAATGGTTTTTGTGTGTTTTTAAATGGATTATAAACACCTTCCATGCTGCAATTGTTTTAGATATATATATGTAAACGCGAGCATGACTATGGTTCACAATTCTTATTGTGTTACTCTGGAAATATGTTTTCTATTACCTTGGGCTGGCCAATGCCATATGAGTGAAAGTGGTAAATGGAAGCTCTATAGAATATGTGTGTGTATATATATATATATATATATATATATACTGCAACCTTTTTTAGGATGACTTTTGTCAACTGACACTTTAGCAAATAACTTTTTGGGGGCAACACTTCACCAAACAACTTTACACAACTTTTTATCAGAAAGATCTTTCGTCAAAGTAACTGTTCATAGAATAAATTTGTGAAATAATTGTCACAGTAGAATAATTTTTAATATAAAGTATTGCAGAGTTGACCAATTTTAAGCATTTTTTATTATAAAATGTAGAATTTCCATACAAACATTTAATCAAAGGAAAAGACATTGAGTCAACTTCAAAATTTGTATAAGCTAATTGTTAGGAATTTTAAGTTCTGAAGGTAAGTATATGTAAAGGGTAAAGAGTCCTCTTGGTCATGAATGACCATAGGATTGCACCTTGAAAGTTACCCTCTGAGGCACAAGTTTGGGCAAGGTTGTTTATGGAAGACCAGTGGTTACCTCCTCTCTCCATGCCACCAATGTTATCCAAGGGAAAGGCAAAGGCTGATACAGCTTGGCACCAGTGACATCACAACTCATTTCTACAGCTGAGTGAAGTGGAGCAATGTGAAATAAAGTGTCTTGCTCAAGAACACAACATGCAGCCCTATCCAGGAATCGAACTCACTACCTCATGATTGTGAGCCCAAAGCTCTAACCACTGAGCCATGCACCTTCATCAGGCATACGTAAGCAGGCGATATATATGTGTGTGTCTTGTGTGTGTATTGATACCTTGCTAGCTATTGTGTCATGCTCCACACTATGGAACGAAATTAAAGCCAAAGATTTCATTGCAAGTTGCTTTGAATTTACCACAGGCAACAATATAGAAGAAAGGGGCAGTGTGAGATCCATTTACCTGAATACAGGTGATACATCACTGATTACCAGCTGGAGCAACATTTAATGTTCCATTGCTGAACCAGTCACAAATCTGAGCAGACAAGTCTTGATTTCTTTGGGGTGCTAAGTTCAGAACAACCATTTTCATCTTCCTCTTACTGTACAGATTCTTTTCCTGGTTGTCACAGTTATATTTAGGCACAGGTGGTGGTTAAGAAGTTCAATTTGCAACCATGTGGGTTTGGGTTCAGTCCCAATGCATGGTACCTTTGGTAAGTGTCTCCTGCTGTAGCCCTGGACTGGCCAATACCTTGGCAGTAGAGTTGGTAGATGGAAACTGTGGAAGTGTATCGTGTGTTTGTGTTTCTCCTCTACTCCACCCACGACTTGAAAACTGGTGTTAGTTTGTTTATGTCCCTGAAACTTATCAGTTTGGCAAAAGTGACCAATAGAATAAGTACTGGGAGGTGGTGCTCCAGCATGACTACAGACCAATGACTGAAACAAGTGAAATATGAACGATGAAAGCTTGTAAACAAGACCCCCACCTTCTTCATCTTAATGCTTCCATTGAATCCCCTGCATCATGGCTGTTTTAGGAGGGAAGACTTCCAACAGCTGCTGGGGGGAAGTTGGCTCTCACACTTTTGATGACAGTTGATTCTTTTACTCTTTTACTTGTTTCAGTCATTTGACTGCGGCCATGCTGGAGCACCACCTTTAGTCGAGCAAATCGACCCCGGGACTTATTCTTTGTAAGCCCAGTACTTATTCTATCGGTCTCATTCTTTGTAAGCCCAGTACTTATTCTATCGGTCTCTTTTGCTGAACCGCTAAGTGACGGGGACATAAACACACCAGCATCGGTTGTCAAGCAATGCTAGGGGGACAAACACACACACATATATATATATACATATACGACAGGCTTCTTTCAGTTTCCACCTACCAAATCCACTCACAAGGCATTGGTCGGCCCGGAGCTATAGCAGAAGACACTTGCCCAAGATGCCACGCAGTGGGACTGAAACCGGAACCATGTGGTTGGTTAGCAAGCTACTTACCACACAGCCACTCCTGCGCCGATTGTCCATCTATTTGTCCAAGATAACAGTCCTTTACCACATTCTTCTAGATATTGCCTTTTTCTGCTTCATTGCATGCTAGATCAGGTATGTGATTGGTCAGTCAGTCGGTTGGTTGGTTTTTGATTTTGTTTACATCCAATAGGTGTTTACATGTGTTTATTACATTGTTGACGATCTTGTAGTTAATGTGTGAAAAACCATTAGGAGTAAACTTGGGGTTTTTCTCTTCTTCTTAACACACACAGAGTACATCCGAAAGCGATTGGTTTTGAGTACACATGTCTGAGTGAACTACATACGTCTGACTGGTTTGTAGTGAACTTTCATTACCAATGTAAGGTTTATATGAAATTCAGACGTTGGTACTCTGAACATCTGGAACGTGTTTTTCTTATGTAATAATTTTATGCTCATGTTACAAAAATGTGAAGAACCCTGGGAAATTTAAGTGATTGTTATGACTGAGTGGGTGATGCCTAAAGATTAGTTTTATTATTCAGTTGCTTGTAGTGTATTTATTTATAGTCAAATTATTTTTAAAATTGCTAATATTGCCAAAACAAAAAAAGATTTAGTTTCTTTTTTTTTTTCTTTTACATTATTGTATGTAAATAGTCATTTGTGCTAAAAATAATGTCCATGTGTGATTGTTAATTTCCTTGGTCTTTTTGTAGCATTTTGATTATGAAATTTACTGGTAAACTTAGTTACTCCTTTCTGAAACAACATAAAATTGGAAGACAAAAAAAAAACCCCAACAAAACTGAAAATAAATTGCAATATTTCAGTACCACCTGTCAATTTTAATAGTAAATGTTATAAAATGTAAACATGATAGGAGAAAGGATTAAAGTTTTCTCCCTTAGATTAGAAACTTCTTAACAAAATGTCATATGTAAAAATAAAAAAATCTCATCTGCAGCAATTATTTTATATTAAAAGTTATTCTTTATTTAGAATAATTTTCTAGATAAAATACTCTACAAAATAATACATTTATAAAAATATTGTATAGAAAACTTAAAGTAAGAGGTAAATTTAATATTAAATTTGTTTGATGAACAGTTGTTTTTATATAATAATAATAATGAAATTTTTGTATACAGTGCTCAGGTGCACCACAACTTGTCAGAAAGTGCATATAAAGCATATGCAGTAATGTACAAATGTCTGGAAAGCGAATAGTGTATGAGTCACATACATGCTTACGTGTGTATGGAGGGGAGAAAATCAGCTGTAGTGTTGGCGAATCTCAGGAAGCATGGAAGTTTTGAAGGATGCAGTGCTCTGACAACTAACAACTGATGCCAGCAGTTTGTTCCATGCTTCAGCAACTCTTATTGTGAAAAAATGTTTCCGAAAGTCATGGGAGGTGTGCTGTTTTCTGACTTTGTAAACATGTCCACGGGTGTTAGACGGGTGGAGTAATGTGCTACAGTGCGTGTGAGTGTTCTTGTGTCTTCTTGACTTTACATGCTTAAAGTAATGGGCAAAGTCGCAGTTTAGGCAGTATCTGCATTTATAAAAACTTGTCAGTTCATTATACAAAGGACCAAGGGAACAGGTAGGGCATCCTTCTCTAGAATACTATATCTGCAATGTCTCGTCCAACTCTTGCTAACAGAGGAAAAGGGATCATAAAAACAGCAATGATTTTTTAATATTCTTTTATTCTTTTACTTGTTTCTGTCATTTGACTGCGGCCATACTGAAGCACTGCCTGTAGTTGAGCAAATCGACCCCAGGACTTATTCTTTGTAAGCCTAGTACTTATTCTATCGGTCTCTTTTGCCAAACCACTAAGTTATAGGGGCATAAACACACCTGCATTGGTTGTCAAGCGATGTTGTGGGGGGACAAACATACACATATATATATACACATACATACATACAATGGGCTTTTTTCAGTTTCCATCTATCAAATCCACTCACAAGGCTTTGGTCAGCCTGAGGCTATAGTAGAAGACACTTGCCCAAGGTGCCACGCTGTGGGACTGAACCTGGAACCTTGTGGCCACTCCTGCGCCTATATACATGTATGTGTGTGTGTGTATGATCCAGGGATTGAGGTGTAGGAAGAAAGGTAGCTTCAAGCAATCCGTAGTAAATATAAAAGAACAACTTTCAGGGACAATAGTGGTTTATTGAGATGGAAGGTTGTGAACTTTTTTCATATCAAAGTACGATAAACTGAAAAAAGTTCTTATATTTCACGGTAGGTGACTAGGGTTTCCGGGAGTGCGAATAAGAAGACAAGAGTTATTGGAATGGAGTAGATAAGATCCGAGCTACATATGTTTCATAGCAAGCGGAACCTCAGAAGTGGTAAATATGTGAGGTGTATACCGAAGACTACTCTTCAGGCCAAGGATATCTTGATTAAAAATCAAGACTTTTAATCAAGATCTTATCTACTCCATTCCTTAACTCTTGTGTGTGTGTGTGTGTATATAATATGCATGTATGTACATTTGAAAAGCAATGATTTGTCTTGGTCCTGACAAGATGTGTCAGAAAGTCTTTGATGAATTATTTAAAGAGAGAAATAAAACTAGTCTTGTATAAGTCATTATTTTTTAAATAAATCCATTCATCACTGCTTTGTGTGTTTTACCTTAAAAGTGTTTTTTTTTTTGAGGGGGGAAATGTACATCAATAATTACACACACACACACACACATATTTGTATATATCCACAAATGTACATTTTAAGTCTCATATAAGGTTCTGTCTAGATCGAAAGATTGCTTTCCCTCTTCATGGCATAAAAATTGTTCCACTGTTTGAAATGTTACCATTTCTTGAAACGAAGCATTCCTTGGATTCCACTATTCTTTACTCTGCTGTATAATTTTGTGAAGACTTTCTCAGCTGTTTTCAACAGAAGTTTCAGATTTCTATAATTGCTGCTCTTTCTAGTTGATTAACTAAGCAGGTAATTAGCATGGTACCTACATTGCATGATGTTTTCAACATTTCAACAACTGTCCTGATTGTTCTGCAGCTTTTCCTGCTTTTGTCTCCGTAATTTTGGTCCTATTATTCGTGCTGATCTTTATATCCTTTACACTTACACTGTTTTGTTCTTTATGTAACAAATAGGTGTAAACATAGAAGGAAAATTAATACAGTTTGTGTATTATTCATTTCAATAATTTATTTTATTAAAATTAAATATTTTTGGTATCATATACGAAGCCATTCTTTTTTTTTTTATAGTTATTATTATAGATTGCTTATATTAAAAATCTGAATGTTTGCAAAGAATTTTAATCCTTTAGCATTTAAATTGACCATATCCAGCCCAAATATTCTACATGTTGTGTGTTCAAACTGCCCAGATACAACTTCTCACACCTACCCTACACTGTCATTCTAAAAATCAACTGTCCCCTTGAAATCTGAAAGCTACAAGATAATGCATGATTAACTCAAAACTATGATCTTAAATAAGTATTTCATTTGACAGATTAATCTCAGTGCTAAAGGGTTAAGCTGACAGAGATTACGTTTCAGTTGGTGCAGAGTTTAAAACGATCTTGTTGCAGTTTAGTTCTCCTGTGATGGTTCCTGGCCAAAATGAATAAATATAAATGCACATTTTGATTGTGGGTATTTCATTTTAAGTCTCTAATTAATGACAAACTGTTATCATTGCCACATTATTGTCTTATCCTTCCCTGCTGTATCACACTGCAGAGTTCCTATTTCCTCTGAGCCCCTGACACAATTGGTAGCTACAAATTACTTTCTGTTCACTCTAAAACTCTTATTACAATTTGTGGTATCTGTGGATAGGCTAGAATTGAAACCAGATACCACTTTTTAGATATGTTTTCTACTTTGTTTATATTTTTTGTTTGTTATGTTTTTAATTATTTATTTTAACAGTTTTTCTAAGATCACATATTTTTTGTTTGATAGTATATTGAATGTTATTTATAATCATTATTTAATGAGTAGCTGTCTTTGCATCAACCACATAGAATAAATGCTAATTAATGTAAAGATGTTTAATTCTCTATGTGAATATTTGAAATATATGAAATATTATTTAATTATAAAATTAGTTTATGCAGCCACAGTATGTGATAATTAATCTAAATCAAACCAAATCGATAATTATATAGGAGTTTAGTCTTTGTCACACACCAGAACATTAAAAACTGGCCATTTTAATTTTATATATGTAGATTATTTTAGATGTTCTTAAAACTGTTTAAGACTAAAATAACATGTAATTCTTAGTTATCTTTAATTACCATTATTTGTTGTATTTATGACAATACTACCTTAATAATAAATTACTTAGAAGCCATAATTATTTCTTAAAAATTATAGTTTACTATGAACTGTTACCATTTGAATTTTCAGTTCAGCAAATTTTTAGATATTGGAATATCACTCTACATTAGAAGTTAAGAAATGAAATTCTAAGTTAACTGAAACCAGCATTTTTATGTACTTTTCAGGACCTGTTTATGTAATTGCTTTTCAGCAGTTTTACTTCGTTCCATGTGACTTAGTATATAAGTTTTTTTGAAATTTGGTGAGTCTTACAAAATGTCCTTTTCGTTCTGTAACTATATACACACACACACTACACACACACATACATACATACATTGTAGCAAGTAAACATGATTATATCCACCATTCTTAGGTATTACATCTTGCTTTTTTTGTTGAAAACTGAAATTATTTTGACTTTAGAGTAAATGTATGAATCAAGTTATGAGAATTATCATTAAAATTTGGCATAGATTAGACACTACTCTCAATCAACTCATTTCTGATGTTTTAAAATTCTAATCGAGGTGACCCACCTTGTAATTCCCCAATTTGAATAAGTCTCGGCCGCTAATAGCTATTAACAGCTCCTCATCAATTCTTACAAGATGTTTATTTTTAGAATTTGATGCCTCTATATCAGAGCCATATCCATTAATTGCCTGCTTTATAATTACTCAATTTATAAATAGGAATGCTGTAAATATTTTACCTCATAGGATTCTTAAAACTATTGTTAGTTTTACAGTAAAATTCATTAAATTGTACAATAATTTTAGTGAACTAATTTTATGTATAATAATATTTAGAGACAGAAATTTTTGTTTGTGTTTTTGTTTTAATCTTACATCAACTCTTTGTTTATGTATTTCAGTTGTTAATTGCAAAACACATTGAAATTAGTCTGTTTAAATATATTTTGGTAATCTTAGGTTAAATATAAGAAAGATTAAATAAAACAGGCTGAGTTATTGAGGTACCACTGGCTAACGTGGAATCAAGAACCAGTGACAAGGTGAAGCTGCCCTGCAAGCAGTGAATTAGAGGGTGGGATAGAATGCCTTGTTGTGTTAGTTCTGACTCTGAGTTTGTATCCTAATGAGATCAGTTTTGTCTTTCGTCCATCTGAGGTCAATAAAATAAGTACATACCAAGGGCAGTGGAATAGTTAATGTCACCATGACCTTACCAGGGTGCTAGATTTAACCCTTTGCTTAGTTGCACACCACCATCTGGCACCTTAGTTGCCTTTAGCAGAGGAATCCACTCATTTGTAAGTATTCAGGTCAAGTCTCCAGTTTGAGGAGACCTCCCTCCCTCTTGATTAAAAAGATTTTAAATGAATCCTAACATCAGCTTCCAGAAACAAAGATATAAGGGTCCTAAATGTGCAGCAGGTCTACAGTTTGGGCCATCTCTTCTGAACATAGTCTCCAATTAAAATTGATCAGACCAAGAACTGTTCCATACAGTTGTAGCCATGAATATGAAAGTGAGACAAGACACCCTCTAAAAGTAAGACTAGCAGAATACCATAAAATCTCTAAAAATAAGATGAGCAGAACATTGTAAAACTGTAATCTGAGAGGAGACAGAAAATTCAGGCATGACTGATCATCTCTGGAGGGAAATGGGGCAAAGTCAAAATAACAGTTATGAAGATAAAATGACTAAAAGAATCTACAGATGTGCAGGGCTTCAGGAAGCTTCTCAGGAGGCTGGACATAGAGATAAGCACCGCAAGGAAACCTCAAATTCAGGGAAAAGAACACTAAATCTACAACTGTAAAAGAAAAAAAAAATATCTAAACATCTTAATTTCCATGACAGTAGTGTCCTATGGGACAATGGTATTCTGAATATAAGCATTGTTTGTAGTAGAACTTATAGGCTGCTTAAGTAGCCTACTTATGTTTGTCAAGCTAATACACGCATTGAAATATGACTGACTAACCACATCATACATAGAGGAGCGGCTAATACTTAGGATGTCCATGATGTGGACAAAGGAATGAGAACAATCCAACCCCTGTGGATTTAATTGAGGGTTCAGTAACAAATTCTGAGAACGTAACCTTTTTCTGAAACCTAGTAGGGGTCTGTGATTCTTACCACTAATACTTAGTTGAGTTTGGAGCAGTCATCTGACTTGCGAGTTCCTGTCAAACCATCCGATCCTTGCCAGCATGGAAAACGGATGCTGGATGGTGATGGTGATGACCTACAAGCAAAGAGTCTCAGGCTTGTATAAGGGTTGGAATGGTTTTTGTACCATTTTTAGTGGCATATCTCCTGCACTGAACATTCCTGATTGCATCACAGCCCAGGTCACTCCTGCACCCTGGCTCTGTTTATTGTTGTTTGTCTTCATACATTGGGCCACTTTGACTTCTAGAACTATCCACGACTCATCTCTCCTTGGCTGAACTCTTTACTCTCTGCTTCTTTGGACATCATACGAAGCGGGGTGGGGTGAAGTGGAGGCATGGTGATGTGTCCGGCTGACCTCTATAGGACTGAAATACTGCAATAATTCTGGAACATTCTCTTTTACTGTGTCCTTCTTACCCCATTTTGCTTCCAACAACACTCTCCCTCCACCACCTGTTAATTCATCCCTTCCACCTTTCTACTCCCTACAGCCGCCAATTTCATCATCTGCACCACCACCCCCCACATCTTCATATACTTCTCCCCAAGGTCTATAAACCTGACAACATCAACCATGCTGTTGTCTCTGCCTGCTTCAACACTTTTGCACCTTTCATTGCTTCTTTGCCTGACTCATTTTCACCATAGAAACTAATGCTTTATATATTGTCATGCTTCATGAGGAGGGCCTCTGTGCTCTCTGGAACTTTCTTCACTTCTGCACCACTCACTTTCCTCTGTCTAGCAGAACTTGTTCTCACTCTTAGCTGTTTCTCCTTTGCTGTAGTGGCCAATGACACAAGAATTGGTCCCAGCTATGCCAAAATATTTCTAAGTTACATTGGTCCCAAATCTTTTCCCAGTTCACAGGTTCCACCCCATTTCATCTCCTCCAACTTTCCTCAATTTCCTTCCAACCCACCCTTACCAAGCATGTCATTCCTTATTCCCAGTTCCTCTCTGTCTCTCTATCACTTCTGCAATCAGACCCGTGACTTTAAGATGCAACCTCAACACCTGTCCCTAATTCAACAGTTATTCACCCACCCTTATCCTTTTCGTATCCATGCCATTGCTCACACCTCACCTTTACCCTCCACATTCAGAACCTGATGCACTGCATTCCCTCCCCATCTATCATCTCCTACTCTTCCCCTAAAAACAATGCACCATCCTTTGCTTCTTCTACTGCCAATCTGGCCCCATCACCTCTCATTTCTTCACTCATCCATTCCTTCCTTTATGTGGGTCCACAGCTTCTCCTTTCCCACATCTCATCCCACTCCTACAT
Source organism: Octopus sinensis (assembly GCF_006345805.1). NCBI lineage: Eukaryota > Metazoa > Mollusca > Cephalopoda > Octopoda > Octopodidae > Octopus > Octopus sinensis. The sequence goes on along the minus strand of NC_043019.1, from coordinate 17,190,142 downwards.
GCCTTCCTGCTCCCATCCACACTGCTATTTGTGATGTCTTTCTGCTGTATTTCCAACAACCTCATATATGCTTTCCAATGTTTCTTCTGCAATTTGATTTACTTTAGACAAACCAGCTGATAGGGTCCCTTGTCTCTCAACAGTTCTACTTGGTTGATTACCCCATACGACATCTCAGTCTTTGATGTGGCCTTCAGCACCAGATCCCCCCCACCACCACCACCACTTGGTTTCAGAGGAAACAGGAGCTCATCTTCTTTCTCAACACACACAACCTTTCATCTAAATTTCTGAATTCATCTCCTCACGTTTTCTAACTATTTAACTATCAGCTTTGCCATGCACACACACGCACGCACACATGCATGCACAGAGGCATACTCATACATGCAGTCCACTTCAGCCTGTCATCTCTTCGTGACTGTTTAGCTTGCCCTCCACCATAATGCTTCTCCGATGGCTTCCTTGCCCTTACTGTCTCTTCTTTCAAAAAATACTAATTTTGTTCTGTCTGCTATTTTCTGTCTCCTTGTACAAAGCATATTGTATGATTAAGTAGTTTTGGGTTCAGTCTCACTGCATAGCACCTGGGAAAGTGTCTCCTACTACAGCCTTAGGTTGACCACAACTTTGTGAGTAGATTTGGTTGACAGAAACTGTAAGAAGCCTGTGGTATGTATGCATCTAATATGTATGTTTATGCTGCTCTCTTCCAATCCCACCTTACCACTCCATTACTTTACCTCTCCCCTCTTGGCAGGACTTCCATCTCTTCATCACAGCATATTCTCTCCTGGTTTATCTCCATTAACACCCAACACTCTCCTTACCTTTATTTCCTTTCCATACCTGTCCTTACACCTCTACAATGCCCTCTAGCCTTTCTTTCCTTTGCTGCATCCACCTACTGTTTTCTTCTCTTGCCCCCTTCTCTCTCTCTCTCTCCCCCCATAATCTCCACTGCTTCCCCATTTCAGATGCTTTTGTTACATTTGCAATATGCTCTTTTCCCCCCTGTCCCTATGCATATGGCTGTTAAGCTGACAAACAACAGAGAAAGATGTGTACAGCAAAGTGCAACATGGCAAAGAAAGAATCTTGGTGCACTTGTGCAAGGTGCCATGTTGTGGGGACTGACTGCATTTGACATTTTGTGATTGTGAAGTAAACTTTTTAACCACACAGCCAGCATCAGCATCAGCATCAACACACACATGCATGCACACGCATGCACACACACACACAGGCATAAACTTACATGTGTGTGTATTTGCTTTATAATAACCTATTTATATCATAAACATTGAAATATAATGTGTATTCCTTTCCCTAATAAACATGTTACTGGTGCTTTTCCTGGAACATTTCCTCGTAAAAATTTAAGAAAAGCTACATTTAGATTTATTGAATGGTTTGTTTTTTATTTTTTATTTTTCATTTGACATTTTTGTTTCAACTAGAATTGAGGGTTTGTTACAATGTACACTCATTCATACGGCCTTCTCCCTGTCTACCCTGATTGATCAGAATTCAACTTATAATTTTGTATCTCAGTTTGGGTAAGTATATTTTAAATTGATTTTGCCACTAACCTCCTCTCCTTTTTATATATGATTCTTGCTAACATAGAATTGGTTTTGTTCCATCGCATGCAATGTTGTTAGAAGCTTGGCCCCTAAATAAGACAAACCCTTGGACTAGTCATACTGGAATTTAGTTGTTAAAATTAGGTGCTAGATCAAGTATCTGGTATTCTGGTATAGGCAGGATTTTATTTTAAAGATTGGTTTGAATTCAGTTTTGACTAAAGCTTTTAAATTATTTTAAGGTACTTTAAAATATTTGTATGTTACATTTGCAAAATTATTGATTAATAACAGGATTTCTTATATTATTTTTAGGAGTAATAATGTTCGAAGATCTCAACGCCAAACAAGAGCGCTGATTGTATCGGAAAGCAATATTAGACGAGGGCGGTCTTCCAAGAAGCTGTCAGCCAACACTGATTACAGTGATATCAATAAAGAGGAATCCATTTTAGGAACAAGAACTAGAAATTGCTACAGAAAAAGTACAACAAATAGTGCTTTAAAAAACAGCAGTTCGGTTCTGAGAAAAAGCGAAGAACAAAATATCTTTGAGGATAGTGAAGAAGATGATTTCAGTAAGCAGTCGGAAACCTCAGATCAACCTGAGGAAGACACATCTCGCAGTTTGCGTATGCAGCTGCTTCAGGCTAGAATGATGGAAGGTTCTGATTTATATACAAAACGTCAGCCGAAGAGCCGAAAATCTAGCAAGGCTTCTCGAGAAAGCTCATCCAGTTTTACTTCTGTTGAAGAAAAGAAACACAAGAAAAAGTCCAAGAAAGTTACCTACTGTGTGTCAAGTATAAAACTTGAACAAGGTTCAGAATTTGATAATCTGAAATCCGTTCAGCAAAACAATGATACACGTTCCTTTCCTGCCACTCCTGCTCTGACTCTAAGACTGTCGAAATTACAACCTGAAAAATGGCTACGAAAGAGTGATTTAATAAACGAAGGCAAAGACTCTGCTGCTTCTCATGACAACAGCAAGAGCAGCGTAAAATTGAAGCACTTAAAAAAAAATAAAAGTGGTGGCCGAGAATACAGCCCAAGCAGTCCTTCTACTTCAAATACTTCAGATGATACCATTGAAAATGTCCCAAACATGGAAGTAAATCAGTCAGATTGTAGCAGTGGTAGTGAAGACGATTCCGTTTCTAATCATGACAATCAAACTAAAGACGACAGAGTCAAAAGTAACTATGTGTCCAAACCAATTGGTCAGAATTCCAAAGAGAAATTGTTTACTGAAAAAGGGAAAACACCGTTAAAGCTCAGTGTCAGGATTAAAAAAACTGACATGTCTTTAATTACTGAAAAGGGATCAAGGTTTAGCCCTTCTAGTGCTTCTGATAAGCAGAAAAAATATGAAAATGTTTCTAGTGGTGAGAGTACAGAAATTGAAGAATACAATGACATAGCCGTTGACCCTGGGGACAGCAGTCCTTTGCACAAACCGGTTAGTTTAAATGATAATGAAATCACTAAAAAAACTGACAGTGTCAAAAGTTCTTCTCAGAAGAGTCGTCTGAATGTTGAAAAGTCGTCTCGTAAAGGCGGAGACGACAAGACTTCAAAAGCAAGTGATAATGAAGGTAGTAAATCAGTAGATGGGTATTCTTCTGTTCCTTCAGTGAAAGAGGAAACTGACTTAATAGATTCTGATCTTCAGAATTCCTCACAGAAACGAAAACCTGGGAGAACCAAAAGAGTCCCCCAGATTAGTCTCACCCCTTTAGAGCTTTTAGATGATGCTAATCTTATATGGCCCAAACAATCAGTTGATTCTGAAAGTGCTTCTTCAAAACGCTCCAGAAAGAAGCAGTCAGGATTTAAACATTATGATGCTGCCACTCCTCGTCGTAAGCAAAAATCCCCACGCAGAATCATTGTAAATGTTGATCAGAACAGCATGTATGACAATGAGATAGATTCTAACTATGATGTAGGGGATGAAGCATTAGAGGATACAGATGGCCATACAGAAGATAAAACTAGCAACAAGAAGTCTGAGGTAAGTCACTTTCACTTTTCTTTTCCTTTTCAGCTTTGTTGTTGTTGATTTTTTTTTTTTTTCAAAGCCTTTTGTATGGATTTCCTATTGTGGTACACCATTTATTAAAAGTTTATTATGAAGTGGCTCCCCTGCTTTGCTAAACTTTATTTCAATTAAAATGCTAAATAGTTATATTTCCTACCAGAAATTAGGTATTTTCTTTTCTTTTCTTTTAAATTCAATTCCTTAAAGGAAAGCATGAAACAAAATATAATTGGCAGAGTGGACATATTTCCTGATTGCCTAATTTCAAAGTTCCAGCTGCTGGCAGAGGAACTGAATACATGACTCTTGTGTATTTTGTGGTACCCCAAACAATCCCACTACTACTATTGTCCTAGATTTGATGTGCTCAACTAATAATCAATTACATTTTAAAGCTGATGACTGCGGACATGCCCAGAGTTAGTGATAACTTCCTAATAAAACATAAACTGTTCCCGAGCTAAACCAAGCTAAACCAAATCCTCTTCAAGTCCTTGCAGCATTATAATAGTTGCTAATTGAACTTGGTTGTCCTTTTTTATTTACATTTTTTTCAGAACCTCAAGTGTCCAAGATGTGAAGCTACACTTGTCAGTGCTCCTTCACTCAAATACCATTTAATGAGTATTCACCAAGCTCTGGTAAGCAAAACTCCTGATAGAAATAATTTCATGCTGTCCTTGGTATTGGTTCTTCTAACCCCAACCCATTCTCAGAATTATATTTTCCAATATTATTTACACAACTTTCATATCTATTCATAATAATAATGATAATGATAATTATAATAATAATAATTTCAATAAGCTTCCAGTGTTTACAACTAACAAACTTTTTATTTCTTTCAATTGAAAAAAAAATGATTTTTCAAAAAACTTTGAAAAAATATTTTTGTGTGTGCCACTTCTTGATATCATTGACCTAAAACTTGAGTCATGGATTCAGGACTTATTACTTGATATTCCATATGGCAGGCAGCTATATGCAGTTCAAACTATAGTGAAACACTAAACATCTTTCTCAGTCCTTTCAAAATTAGTACCACAACCAATGGGCCACAATGTTATCCTTACAGTTTATTTTCTGTATGTTTGTCTTATCCCATTTTAATGATTTTTTTTTTTTTCTTTTTGGAAACAAAAGTTATTTTTCCATGTCAGGAGTTGAATCGATTCATTTTGGAGAGCTATTGATTCCATTTAATTAATGATTCAATCATTAGAAAAGTGCTGTATACTTGTTTTTTTGTATTTGCTTGGTTTGTAAATTGCTTTTGCAATTTATTGAATTATCCCAGTGTGTTTGGGCAGTGCAGATGTATTATAATATGGTACAGAGGTGAGCATTTCAGAGTGATCTGTAGCATATGAGAATAAGTCATACTTCAGTGTTGCTGTGTGTCACGGAATATTATGTAATGGAGTTGGGTTTTTGGCGTTCTCTTTGTGAAGCTGAATAAGTTTAGTTGACCAAATTATTTTGTTATGTCTGTGTGTTTGGTAATGACAACAACTGAAACAAGCTAACTGTGCTTGGGCATTGCACGGTAGCTTTGATCTGAAAGTTTTTTTAAAGAAGGCTTATCAAACCAGTATTTAATTAAGGTGATACAATTGATGTTGCATATTTTCGTAATTATGTGTTGTGTATCCCCTTGGGTTAAGCAGAAGTTCTAGGACTGTTCTGATGCTGGTTAATTCTATGTCATTGTGGGCAATTAGGCAGGTGACCGATATGTTTCTAGCAGATGGTCACTAAGTTGTAACATGCGTGTTTAGGGGATTTTTACTTACTTTGTTTAGTGTTGGGTTATCAGTATTTGTGTATGGCTTGACATGAACCAGACAGTGTTGTTTTAAAGCTTATTATTCGTAACAAAGTGCTGTAGTTCTTGGTGGAAAACCTGACAGTGTCCGTAAAGCAATGCCATTTTTTGTGTAGAGTGAAGTTTGTTCTTTAACCCTTTTGTTACTGTATTTATTGTGAGATGCTCTTTGTTTCTTTCAATTATTTTAAATATATCAAAGAATTTAGTAAAATAACTTAGTTATCATTCAGCTAGTTTTAGGAACATAAATTGCGACTAAGGTTTGGTGGAAGATTTTAATTCAAAACTTATGGTACCAAGACATTTGTACTAAAGAGCCAGAGGCGGTTTCAGCCGGGTTGGTAACGAAAGGGTTAATATTATATTGTTGGATTTATTTAATGGGTGCTACTGAAACCAGGGTGTGATTATGTATTGCTGAAGCCGTTAAGCACTTTTATATCTGGTCTGGTAATGGGAACTTGATAGTGTTATATGTTGTGAAGATTGGAGATATTATGTGGTTGAATGGTGTATAAATTTGATGAGTGGGAAATTCATTTGTCCCCATTGTTGTTAGCTGTTTTATTGAATGATCAGCAAAGAGAACAATTGAATATTTCACTGATGTTTGAAACTTATTTTCAGTCACTCAGGGAAGTACGTCTAAGTCTTGCCTCATGGGCAACAGGTTCTAATCTTTCTTTGCATTCGATCAGTTTGCAGGAAGATGTTCAAAAATCTATTTTAGAGTAACACGAAAAACATGCTACTAATAATGGTAGCATGCCTTTCATTTTTCTAGTCCAATAGACTAAGTCTCCAAGAGTGGAATCAAGTTTACATTTGTGCTTAACCAAAAGATATGATGGTGGTTACTATTGTAGTTGTTACATTTAAAAGAAACATAGTTTACTTTGAACTTTTTTTTCTTTGTTAGTCTATGAAAGTGGGAATGTAGCCAAGTCATTTTAGGTCCTCTTATTTTGAGGGAAGTGGGGTAACTGGTTGATAATAGTTAAGTGCCAAATACAGGTCGTCGTCAACTTACAACCACAGTTGGTTCAGACTGACTATTCATAAGTTGGCCTATAGGCCTACATAGATTTGTTTTATATTTTCACATTCTTAAGGTACATCCTCAGGTAAAAATCACACACAACATTCTGTATTATACTATTATACTGACGTTAGTTAAAAATTTCAGAGTCTCAAGCAGTTGTCTTATAAACAAATACGAAGTTGCCTCGATGTCTCCACAAGAGGACAGTCTTCCAACACAGTGGCTATTAATAACCAAACCTTGGGGAAGCGTTTGTTAGCTGACATCATCCGTAGATGGGTTAATTTCAAAGAAATTGAACCCATTTGATTTCAAATGGTCTATTTATTATTGCTGCCAGGAGCTGGTGCACCAATCCTTGTAAAGTTGATCAGTCGTAAGTTGACGATGACTTGCTAATTGTTGGTGGGGTCAGCTAGTAAAATATGCGAGACCCAAAGCAGCAAGAGGAATATTGTTCTACAAAATAGGGATTTGATATTTCATAAAATAGCTCAGTCGAATATTATTTACCATTTACATAGTGTTGTAATAAAAAAAATCAGTTAATATTATTGTCATTGAAAACGGTATTATTAATATTATTATTATTGTTATTAAGAATTATAATCTCAGAAATTATGTCTAGTTTTGAGGAAGTTATCTTGATGGAATTGCATTTGTTATTGTTTTTGAAATTTCCTTCATATCTCCTTATTAATTTACAGTTTTAATGAGTAAATCTATTTCAAGTGGCAATGTAATCATTTCTAATAAAGCACCAATCATAAAGCTGACTTTTTGCTTACATATATCCTAATGACATGATTATATTTATAAATTGGGACATAAATTGAGCATAATGTTGGAATGTAAACGTAGAAGAAGATCTTTTTCTGTGACTAGGGTTGTATGTTAAATGATAAGCCATTACTTTACCAATATGGAAAACAGACCTTAAATGATGATGATAATGATGATGGTGGTGGTGGTGGTGTGGTGGTGGTGGTGGTGATGATGTTGATAAATGTATATGAATTTGATAGTGTGCACTTAGCAGAAGATGCACAAAAGTAGAATCTCTTGGAGAGTAATTCAGATGCGTTAGCGGTATTCAGGAGTCACCAGTAGAAGCCCCTTGGCTTGGTCGGGCGACAGCTTGCTGGATGTTATCTAGATAGCATAATCAATAATAAGGGTCTTTGTATTGAAAGGAGCTAATACAGAGATAGAACAGTGAAGATGCTCCGATAAAGTTTCACTTTGTGTGTGTGTGTGTGTGTGTGTGTAAGAAACATAATAATGTAACCTGAATGTGGAGAGTCTGTAGATTGTGAAGGAGAAATACATAGAGTATGACCTGTTGGCCATAAATTGCTAATTTGTGGTGGCAAGCAGGCAGGTGGACAGATATTGAACCACTGGGCATTAGAGGTATTAAGTATTGAATACTGGAAATGACTGTTGGTATGGGGGGTGGTGGTGGTGGTGATGGAATGGCTGTGTGTCCCAAGTGGAAGGCGAGGATGGTAGGAGAATTAGTGGGATCATCTCTTAGGGTGATGGATGAAAGAATGATGATGAGGAGTGCTGTATGTTAGACCCATCCAATCCATGTAGTATTGTATCAATGGACATTAATGATGATGAAGAGGGAAGTTGCAATATTTGTTCTGGCTCACTGCACCCTGAGATCAAATCCTTTTAAAGTCAGCTTTGTTTTTCAGGGATTAATAAAGTAACAGTCCAGGACAGTGGGTTTATGGAATTGTTTGTGTCTAGCAGAATGCCTTGTGGTGTTTGTTTGGACTCTTTGTGTTCTTAGGTGGTAAACTTAAAAGCCCACTTGATCCTTGAGAGCCTTTAGCAAGGCGTGGCTGTGTGGTAAGAAGCTTGCTCCCCAACCACATGGTTCCAAGTTCAGTTCCGCTATGTGGCAACATGAGCAGGTGTCTTCTGCTATAGCCTCAGGCCGACCAAAGCCTTCTGAGTGGATTTGGTTGATGGAAACTGAAAGAAGCCCGTCATATATGTGTGTGTGTGTGTACGTGTCTTTGTCCTCCCACCATTGCTTGACAACCAATACTGGTGTGTTTACGTCCCCGTAAAGAGACCGATAGAATAAGTACTAGGCTTACAAAGAATAAGACCTGGGGTCAATTCGTTCGACTAAATGTGGTGCTCCAGCATGGCTACAGTCAAATGACTGAAACAAGTAAAGAGTAAAAAAAAAAAAAAGAGAGAATTAAGACTTAAAAGTTAGAATAACGACCGAAATGTTGATAAGTGGATATAAAATCCTGGAACAATTTGAAAACTGATCCTGCTTGGTATGTAGGAAGTGAATTAGTAAGAATTAGGAACTTAATATGGCCTACTCTGTGGCAGCAGCTGCAGCAATGTTTGTATATAACAATACAGTCGGATCTGTGATAGGTTAGTAGTATTAGTCATTAACTTTAAATATAATAAATACAGAGGAATAATTAGAAGCAATTATGAAGTCCTTGAACTCATTAATGTGTTTGATGGGTTCTGTTTTTGAGGTGATTTAATTAGTAATGGGAGTGCTGTAATGAAGTGATGTGATGCCATAAAGTACCAAAACATTGCATTGAACATGGGGGTGTGCAGAGATAAGAGTCAAATGAGGTGAGCATGCTTCAGCGGATGTGTAGTGTTGACTCAGGGAGCAAAAGCGAGCTGAAGTCATGCCCCCCAGGATTGTAGACTTCAAAAAATAATGAAAACAGAGTTGTGTATCAATACTTGAGGCAGTTGAAGTGAACTTTAATATCTGAACAACATGGAGTGGGTCACATGTGTCATCTACATGGTACATGTTTTATGTCAATACACACTGGGTTCGTTTGGGATTTTGTTTACTGGTTTGATAAAATCTGTTTACTTTGTAATTGTGTTGCTAACAGATAAGTCCAGCTGTTGGTGTTTGAGTTATCTTCTCTTTGTTTACACAGAAGACCTAAGGTGGTAGTTAACACAAGAAGCCTCTTAACATGGCTAAGTTTAGCGAGATCTTGTTGTGTCTAGGGAGAGTCATTATGTTTATATTATTCACACATGCACTGGTTCAATTCCGCTCCTTTATTATTAGGGAATCAGTTAAATATCTGACTAACTAATCGATTGAATACTTCACATTGGTAGTAGAACACACGGTTGAGTACGATACATGACAAGAAGTATTCTTTTCTTGTACAGTTATTGTAGTGGGATTTGGATTTGAAGGGGAATTTTAGGAAGCAACCACAGCCTCTGGCTATGCAGAATAGTTACAAGATTTAGATATTTGGGTTCTTTAAACAGTTTTGCTAAAAACGAAACAAGATCCTCCTCTGTTCTTATCAGTACTTTCTAGCATACTCAGGTATCGGTAGCCTAGCACATGCAGATATTGCTATAGGTACCAGTCTCAAAGTTATAACATAAGCTTAATAAAATTTACCTTCATGATGAAAATATGAGAACTGCCATGATTTTTCAGGAATCCCAACAAAAAGACCTTCAGATACTAGTATCAATAACTTTTTTGTTATCAATTTCTCCATCAAAATTTATTGGAATCTGGAATTGTTTAACTGGAAGTGTTCAAGACTTTTTTTTTTGTACTAAATGTCAACATTTCAAAGAAAAAATTGGTACATATTACTTGTAGTAATCTAAGGATACCATTAAGAAGGTATCTAGAAAAACTTCATCAAACGCGGGTGTATATAATACCATTTGTGAAATCTGAACCAGTGACTGTAAACTCACTTCTACTTGTCCAAGAGAGGAGGTAAATGATTTTACAGAGGCAATTATTGATGTTATTATGGAGGTAAACCAAATCTTAAGAGATAGTGAAGGTAAAAATCATGCAGTGTTATAAGTGTGTGTACACTTAGCATTTTGCCACAAACTGACATAAAAAAAGGCTATTAATTCTGTGTGCTCAGAATGTTAAACCATTTTATCAAAGACTGTTTATAACTGAAGATATTATGATGAATCGCTCTGGCAAATGTCTACTCTGGTAAGAGAGAGAGGGGGGGTTGTTATGGCAGTATTAGACTCTGCCTGTTCATGTACAGTTGCTGGCAAACTCTGATTAGCAGTTTTTCTTCAGAAACTGGTCAAGATTGATAGGGAATGTCTGTAGTTTCAGTTTTGGTAATGAAATAGTAATAAAGTGGTCAAGATAGCCGTCAGAATTTATATCAAAGCAGCCTCTGTTCTTAAGCCATGAATCAAGTGAAAAACTAATGGAATGGTGCTAGACTTTAAAATGATCATGGCTGTGAGGTAAATCTGCAAAACGGAAAATTATGTCTTCTGCTACTTTCCCTTCCTTCCAACTGACATTGCAATATTCCATTGTCTTCAATGTGGGCACACTGACACACAATGCTCCAGAGCTAAGAAGGGGGGAAAAGGTCGAGAGAAAAAAAAATTCCACTGCCAAATTGATGATGCTTCAAAGTAGATTCTGGTTGCTTTTCTTTGAAAGAGTGGAACACCAATTTCTAAATGGTGAATTCCTTGAACTCATTGAAAACATCTGTGACTCTTGTCAGATTTATTACTAATTCAAAAGGCCTCCACAGGACCCAGTGGTTGGGGTTGATTCTTAGTAATAAGGTTGATGTCAAAGTTTGTCTTGATTTGAAAAAGCGTAATACTCCTATTAAAGCCACAAAATATTGGAAGATTATCTCAAACAAACAATATGAAAAGGTTCATGATGAATATAGTTTTGATACGGGCATCATATTTTGGGACTCATGGTTGCCTTAAGTGACACTGAGAATAATTTTAATAATAATTAGTCTAGACAGATGAAGGATAGACCGAGTATTGGAAACCCATATTACTACTACAGAAAGCCTATTTAGCTAGTAATAGCTCTGTGGAATGTCACAACTTGATAGCATCAGAAGCAATATAGAAATCATGAGAAGTTGGAGATGGCGCTGACAGTCTATTAGGGTGAAAAATGTATTCCAGAATCACATATTCATTATACCTTGCGTGAAGGGACATGCATTTCATTCCGTCGTGATTGATCATATACCTGCTCTGGAGTAAGTGACAAGGTTGGAATAAATTTTAACATTCTCTGCACAACATGAAAGAGTTTGAAAAAAGCTGAGGTAGGAGGGCATGAAAGTTTTGTTTCTAGCGACAGATAAATTATATAAAAATAAAACTTCAAATAATGGTAGAGTCCTAGTAGAGAAGGTCAGTTGATATCAATTTGGTATGGGGACACTTTCTGCAAGGTGCACAAGGACAAAATGAGTCAAATAAGGAAGTTGTGATTAGAGAACCTGGAACCTGTGTGGAAGGTTGATATTGTGTATTGAAATTTATCTAATGAGAAAAGTGAAGTCCTGGATCAAGAAGAAAGAGAGGATGAAATATATAATAAGGCAGAAGTTAGTGACGCTGTTGCTTGTTCAAAAGACGGGGTTGAAAACTCAGATGAGTATAAAATGAATATGTAGAAGAGGAGAGTGACCACACTGACCACAAATCAAAAGGAAAAGTATGGTCATCTTCCTCCTCCTCATCATTTAATGTCTGTTCTCCATGCTGGCAAGGGTTGGACAGTTTGATAGGAGCTAAAAAGCAGCCTGGGCATTGTTTTGTCTGTTTTGGCATAGTTTCTCCATCTGGATGCCCTTCTTAATACCAACCACTTTACAGAGTGTACTGGGTGCTTTCAATGTGGCACCAGTCGTTAGGTTAATATGCTGGAAGAAAAGAATGAAGTTCAGTCTATGCTAAGTGAAACCATGTTGACCATTGGGGAGTCATAACTTAGGAAACTGTGGACTTAAATACACAGGAACATAGTTTTTATTCATTGGTAATTAAGAGAAAGGAAAAGAATTGATTTTTAAGTATAAATGCAAAATAAGAAGAACTGTATTTTAAATGAAGCTGTGGCTGACACTTGTTAGGAAACTTGCTTCAACAATATATAGCATCATCATTATCATCATAAATTTAATGTCTGTCTTCGATGCTGGCACAAGTGAAAATGATAAAAATAAAGGGTGGGTGATACAGAGGTGATGAAGGGCAGCAGAATAATGATAATAATATAACTGTAGATAGGATAAGGATGAGAGATAGGTATGGCAAGTGGGGGTGGGTTAGTAAAGGTTGTAAGAACGAGGGGCATGTAGTAATAGGAGTGGATATGGGTGAATATTGTGAAGGTGGAGGTGGAGGTGATCAATAGTAGAAATGAGATGTCGTTGGTCAGAGTGGGAGGGAAGGTGGTAAGAGGGAAAGGGTGATCAGTGGCAAATATGACTGAAAGTAGATGTTAAAAGGAAGTGGTTCTGGGAAGAGATAACTAGTGGTATAAAAAAACGGGGGTGAACTATGTAGTTCAGCTTCTGTTGAATTACACCAGCAGAATAATGCAGTAGGTGGAGGAATGAGAAGGTGAGAAAGGTTTGACAGTTGGATGTGGGGCCCAGTTGTGTGTAATGCAAAATGCTTTTAGAAGCTCAGTTTTGGTGTGATGAACAGGTCTTGTCAGCTGGTCTATGAGGCTCAACATCCTCAGATTGGCCTTTACTTCTTCCTCCCACATCTTCCTGGTTCTCTCCCTCTTTCACAGGTTCCATCCACATCAGTGATTTGTACTTCTTATTAGATTACGCATCACTTGTCCATCCCCATCCTGTCTTCTCTCTTCAGCATCTCATTCCTCTGCTCCACCATAAATGCAATATCAGTGTATATGAACGACTGAGTACAAATGTGTTGAGGTATATTGGTTATTTAGAACGTATAAACTGTAACTTAAGAACCAAATCCTAAATTTCCTGGAAGCTGTAACGAAGAATGTGAAGATGGATGATTTTTGCATTTTGATATTTTTGCAATTGGCTGTTTTCCTATCCATTATTATGGTTTGTCCCCCGCCCCCCCGTTTCTACTGAGTCAGTTATCATCTGTCAAATCATTGGTATGGAACTTTTGCAAAGTGTTTGAATCCATACCATTTTATATCTGATCTTGTTTTGTCCTATCTCTTGTGTCTATTTTCATTCTTATCAAAATCTACAGGTAACATTCACCTGCCACCTCGCTCTTCTATTTTGTTTCTCTGTTGAAAATTTCTTTTTCTCAGTCACTGCTGTCATCTTTAGAACTGCATTACTTTGTGATTCAATTCCTTCATTTTTAAAACTAAACCTGATTCTTTTGTCATTGTTATTTTTTTATTTTTCTCATCATTCACCTGACTTTGCTAATTATCAGTGGTTGTTGTTGTTGTTGTTGTTGTTTAGTCTCAAGCCAGTCACGATTCTGCAGATTTATGATCAGTGGCATTTCAGCCCTCACCATCCATCACCTTTTTTTTTTCAGGCATAGTGTATCTAGGATTATATTATTCAATATGTCTCTGTTTTTAAGACATATTTAGCCCCAGGTAAGTCCTGATTGAGCAGACCTATGATCAAAGGCATGCCAGCCCAACATCCTGTCTGGTTTTTTTTCAGGTTTTGTGTATCCTGGACTACATTATCCAATATGTCCTTCAACTGTAGGGTCTGATTTGAAGGATATTTGGCTGCTGTTTATAGCAGATCAAACAAGCGTATTGAGTAGGTAGTCTCCCGATCAGTCAGAGTTTATTGTGACACTGGTTATATTTCATATATATATGTGTGTGTATGTATGTATTTCAGGTTATGATAATACCATCTGTGAAGCAGACACTGATATTGGAATATTTCAGCAATGTGATGATATTCTTGTGTAGTTGCTACATTCGAAAATGTGTTTATATGAAGCTAGAACACTCTGCAAAATTCCCCCTAGTTTCTTTTCATGTTACAGCATGGTAGACACAGAGCAAGCCTACTCTGAAGCTGAATGGTCCCTAAATTTGATGATGCAGTACATGTGTTTGTGAAATGTTCCTGGCTACAAAAGTCAGGCACTTCTGATGAGACACATTGCTAAGAAATTGATTTTATGCTTAAAGTTAAGTTTTGAAGGAACTCTGCTAAGTTCACTATCTCAGTGCTATGGTGAAGCAAATGTAGATATTTTAGACTAGAAGTCAAATGAAATTAGGAGTATTGAACTGGCACAGTGGATCTTGGATGCTATTGATTTTAAATTGAACATGTTTAAATCTAGTGAAGAGATTTACAAGTAATAAATGATACACAGGCATAGAAAGATCAAACTCCTAGCCAATATGAATGTATATTTGTGTTATCTAGTCAGGAAAGCCTGTTGGTTTGGTCAGAGAAGATACTTTTAGAAACTTGGAAGGTAGTGCGTTGGTAGAATTCTTAAAGCATCAGGCACAACACCTTGTTGTGGCTCTTTAGTTTCAGAGTTCAAATCCTACCTAGGTCAGATTTGCCCTTCTTCTTCCAGGGTCGATAGAAAGTACCAGTCAAGTACTCTGGTTGGTGTCATTGACTATTATATCAATCCTTCCATATAGATTACTTGACACTTCTTTACTCAATTCTCATCCTCCATATGATCCACATATCCATACCAGTGCAGTCTCATCTGTTCTTACTACAACAAATCCCTCTTAAAACCTAGTTTCTCTCTTCTCTCAGTTCCTTCATCTTCCATCATACACTTACACTGCCATTATACATTTAATGTGATGCTGTTACTGTTCATTACTCCAAAGTCCTTGCTCTCTCTTAAATTACTTACGATTCCACTACACCTGTCACATTCACAGTTTATATTGTGTACACCAGATAGTATTCTTACCTATTTCTTTTACCTGTATTCAACTTGGCTGCTTCCCACACAGCTCTTGTATCCTCTCTTCTTTCTTACTAAAACTTTTATTTTTTTTCCTAGGCTTAATTTCTGACCTTTTGCTTCTACATTTTGGAATTTCTTCTGTAAATTTTTGACAAATTCACCTACAAGAACTAGTTATCAGCATACTGAAGATCCCACAGGCACCTGATCTTAAACTATTCTGTTATGGCTTGAAGTACTGTAATAAACAGGAGTTGAGAAATGAGTCTCTTGATGGAAACCTACCTGCATGTTGAATTCCTTGCTAACTTCCACTGTGCTCACAGCATCTCTTACATGACTTGCAAAGAGCTCTCACAACTTATTTGTCTTTGCTAAATGACCTTGCCAGATATACTTTCAGTATCTCAATGGTTATCTCTGATGTTTCAACTGCTTTTACTGCCCTCACTTTTTTACCTGTTGACTTCATCAGATGATCCTTATTTAGGATCCATCTGCTGCAGTTTCTGTCTCTGATCCTTTTGTCACAGGACATTGACAAATCTTTTTCGGCTTCTCTACTTGTTACCTGATAATGTTCCTTGCTCCAATCTTTCTTCCAGTTTTCCTGGCCTGTCTCTCAACATTTATAGCTCTATCAACTGTACCAAGCCACCCCTATGCTACCTTTTATCTGGCTGGAATCTTTCTCCATCCACTGATGTGGTTCGTAATCTGTTGCTTCATACTAACTCCCAGTTGTCTTTATCTCTTCTACCTTCTTTTGATGTGGCTCGTGTAGCACTTCTTTGAACCAACCTCTATCAAGACATCTTTTCACTTATGTACCTTACTTCTCTGGATTGATTTGTATCTCTGAGTCTCTCTGACTCTTTACTTTGGTGTCACTAATCACTGTAATCTATGTTGGTTGGTTCTTTCTTCACCAGTGAGAGAGACTTAGCAGGTCACAGCCAACTGTCAGTTTATCCTGTTTCCTGGTATATATATATAAAGTCTATTTGGTTTACATGTTTACTTGATTTGTTAATGGTCAGTTGGCTGGCTGGCTGGCTTCTTGAAGTTAGTGTTGCAAATGTTTAGCCCATTTCTGTAACAGAACCCCCAAGACCTTAGATTCCTCTTTATTCCTTGTACCATTAAAGTAGCCATTAAAACCACGGGCCATGATAATGGTGTCACTCTCGTTTGTTATTACGGTCTTCTGCAAAGCATTTTCATAGAAACAATCCTTTTGCTGAAGTGTCCGTCTTGATACTGATGTTTATGAAGCGGTCACTGTCATATACCCTGGCCCCTTGACTTATTTATCTAGCTATTTCTCTGCCAATAACATGCCTACCTACTCACCCCAGCACCTATGCTCTCTGTTCATGGGGTACCTGGCTGGAGACCCCCACCCCCCTCTCCTGTACAGCACACATCTAAAGTTTTAACATTTTTACAATCTCTCCAGACCTACCTTACATCATGTTAACCTTGATGATGATGATGATGATGGTGGTAGTCTTGAAGATTTATGTACCTGACATAAACAAAACATACAGTCTCTTCTATAATGAATAACACTATCAATTTATTCCATTTTCCTTAACCCATTGTTATTACTTTTTTTACTGAGTTGTATCTACAATTTAATGAAACTAACTTAATCCGCATTTACATCGTACCAGTACTTATGCTGTGTAATATTGAATATGTTGGCGTTTAGAATAGTAATTATTATATTTGAATTTATAATTGAATCTAAGACTGATAAATATTTCTATAATAGCATGTCCTTGATTATCTTTGCTCGTTATCATTTTTAATTGAAGAGAATTAAGCATTTTACACAGAATTCAGTTTTGGTATCCATTACCCTTTAAATTTATTTAGAATTTAGCAGCTTTTGTTATAGGGAAATTCAATATTAACTTTTTATTTTGTAACTGAGCACATCACGTTTTTATAGCAATAATAATAATAATAATAATAATAATAACAATAATGCATGATGAGTATGGAGGATAAAACCGAGAGGAAACTAAAATTTTACAATATCATTTCTAAATCACTGTTCAGTTGTTAATACAGTCAACCAAATGTTTGATGAGTTTAGTTTCAGTTGTATTGCTTGTGATCTAAAACTGCTCAACACACAAACAAAACTATTTCAACTGAGTTTTTGTAATTTTTGATTTTAAAAAAAATTTGGATGGTGAAAGTTGCCTGGAAATTGTTAAATTTACTGTGTTTAGAGATGAAAATTGAAGCTAAATCAACCTTATTTTGTTGAATATTTTCAGTGGACCAAAGATTGCCCGGAAGGCAATGCGGATAACAAATCACTGAAAAACATCATGAAAAAACTCGGTAAACTAAATTGCCCTCAATGTGGCAAAGAAGTACGGAATTTCCAATACTACCAATTCCATATTGAGTGGTGTGGCCGAGAGGTAGGTTTTCCGATTTGCTGTTGTTTCCTTAATGTTGATAGGATTCCTCAACAGGTATTTTCTTCTCATTGGTTCTCCTGATGGAGAACCTTCTGCTGTATATGGGGATCTTGTTCTAGAATTACACAATGCATATTTCACTGATGTTGACTGACTATGTCTCTGTATAATATCATTACTTCTAAAAGCAAATGAATCTTGATGAAAAGATTTTAAATACAAATTTGACCGTGACTCGAAGGCCTAGAAGCCTTTCAGATGAGATTATTTGCATTGAAGCCATTGAAGTGAAAACAGACTCTATTCGTCTAAAATGTTAATTTTAGATAATTTGCTATTTATATTCAGTAAACGGTGTTAGATTCACAGTAGGGGTTACAGCGTTAAAAACAATTTATATATATTGTAAACAAACTTATAAGCACTGCATGTGTTGGAAATCTAAGAGTTTGCGAATGCAGGAAGGCTATAAGGACAGCTTAGAGAATGGGGTAAATACCCTTCAGAAGACAGAAAAAGTGGCCTAGACAGAATTTGTCGTCAGGGATCTCTTAGTGTAATGATTTAGAGCACTCAGCTGGAATTTGAGAGGTGCAGGGTTTGATGTCCTGTGGAGGCTTGCTGACCACTTTTTCTGTCTTCTAAAAGGTATTTACTCAAATCCCTAAGCTGTCCTCACAGCCTTCCTGTGTTTGTGAACTCCTTTATTACCTCTGCCTTAGTGAAGGTGGGGGTATTGTTTTCAGTCATGTTTGTTTGTCCATGGACAAGATATCTCAAGAACCGCTGGATAGATTTGGATGAAACTTTCATGGATGTTTGGCCTCATGACTGGCATGATCTAATTAGATTTTGGGATCAATTCGGTTACTGGACAAGGATTCTGAGTTATTTCTTATATTTACTTTACATGAAGTATTACGATCTTATGTTCACTTTCAAGTCTTTCTCTGATTATCTCCCTCGAAAGCATGTCCATGGTTTCCACATAAGTTATGGCAGCATTGCTGTTTCCAAAGTTTTATTTTAGTTTCTCTATTATTAATTTCACTCACGTAGAAACTGATGGATAAAGAAATCAAACTACATAAACAAATGGCAGCAAAACCGTTCAGAAATTAAATAACACTAACATGTTCAGTAACAATAATAGATTTAATTTACCCTCAACAATTTTTAGTTTTGCCAATTTTAAATATATCGCTCCTGTTTAAAACTGCTTACCCACGTGACAATTGCATTTCTAGCTCTGCCTTGAAGGAAGCTTTACTTCTTGGACTCAGGTGTACGCAACAATGTTGTTAAACCTCTGCTAACAGCACTGTATGCAGGTCCTTTCCGTTTTCTTTCATGCACGGATAAATTTTTCACTATAGACCTTAATAGTAGTAAAGACTCTCTATTAGTGGATAGACTAAAAAAAGCCTTCGTAGAGAAAACTATCCCTGTTCCCACTGCAGACGACACACGCGCACAGCATTACAAACACAGGCCGCACACCCACCTTCACATTCCATGACTACCACCATTGGGATCGATCAGGTACCGGACAAGGATTCTAAATTATTTTTCTGTTTTTTTCTTACTTAATTTTTGAGAATGGTCGAGTTCATTTTTAGTATTTTCATTTGTGAGAGCAGTCGAGTTTATTCTCATTTTAAAAATCATCTCCAGCTAATCATTGAAAGGTCGTTGGTGTTTCCTTGACAGAAGGTTTCCGCTCTCCGAGTGCTCTGGTTTTCTTTGTGTGTGTGTGCTTTTTATTATGTTAAGTAATTAACTTTTTATTCTTTAAATGCCATTGTGTAGTGTTCATGCATGGAGGCTAAGAAAGTGTGTTTCTTTTATATATGTTGTGGTTTTCTTCTTGTCCTCATTGGAGGTGATGTAGGTTGTTTGTGGATGGTTAAGGAATTATGGGTGATGTCATCTACAAAGGAACATATGTTGTTAGAAGTGACATCTAGAAGACTTACAATGTTGAGAAGGTAAACTGTGAGTCTTTTGGATGTTGTCACCAATCTGTGGTGTTGGTGCAGACTGGCAGAAAACTTGCAATCCAACAAATGAAAGAGAAATGTAAATGGATAGGCAACTTATCTATATTACAAGTTCAGCATCAAGATTGATTTTCTTTTGTCTGCAATGTTCAAAAGGAAATGTCATGATCAACGTTGACAAGGCCATTTACTGATTGAAGATTACACCAAGCTTGGCTTTGTACTGCAAACTTATCTTAAAGAAAGGCTTTGAATGATGGGCTTGTTGACAAAGGACCAGATAGCTCTGTTTTAATTTGAGAGGCTAGAGAGCTTGCAGGCTGTCATACATGAAGCTACTCTTTGCTGGTAGTTGTTGGTAGTGATGTTTGTTTACATGAAGTAGACAAATTTAGGATTAACTTGGTCACCAGCATAGCTGTGTCAGCAGGGTAATCGATTACATATTTATTGCCAGCAGTTGTCTGCATAGGACAGATACATTCCTGACCAGAGCTCTGGCTTAAAAGTACCAACTGGTTCATAAGAAAGGCTATTGTGTAGTAAGGAGATGTGAGATGTGTTATCTTAAGTAGACAGTTTTCAGAAGGTCTGGTGAGTTTGCTGTGTTTCAGACAACAGGTATAGACAGGTCAGAATGACAAGTAATTCAACTTTTACGCCCAGGGTTGTATACATTCTAGTAATTAATGGTGATGGCTCCAGAGACAGATTGAAGTAGATGTGCCCACGATATGAGACTGGAGAAATCTGAGGGGTAATGAAAGCATTGAATGAACTTAAAAGAAGGGAGGAGATGCTTTGATCCAGAATAACTGGAAGTTGTTACTGGAATCCAAATGAGAAGGGTAAGCAGTGGATAGAGAAGTTTCTATATTCCTGCAGATATCACCTTTCTGAGCAAATAAATATATTGGAATGCAGACGGTGTCTTAGACAGCAGAGATGGGTTAGAGAATAGAGGATGAGATATTAGTCTCAAACAGGAATAAATTGTGTGGATGGGGACAATATTGAACTGAAGTCTGCATCACCTTATTTGAATATCTTTTTTCAAGTCATGAATTTAAAATGTAAATATTGTTTGCTGTTAAGCTTTTGTGTGTTTATATCATCTTGAATTGAATATAAAGAAATATGTAACTTCATGTCTCCTTTTGATCTCTATATTTTTGTTATAGGATGAAGTAGTTGTCTGTCCTATTTGTAATAAAAAACAACGTCTTATGTATATGGCCAGTCACACGAACTTGCACAAGCGCAAGGAACGGATTGAAATGGAGAGACAAAAACAGGTGCAGAGTGATGCCAGTGCTCCAAAATCACAGCGAAAGAGAAAAGCAGCACAGAAGTGAGTTTGTTTTTCTTTCTATCTATCCGTCCGTCCATCTGTCCATCCTGCTTTAACTGGTTTAATTTTAACCTTGTCTGCAATATCATCATCATTATCTTTGTCTATGCATGGTTAGACAGTTCTTTCTCACCACATCTTCCTTACTACTAATTAGGTCACCTACATAATGGCTTCAAATTTTGGCACAAGGCCAGTAATTCTACTGGTAGGGGTTTAGTTGATTTCATCGACTCCAGTACTTGACTGATACTTTATCTTATTGACGTTTGGAAGGATAAAAAGGTAAAGTTGACTTTGGCGGGATTTGAACTCTGAACACAAGGAGCCGGAATTAGTGCTGCTAAGCATTTTTGTCTGGCATGCTAATGATTCTGCCAGCTCAGAGCTTTAAGGTCACCCACGTAATAGAAACTGTCAGCTAATCTTGCAAACCTTCTGAATATTTCAAAGAATTTATTTCATGGCTGCTGCTGTTGCAGCTAGTTATGGCAGTGCCAAAGTCCTCCTTCTCTGACGACCAACCTGTGATCCCACTACACCTCTTATGCACCCATAGCTTACACTGGATATGAAATTCTTACCTCAGAATGGTCACTTCCCAAGACAGTTGTAGAATCATGTCTTCTTGCTACCTAAATCATTGCTATTTTTAAGGTATCAAAATGGTAAGCACACTGGGCAAAATGCTTAGCGGTATTTCATTCGTCCTTACATTCTGAGTTCAAATTCTGCCATGGCCAACTTTGATAACTTAAATACTAGTGAAACACTGGGGTCGATGTAATCGATTGTTCTACAAAATTTTAGGACTTGTGCCTTTAGTAGAAAGGATTATTATTATTTTTTCAAGATCGGTTGGATGTGTAATGTCAGTGTGCACACATGACAGAGTGTAAACGCCCTGAGAGAAAAATGTTGGACATAAGAAGCATTGGATGTGGCATGCAAGAGAGACGTTTGTGTTGGTATGCCATGTACTACAGATGGATGAGGAGAGCTGTGTGAAGAAGTGCCACTCCCAAACAGTGGAAGGAATCCAGGGTAGAGAGAGACCCAGGAAGACATGGGATGAGGTGGTCAAGCATGTCCTTCAAACAAATAAAGTGAGATCACAGCTGTAACTTACACCAGTGTTGCATAACCAGCCAACTCAAAAAGTACCCTTGGATCGTAGGGTAACATGCTGTGCTTGAGGAGACTGATTGAGTCAAGTACATCAGCATCAGCAATATCAAAATCAAATCAATTGGAAATTGTAGTTGTGAGCCCCATGCCGGTGGCACGTAAAAAGCAACATCCAAACATGGTCGATGCCAGCTCCCTCGCCCCGACTGGCTTCTGTGCCAGTGGCATGTAAAAAGCACCATCTGAACATGGCTGATGCCAGTACCACCATTACTGGCTCCCGTGCTGGTGGCACATAAAAAGCACCATCCGATTGTGGTCAATATCAGCACCCCCTGGCCCTGTGCTGGTGACACGTAAAAAGCACCCACTACACTCTCAGCGTTAGGAAGGGCATCCAGCTGTAGAAGCATTGCCAGATCAGACTGGAGTCTGGTGCAGCTTCCTGACTTTCCAGACTCCAGTTGAACCGTCCAACCCATGCCAGCATGGAAAACGGACACTAAATGATGAAGATGATGATGATTTTATAGCTAGGTCTCACTTTGAAGTGTCTCGATTCTAAGCTTTACTTCCCTAACCTTAGAAATTCAGCTCTGAGAACAAGGTCATCAATATACGGCTAGTCCCATGGACAGCTGGTCTTAAACACTTCTCTAACGGCTACCTCCCCAACATTTTTATACCATTTCGTCTTTCACTCATTTTGGATTAGAATTTAGCCAGAATGAGAGTCAATGTATTCCTTACCAACTTGCTTCCATTTCTGACCCCCCCCCCGACTCTATAGCCCTGCTTGCAGATGTTCAAAAAGAATATTGACTATTGATCTCACATGTCTTGACATTGATTTAAGTCATCATCTCTTGGGGTGGAGGTGGGATGTTGATAAAATGATTCACTGTTTAACACTGGATTCATCATCATCATCATCATTATTATTCTTGAATCACAGCAAGTTTAACGGCATTTATTGAGTATTTTCTATGATCATGTTTATTTATATTTTGGCTCCAAAAATTGGCTTCTGCTGAATAATTTTTCAGCCTCGCCTGGCCCCCGTGCCGGTGGCACGTAAAAAGCACCATCCGTCCGTGACCGTTTGCCAGCTCCGTCTGGCACCTGTGCGGGTGGCACGTAAAAAGCAACATCCAAACATGGTCGATGCCAGCTCCCTCGCCCCGACTGGCTTCTGTGCCAGTGGCATGTAAAAAGCACCATCTGAACATGGCTGATGCCAGTACCACCATTACTGGCTCCCGTGCTGGTGGCACATAAAAAGCACCATCCGATTGTGGTCAATATCAGCACCCCCTGGCCCTGTGCTGGTGACACGTAAAAAGCACCCACTACACTCTCAGCGTTAGGAAGGGCATCCAGCTGTAGAAGCATTGCCAGATCAGACTGGAGTCTGGTGCAGCTTCCTGACTTTCCAGACTCCAGTTGAACCGTCCAACCCATGCCAGCATGGAAAACGGACACTAAATGATGAAGATGATGATGATTTTATAGCTAGGTCTCACTTTGAAGTGTCTCGATTCTAAGCTTTACTTCCCTAACCTTAGAAATTCAGCTCTGAGAACAAGGTCATCAATATACGGCTAGTCCCATGGACAGCTGGTCTTAAACACTTCTCTAACGGCTACCTCCCCAACATTTTTATACCATTTCGTCTTTCACTCATTTTGGATTAGAATTTAGCCAGAATGAGAGTCAATGTATTCCTTACCAACTTGCTTCCATTTCTGACCCCCCCCCCCGACTCTATAGCCCTGCTTGCAGATGTTCAAAAAGAATATTGACTATTGATCTCACATGTCTTGACATTGATTTAAGTCATCATCTCTTGGGGTGGAGGTGGGATGTTGATAAAATGATTCACTGTTTAACACTGGATTCATCATCATCATCATTATTCTTGAATCACAGCAAGTTTAACGGCATTTATTGAGTATTTTCTATGATCATGTTTATTTATATTTTGGCTCCAAAAATTGGCTTCTGCTGAATAATTTTTCAGCCTCGCCTGGCCCCCGTGCCGGTGGCACGTAAAAAGCACCATCCGTCCGTGACCGTTTGCCAGCTCCGTCTGGCACCTGTGCGGGTGGCACGTAAAAAGCACCCACTACACTCACGGAGTGGTTGGCATTAGGAAGGGCATCCAGCCGTAGAAACACTGCCAGATCAGACTGGGCCTGATGCAGCCT
The DNA here is from genome assembly GCF_006345805.1 of Octopus sinensis. Lineage (NCBI taxonomy): Eukaryota > Metazoa > Mollusca > Cephalopoda > Octopoda > Octopodidae > Octopus > Octopus sinensis. Next base: position 17,165,764 of record NC_043019.1, on the reverse strand, counting down.
CTGGCTTCACAGACCCCAGTTGAATTGTCCAACCCATGCTAGCATGGAAAGCGGACGCTAAACGATGATGATGGTGGGCATCTTTGGTTAGTAATTGTAGTATTTGTATATTTTGCATGTGTTGAAATCTTTGAGAGTATCATCAAGCTGGTAACTGATGTACTTGTATATTCCAAACATATTTAAGTCTTTGGGGTTTTCAGAAAGCTAAGAATGTTTCATGCAAAGACTATTTACTTTACACATTTTTTTGTTTTCTATTTTAATCTGTAGGCAGCAGGAAATTTTTAAAATCAATTTTTTACTGATTTTTGTTTTTTTCTTTCTCTGATATAGATGGGATTGTGACTTAGTTATTTTCTGCCATTTGTTTACTTTATTAAAACTTAACTTTAATCATTTTCCTTTTTTTCTCTGTTTATCCAGAGCAATTGGTTCCCTGCATGTTATGAGTCAAGAGTTATTTAGCACCGATGAAATGGGAGACAGTCGTCCGTTGAAACGAAGTAGACATTTTAACCTTCCAGATGATCATGATGCTTCTCTGCTCTGTGATGATAACTTTGGTATGGATGATTTTGATGATAGACGTCGTTGTAAGTTCAGTGACTAAAATTTAAACCGTATCGAAAATAAGGACAATAGATTAAAGCCAATACTGTCTTCTTAACTGCTGTCCAAATTTAATTTGTTAGCACTCATTGAACTGAAGAAGTTTTAGCAGTAAACTCATCTGGTCGACCGTAACGGAAAAGAAATAAGGTCATTACTAAAAGCATTTCAGTTGTTATTTGATGTAACTTTTCTATTATTAAAGATGTTTGTCTTGTGTCATTTGTAGCCACTACGACTAGTTCTAGCCACGGGGGCTCAACACGTGGTGGCGGAGGTTCTTCGATGTGGCCCAGTAAAGATGAAGATCTCTTTGAAGAATGCTTGCAGTACCATACCAAACTTGAGGTTCTTCTTCCAGCATTTGATGAATTCTTACCAACAAGGGACATGTTTTATCATCTTCAATCTCAGTAAGTCTTCCCATTTATTTATTTACTTATAACTGTAGAGAATTGTTTGTTCAGGATTTATTAAATTTGTTCTTTTACTCCCAATTTTCTAAACCAAAAAAATGTTTCATTATCATTCTTTCAAATGTTAAGATAGATTAACCCTTTAGTGTTTAAACCGGCTTTGTCTGGCCCAAATATTCTACACATTTTATGCTCAAACTGGCCAGATCCAGCATCTCACACCTACCCTGCAATGTCATTCTAAAAATATACAATTACATGTTTGAAATCTTAAAGCTACAAAATAATATCAAATAAATGTTTTTAAATGTGAATAAATAAGGGTTACTTTTGACAAATTAATCTGAACGCTAAAGCGTTGAAGAAACAGCATGAGAGCTGATTAATTAATTGCAAAAACATTTACATATTTAATCAAATACAAACAACATAACCGTTTAGCAAGTGATGATTTAGTTGATAGAACGAAGTCTAAAATATTCCAAATTGCAAAACAGTGACCGTGTGTTTACAAAATGAACAGCCTTTCTCTAGGAGAGAAATGTATCATCATCATCATCGTTTAACGTCCGTTCTCCATGCTAGCATGGGTTGGACGGTTCGACCAGGGATCTGGGAAGCCAGAAGGCTGCACCAGGCTCCAGTCTTATCTGGCAGTGTTTCTACAGCTGGATGCCCTTCCTAACGCCAACCACTCTGTGAGTGTAGTGGGTGCTTTTTACGTGCTACCTGCACAGGTGCCAGGCGAGGCTGGCAACGGCCACGGTGGGATTAGTGCATTTTACGTGTCACCGGCACGGAAGCCAGTCGAAGCGGTCATACATATTTGCAGAAACTTTAAAATCATTTAAGAATTGTTGCCATTTTGGATAAAATGTTTAGCAACATTCCTTTTGGCTCTTTATGTTTTGAGTTGGCCTTTCATCACTTGGCCTTTCATCATTTGCAGGTCAGTAAGATAAGTACCAGTCAGTCACAGGGATTGGTGTAATCAATTTGCCCCTCCCCACCGAAATTTCAGGCCTTGTGCCTATAGCAGAAAGTGTTGTTGTTGTTATTAATTGTTTTTTGCTTTGCATTTCTAAATTCTAGTGAAATTGATACCTGTCTCCCAATCACTCGAAAGAGTATCGACTTTGCTGTAGAGTTGGGCAATAAAGTAGAACCGGCATCTTTAGGCTTGTTTGGATCTACAGTCTCTGGTGGTAAGTGTTCCAGGATTCTAGCTTCTTTATATCTAATGATATTTCAATTTTTATAGGTTTTCTTTGTTTGTTTGTTTTGCAGTTCACTGAGATTAAGAGAACTTGATTTCACCAGATTTATTGAATTATCTCATCTTTTGGGTTTATAGTAATTCCTTTTCTCTTGATTTGTGGAATATTGAAACCTACCTGACTGCTTCACTAATTCTTTAACCCTTTAATGAAACTATTTTCGGTAATTACACTATGAAATCATTAGTTTTCAGTTGGCAGAATCATTAATGCATTGGACAGAATGCTAAGTAGCATTTCTTCTGGCTCTTTATGTTCTGAGTTCAAAATTCCTCTGAGGTCAGCTTTTGCTTTGCACCCTTTTGCAGTCAATAAAAATTCGAAAATTCCTCAAAATTGGAGAGGAGCTTGAATTGATTCTCAAAATTTGCACCCTTGTCAATAATAACCTGACAATGTCTCTTGTGTTTTAAATATTTAAAGGCTTAAATATCTTAAGATGAATTATTATTAATGCAGCTTTAAGTTTTGGATTATTAATTAACCAAAACTTTAGAGATGACACATTTGTCAATGCATAGCCACCTCACTATTTTTTTAATCAAGTTGACCAAGAGCCGTTTACATGGAACCAAACCGGATTTAAACTAGGAACTATCATTTCTAAACTAGGAGGAATAACTTTATTAACTCCTTGGCCTCTAATATTTGTTACAAATTATTTTATTATTCATGTTTTGATTCATTAAAGGGAGCCATATTGAGCTGATGTCAGTGTTTGGGTTTATAGAGTAGGTTACCAGCAGACAAATTATTTTTATTGCTTCTGTATTTTTGTAAGTTGAGTTTTCTAACTTCCTCATTGTTTTCATGTCCGTTTGGCCATGTTCACATGGAACAATTTATTGAGGAAGAAGAATTTCTATGGCTGTTATACCCTGCCTGTTTCCAAGCCAACTAATATTTCCCCTTGGCCAGGCATGTTAATGCAGAATATTGGAAATGAATGACATTCATTTACAAATATTGTGATGCCAAAACATGAAGACACACATACTCACACTCATACACACATACATACGTACATATGTCTATGTTGCGTGCACGTGTGTGTATCTATATATATATATATATATATATAAATTAGAAAAAAAACACCTTTTATCAATTCAACAATGAATTAGTATTTCTAAATTGAATTTTTCTCTGTAAGTTTGGAATAATATTCCTTAATATTATATATATATATATATATATATATATATATATATATATATATATATATATATATATACATATGCATCTATTGTGAATGACAAGCTTATTTCAGTTTCTGTTTTCCAAATTTGCTCACAAAGTTTTAGCTAGCCTGTGACTCTAGCAGAAAATACCCGCCCAAGGTACCAAGCAATGCGACTGAACCTGAAACCATGTGGTTTGGAAGTAAAGACATGTCTGCACCTCTCATGCCATACAAGGATGCAAATTCCATTCCGTAGCATTCTATGATTTCTTTTTCTTGTATTTCTGCCGATCTTGACTTGGACGTTTCTTATCTCGTTTCCAATATTCTGTTTTGATATTAAGGGGTCTTTATAGTTCTGCTTACATTAACCTTCAATGAAAGCAGTTCTTAGCTCTTGCCACTGTTGGGTGATTTATTTCAGTGTGCAATCTGTGGTATGATGTTACTTTTGAGCACAACTCAGTGAAGTGTGATTTAATCCTTGTACTGTGCTTGGAGCCAGGGATAGGCGTTAGATGTTAGGTTAGCTATCTTTTCCAGAGGATACTACTTTTCTGCTGATTCATTTCTGTATTAGCAGACTTCATGGTACATGTTTAAACTATTTTTTTATCATCTCTAGAGATGAGCTTAATACTGCTGCTACAAATAATAATAATAATAATCTCATCATCCTTATTTCTTCTAAGCCGGCTTATGTATATTTATCTTCAGTAAATTTATACATTATCCTTCATATTGCTTGACAAAGTAATTTTACAGCTGGATACTATTCCTAGTGATTTTAAATCTTTCTGTAATCCTGGATTGGAAATTTTTCCGCAGGGACAAAACAAGTGAAGCTATATACTGTGATGTACAATATCAAACAAAGTTTGAATTTATGATGACTTTATGGTTCCCGTTTCTCATAGATTTCTGATGATAGATTGAATTTTACTTGGTTCTGAATTATATGACATTATTCTGAAATGATTTGATAATTAAAATTTTTGTTATTTTATTTTACTTTTTCTTTCTTGTAGATAGTATCAACTTTTTTACTGGTGGCCCTGTTTGGTGTGCAGTGTGGTGCCCCATTCCTACAACAGAGGGCATTGGTGCCGACCAATATGTTGCTGTGTACTCCCACAAACATATGGATGAAACCAATGTGGTGAAGAAAGCTTTCAGCAAGACAACCGTCATTCAGATATGGAATTGTGGACCTCTCAATGCATTTTCTGAGTAATAACTCTTGCATTTTATTTTCTTGATATTGTTCTCCTTCCACATTAGACTAGATTTAACCACTTTAGCATTTAAAGTGGTCGTATCCAACCCAAATATTCTACTTATTTTATGCTCAAACTGGCCTGATGTGGCCCCTCACATCTATCCTATAATGTCATTGTGAAAATAAACACATCATCAAAATCTCTAAGCTATGAGAAAATGCATGATCAATTCAAAGCAATGCTAGCGCGGAAAACGGACGTTAAACGATGATGATGAGAGAAGAATGGCATTACATTTGACTGAGTCACCTGGATGCTAAAAGGTTGACCTTAAAATCCTGATAATTGACATCAACTTCAGATTGACGGCTTAAATTATTAGCTGTTGTGTTTAAGTACGATGTTATTTTTATATTCATTTGTTCCAATTTTATGTAAATTAACCGACATTTGAGTTACGTGAAGAGAAATCACAAAACCCAACTGAGGTTGAATCTCCAAAGTCATTGGTTGCATCAACTTTACAGATTGTGAAAACCCTCACATTTTTCTTGGTGACTTTTCTTTCTGCAATTGGAGGAATTATTCTGAAAATTAGAATGTATTGACAGTCACATATAATGAATATTGCTTATTTCTGTGCAGTACAAGAGTAAAGAGATGTTATATTAATTAGCTGTGACATTGTGTGGCAGCCTGTGGCAGTAAATTGCCTTTTTAAGCATTTGTCTCTCCCTCTCTCTCTCTTTCCCATGTTTATTGAAGCTTTAACAGTGATGTAACTTTGTGATTGAATTCGGTAGGTGGAAGTTACTGCCGTGTGTGTATGTGTGCGTATAGCTGCTCAGTGCCTCTCCGAAAGAGAGAGAGGGTACCATTTATTTGTAATTGTGTCTGTAGTAAATAATAATAATATGGCTTCTCTGTTTCAGGAAATTGTTTCTACCACATCTTGCATATGGTATTGTCCATGATTTCGGATGTGTATTTAGTATGTCCTGGTGCCCTTTTGGAGCATGGCAGTCGTGTTCTCAGTCAAGTTTCCAAGTAAGTGAAAATAAAAATAACAAAAAGAAGAAAAAAAATGAATTGCTTTGTCTTATAAAACTTTTCCAAAGCTAGTTTTGTTAGATATTTAGTTTACTTTCTGCAAATTTAGGCATGGCACATAAAAAGCACCATCCGAATCGTGGCGCCTCGACTGGCTTCAGTGCCGGTGGCACGTAAAATGCACCAATCCGACCGTGGCCATTGCCAGCCTCGCCTGGCCCCTGTGCAGGTGGCACGTAAAAAGCACCCACTACACTCACGGAGTGGTTGGCGTTAGGAAGGGCATCCAGCTGTAGAAACATTGCCAGATAAGACTGGAGCCTGGTGCAGCCTTCTGGCTTCCCAGATCCCCGGTCGAACTGTCCAACCCATGCTAGCATGGAGAACGGACGCTAAACGATGATGATGATGATAATGAAACGCTTAGTTTCCACACCTAACTAATCAAGCTACAACCTATCACTTGAATAAGGAAAGAAGTGGGGCCAGTATTTTCAGTTAATCCTTTTGATTAGAGTTTAAAGTTTATTAATTTCATTGAAGGTTGACTTTTAATCTTGCGCTATTTTCAGGAGGGTTCTTTGAGAAGACTTGGTCTACTGGCAGCTGCATGTTCAGATGGAAGTGTCCGTATTTTCAGGTAAGTTGAGTTGCAATGTCGAGTTTTCAACATAATTATATTCTGTTGGATATTGCGAGCTATTGTAGAACAGTATTTTGTTTGTAATGTTACAACAATTAATTTGTTACTCTTTCTAGTGTCCCATATGCATCAGATCTGCTCGACAAGGATCAATTGGTTGGCACGTATCAGTTTTTCCGGGTGAAGCCGTCCATTAGTTTGATACCTTTGCCAGATATGTCAGGTGAGCCAACATTTATTCTTCAGTCTTTTCAAATGTTCATCTCATCAAACAGATTTTAGATATTTATCTTTATTGCACTGTCCATCTTACATTTGTAGTTTTCTTTTAGCATTGCATTGAAAGGTTTTGTTGTGTTTTTTTTCTTTCTAATATAAGAGATGTTACACACTATTTCAATATTTGACTTATAAACAACTTAGGGAGAGAATAGAAAGATGAACAAAAGAGAGAAAAAGATCAGAGAGACACACGGATCATATTTATTTAAAAAAAATAATTCATTAAGAAATTATTGTCTTTTGTTTTACTTTTTGTGGTCATCTCCATATTGAAGTATTCAGGTGAATTTTTTTTCTTAAACATTCATTTGAATGTCCTTCATGGTACTATGTTCTGTCAGTTGGAACATATGCTTATATTTACTAGCAGAAACACAGCCCTTTGGGTAGTTTACTGCAAGTCCTTATGATGTGGTCGGTCACACGCACGCACGCACGCACGCACGCACGCACGCACGCACGCACGCACGCACGCACGCACGCACGCACGCACGCACGCACGCACGCACGCACGCACGCACGCACGCACGCACGCACGCACGCACGCACGCACGCACGCACGCACGCACGCACGCACGCACGCACGCACGCACGCACGCACGCACGCACGCACGCACGCACGCACGCACGCACGCACGCACGCACGCACGCACGCACGCACGCACGCACGCACGCACGCACGCACGCACGCACGCACGCACGCACGCACGCACGCACGCACGCACGCACGCACGCACGCACGCACGCACGCACGCACGCACGCACGCACGCACGCACGCACGCACGCACGCACGCACGCACGCACGCACGCACGCACGCACGCACGCACGCACGCACGCACGCACGCACGCACGCACGCACGCACGCACGCACGCACGCACGCACACGTCTGTGTATAAAGGTGCTGGCATAAACTATGTATTTGGATTGTTACCATGTGGTTTTGAGTAGCATGGCAGTTTTGAAACATGTCTTCTACTGTAGTCTTTGGTCTGAGCAAAACCCTGCAAGTGGAATTGGTAGGCAGAAACTATAAAAGTATCGAGTGAATGGATGTACCCAGACATGGAATTAAGGTATACTGATAACGTTGATTAGCTCAAAGGTTTAAATATGGCTTCTCTCAACCTAACCACACTGACTTCAATAATCTGACAAGAGAAACAAACTTGCTGTGGCCCAGAACAGGACATTGCAGGACTTGTATCACAATAAATCTCAAATGGTTTGGACAATCTTCTAAATTGAAAGGTTGTATCTGTTGGTATGGGTAGAGTTCTGGGTATAATTACCCCCCCTCCCTTTCTGAAATCAAAACTCTTGATGACATGTGACCTAAGCTCCTTGACCATTTGCCCTGCACCCTTTGCCCTTTAAATTGTGAGCCAGCATTATTGGGGATCCTATTTGATGTTATTTTCTCCTCCATAATGTGTATTTCATTTGCAAATTTAACCAGCTTTTTTATTAAATTATTCTTTTGGAGTCTATTTACAAATTTGTTTGTGTCTTTAAAATGTTTCTTTGTTAATTTCAAAAAAAGGGGAAATTTTTCTGTTGCAGGCAGTTCTGGTAGTTGTTGTTTGTGTGTTGACTGGCAACATGGTGAGGAGCGACGATACGTGGTGGCTGGCTATGCTGATGGTATGTTTTACAATTCAGTATGAACTTTTTTATTTCTTCCGAATATTTTATTTAAATTTCACAAAAATTTATTCTGCTTGTCAGAGATAATTTGAAATGAAATACATTTTCTGTGTTTTTTGTTTTTCTTGACTCAGGTGCTACCAGAATATGGGACTTAAAAACACAGTCTCCATTATTACGTACTAGTATCAACTTAGATATGACTGATGTATTCTTGTATCCAATCCGATGTTTCAAAAGCCATCTGAGTGAAGTACGTGCTGTGTGTTGGTCTCAAACGGTACATGACACTTTTGTGACTTGTGGTGCTGATCGTGATGTGAAATTTTGGAGAACATCAGATACAAGCTTCCCATTTTGTTGTGAAAAGTTCTGTCAGTGCATGAGTGCCCGTTGGGTTCAGCCTTGGAATGGAGTTGTTGTGGCCCAGGATGATGCTTTTTGGTATGTTATCTTTATTAAACCTGCTGTTTAAAATATTATTCATTATAATTGCATTAGAGTTTTGTTTGTTTTCTTGGTTTCGTGTGTTGGCTGGTTCTGCAGACTTTTGTGTTTTATGAAAGTTCGGTACTCTTCCTAAAACACTAATCTCTCTATTGTGAATTGAGAATGGTAGTTTGTTTTTTTGTTGTTTGTTTTTTTTTTTCTTCAGAGAAATGTCTGTTGCCAGAGGAAGGATGCAACACACATCCTAACTCCTACACTCTTAAATTATTACTGCTACCCTCTCTCTCTCTCTCTCTCTGTTTGATTTTACATGTTGACATAGGTTTACTAGGTTTCTACTACATCAACTGATGTGCCCTTGTAATATTTACAACCCCACAAATGCTCTCTACTAGTTTTACTCTTACTCTTTACTCTTTTACTTGTTTCAGTCATTTGACTGCGGCCATGCTGGAGCACCGCCTTTAGTCGAGCGAATCGACCCTGGGACTTATTCTTTGTAAGCCCAGTACTTATTCTATCGGTCTCTTTTGCCGAACCGCTAAGTGACGGGGACATAAACACACCAGCATCGGTTGTCAAGCAATGCTAGGGGGACAAACACAGACACACAAACATATACACACACATACATATATATATATATATATATACGACAGGCTTCTTTCAGTTTCCGCCTACCAAATCCACTCACAAGGTATTGGTTGGCCCGGGGCTATAGCAGAAGACACTTGCCCAAGATGCCACGCAGTGGGACTGAACCTGGAACCATGTGGTTGGTTAGCAAGCTACTTACCACACAGCCACTCCATCCAGCTTCTGAGTTGTTTATTCTCAGTTTTGGCTGTGAAGGTTTGCTATTTGTTGCTCTTCTCTCTCATCAATCAATATAATGGTATTGACAAAATATCTATTATATTGACAGTTAGGTGGCGAGCTGGCAGAAACGCTCGCACGCCGGGCGAAATGCGTAGCCGTATTTCCTCTGCCGTTACGTTCTGAGTTCAAATTCCGCCGAGGTCGACTTTGCCTTTCATCCTTTCGGGGTCGATAAGTTCAGTTTAGTCCCTTGTGGGTAGTAAAGAAATATATATTGAGAAATTTACTTTCTACTTTCTTGGGCTTTTAGATTCTTAGGATTCTCATAGAGTATGTCTATATATATATTGGGCAATGTTGCACAAGAGTTGTCCATTTTCACAAACATCTCTCTTTCCGTATTATTTTTATGAGGTTTATGAATTTTAATTATGAATTTTTCCAAACATTTGACAGTTAAGCATGCCTTAAAAAAAAAAAAAACTAAGGTTGCTGCAAATGTGTTTAAATAATTACATGACTCTGGAAATGTGGGCTTTGAAATGACTGTGATGAACAACATCCACCCTACTGTTTTATATATATTTCTGTACAATGACATAGGAACTATAGTCTTTTTATTGAATGAAAATCAGTCTGTATTGCTTTGGGTAGTTTTGGAAACCTGGCATTTCTGGGGGGACAGTATACCAGTGGACAGTTAAAGCCCAGTTTTTCCTCGTTTTCATGGCTTTTACTAACAGGATGAAGTTTCCCTTCATTAGGAGGTTAATCTATTGGAAATAGCATTCTTTGATGTTAGCTTATGTGGATTAAAACAGGTAGAATTAAACTGAAATAAATGTAATGTTTTATTACATAAAATAATCTTTAGACTTGCACTCCAAACCCACGTATATATCCACTTGACTAGTTCTCTTCTGCTTGGGTTTCTTGATGTTAATACATAAAAGGCTTGATGATTAGTAGAAAACATACTCCAAGTAGTTGTTAGAGTTAACAATTTAGTCACAATTTCAATAAAATGATTATCTTTAATATTATGTAACTTTTTATCAATATTCTTGTATCCTGTTTGACTTATACTTGGACTACAATTTGAATTGTATAGGGAGAGAGAATATATCTCTTTTTATATTATTTTTTTAAAAAGCTGCAGATACAATGTTGTGAAATTAAGCTGTTGACAAACTGTGTTTTTCATTTATGGCTGGATGTAACTATTTCATTTCACTAATTTTGCTAATGTCCCTGTGAAAATTTGTAAATTAGTATTTAAAGAAAGTTCCTTGTAAGATTTTGTTTAATTTCTGGTTGTAAGCATTTCAGTTTACCTTGGACAGAATGCATTTTTGGCTTTTATTCATATAACTGCAAGTGCTGTCAAATCATTCCTTGTTATCTGTTGAAGAAATTATTATAATAAATATTTTGAATCGGATTCAACAAACCCGAATTTTAACAGAAAGGCAAATGTCTTTCTCAAGGAAATTCTGAAAGCCAACACCTATTTGTGGACTTCATTTGCCAGAAGCTTACCTTTTGCTCTACAATTTTCACCACAATATTCCATGACAAAATTAATTATTTTTTTCTTATTGGAATAATTCTTTCTTTATTTTTTAGTTATGATCATTGCTGTGCTTTCTACCAAGACGCTGGCTTATGTTACCCTGACCTTTATGGACGTCGTTCTGTTATGTGGCATAATGCTTGTATCTGGGTAAGTCATTTCTCTTCATCATTAATACATGGCAATGCTGTGGTGCAGTTTTAGTCATGTCAAATGTTGTTAGGTATGTCAATTGTTTGTCAAAACAAATGTGTGTGATACTGAATCAGTTTTATATATGTAATCTACAGGCTTTCAGCATTTGTAATTTTGATGTTGTCTGCTGTTTATGAATACAAGATGGTCATGGGGCCCACATAGCCTCACCCTTGCTTTAACCCTTTCATTCCCATATTTCTGTCAAAATACACTGCCTTTCTTTCAATTAATTTTGAAAATAATGAAAAAATTAAAATAACTCTGACATTATTCAGCTGGGTCTTGGAACATAAATTAACATGAAATTTTAATTTAGATGACTTTAAAATGGGAGTTTTGTTTCATGGGACCAAGGATAGTTTCAGGCGAGTTGGTATCTAAAGGGTTAAATGGAAAAATTGTCTCAAAATGCTTTTATATTGATGAATAATGTACATGGTCATTTATTTTACCAACCTTTCTTAATCATTTAGCTGCAATATAGCAAGAATATAGGATATTATGAATATAATCTAAAAAAAAAAGAAATAATGTAATTTCCAAGAGAAATCATATTTGTATGAATAGTAAATAAACTGTTCACTTTGCAGTCTTTCCATTTTTGAGGTGGGCATTTTTCTCACTGTCTCCTCTACTCACATGGAGATTATACTACTCCACACTGCTCCCTTTCAAAATGCTGTCACTTCTCACCAGATCTGACAATCTTTCCTTAAAGGTGACTTTAAACATCAAATAAAAAAATGTGCTCTCAGGTTTTAGTGGAAGATAATCAGAATAAAGTTGTATAATTAATGCATATCTTGTTCTACTAATTGTAAATAACAAGTTACTCAAACATTAATGAAATTTTCTTTTTTAAACATAAAACTATATTTAAGATAGTTCCTTGAATACTCCTTCTGGAACACCAGTGTACTATACAGCATACTGTTTTAGAACCCCTGATCTGAAGAGATAAACTTTTAATTTGTTGTTGACCAACAAGGTTTATAAGGTTTATATACTAATGTGGTGGCTGTTGTTTAGTTTTTTTCTTTGTTAGTTGTCAATGGTTTATATAATATTTACTTTGTATTTCACAGGATGTAAGTCATTCAAGTTGGTTAAATGTGGCTGTAACCTGTGATAGCACTGGTACACTTATGATGTTTAAGTGTATGAATTTATGGAAAGGCAATAAATCGAAGAAGTTAATGTACCGCAGACATGTAAGTAACTCCTTTTACTTTGCATTGCAGATAGAATTATTATTATTATTATTATAATTAATATTATTGTTAGAAGGTGGGAAGCTGTTGGAATTGTTTGTAAGCCTGACAAAATGCTTGATAGCATTTCACCCGTCTTTACATTTGGAGTTCAGATTCCTCCATGCTTGATTTTGCCCTTCATCCTTTCAGGATCAATTTAATACCATACCAGTGTAATTGACTAACTCCCCTGCCCCAAAATTTCAGGCCTTGTGCCTATAATAGAAAGGCTCATCATCATCATCATCATCATTGATGTGGTGGATTGGTAGAATTGTTGCACCGTCAGAAAAATTCCTTGCAGTTCAAAACTACACACTTGTGTCAACTTTGCTTGTCATCCCTCCACTGGCAATAAAATAAAGTACCAATCAAGTACTGAGTTTGATAATTTCAATTGGACTCAGCCCTCAAAATTGCCGGCCTTGTTCCTAAATTAGAAGCTGTGGAAATAAATCACTTTTGAAACCATGTAGTTTTGGGTTCAGTTTCACTGCCCAGCAACAGAAACTGTACTGAAGCCCCATCATGCTTTTGTGTCTGTCTCTCTCTGTGACTTGTCTTTATGTGACACTTTTTGATAACTGGTGTTTGTTTGTTTGCATCCTTGAAGTTAGATCAGCAAAACAGAAGCCAGTAGTACAACTATTGTACTGGGGTTGATTTGTCTGAGTAAAACATGATGTGAAGGCAGTGCACCAGTATGGCCACAGTTCAACAATTGAAACTAGTAAAAGAGAATGACTTTTTTCTTCTCATTTGTTTAAACTCACCCTTCACAGTCAAGTTGAATAAACGATAGCTTTATTCCAACATTATCTGGAATATTCTTAGATGGTATCTTGAAATGAGCTCTCATATGAGATGAAGTTAAAACTAGTATATAATGATCAACAGCTAAACATTTTTCTCATGTGTTTTCTCAACATCTCTTTTTGTTCTTTTTAGCTGTTGTTTGAAACAGAAGTAATTCCCTCCATCTTTCGGGATTCAAATAAAGACTCAGATTCATTTAGTTTTATCTTGGAACCAAGGACGTATGATGAAGTCTTACCCCGATGTAGTCTGGTTTACAAAGATAAGAAAATGGTGAGTGCTTTCTTTTCTATTCATCTTACATTTTCTTCAGTCAAGTTTTTGTTTATTCTGTCATCCATTCAGGTTGTGCTGTGATGTAGGAATATAAATCCCGAGATTGTTTGTCCTTTTCTTGGCATCTGAATATTTACTTATTCAGTATTTCAGTGATTTGTCAACTAAAGTAATTAATGCAGCCAAGGTGTGTGAAAGGATAATTAAGCTGAGACTAGTTTTAGAAAACTCAACAGCAACATCCATTTCCACATATGTCCTACAGCCAGAAGGACTGTTTCTATGACACCCTTCTGCAGACTACATCAGTGCCAATTGACAGCTGCTTCATTATCATGACTGGCTGGCTGGCCGTTTGTCAGCAGCACAATGACTTCCTTGGGATCTATGGAGGCTGTGGATATGAGAAATCATCATCATCATCATCATTTAGCATCCGTTTTCCATGCTAGCATGGGTTGGACGGTTCAACTGGGGTCTGTGAAGCCAGAAGGTTGCATCAGGCCCAGTCTGATCTGGCAGTGTTTCTATGGCTGGATGCCCTTCCTAACGCCAAATGAGAAAGATATAAATCATCCTGTAACTGCTCTAACAATTTGACAAGAAACCAGTCAACCACTTCATCGCCTACCATTCAGGTGGAACACAAGTCAAATAGATTTCATTTTCACAATGAAATCAGATAGACGGGGGACTCGTCATACTCTCTTTTACTCTTTTACTTGTTTCAGTCATTTGACTGCGGCCATGCTGGAGCACCGCCTTTAGTCGAGCAAACCGATCCCAGGACTTATTCTTTGTAAGCCCAGTACTTATTCTATCGGCCTCTTTTGCCGAACCGCTAAGTAACGGGGACGTAACACACCAGCATCGGTTGTCAAGCAATGCTGGGGGGACAAACACAGACACACAAACACACACACATATATATATATATATATACATATATACGACGGGCTTCTTTCAGTTTCCGTCTACCAAATCCACTCACAAGGCTTTGGTCGGCCCGAGGCTATAGTAGAAGACACTTGCCCAAGGTGCCACGCAGTGGGACTGAACCCAGAACCATGTGGTTGGTAAACAAGCTACTTACCACACAGCCACTCCTGCGCCTATATAGCCACTCCTGCGTCATCATCATCATCATTTAATGTCCACCTTTCCGTGCTTGCATGGATCCAATGGAATTTTATGAGATTTTCTATGGCTGGATCCCTTCCTGTTGCTTGTTTCTAAGCAAAGGAATATTTCCCTCCACAATCAAACATGTTTTTCACAGAAAACTGGAACTAAACAAATATCAATTGTATGATGTTTGTTTACAGTTATTATGTGATGTCAAAATAAGAACACACACACACACACATGCACACATTCTCTAAAATATTAAATCTCTACATGTAAAAGTCACACTTAATCTCTTACGTAGAAGAACTCTCTTGAGACACATTTTAAAGGATGGCAATAAGGAGGGCATCTGACCATAAAACGGTGCCTCACCTGAGTCCCTGTCCAACTATTGCTTGCAGGGGAAAATGTCAAATAAATGAATATCAGAACATGTTAGAACTAAACAACTGCTCAAAAACATCAGAATAACTAAAAATTCTTTTCTTGGCTGGCATCGCATTGTGTGCCAATTCCTTCTTTGTAATCTCAATAAACTTAAACAACCAAATATCAAACAGTCCATCTGACCATTCCCTGATATAGCCTTCTTCCTGGCATTTATAAACAAAAGTGGGTAACAAACGAAATGAAATCTATGTCTAAACCCTATGGGCCAGAGTTCAGTCTTGGCATCCAGACATGGCTGAAACGTAAAATATCTCTTACATGGCTTCTGTCTGACATTCCTAAATATTCAGCTGGCCACCTGTATAACGTTGTTAATTTATCTATCAACTTTTACCAAAAACAAAATCCTGCAGATGTTAATTAGATCGTTATCCCATCTAGCTCTGTGGGATATTGTTTTCGGAGAGAGGTGAAAACATTTAGTTTTTAATGTTCTGCTCCAGAACTTTTTACATTTTCTGTTTATATCTATTACAGGATGTTATTAAGCCTGATGCAAAGTTTGGTTCTGGTAAACATCTTCCGCGAGAAAAAATTGGAGCCTACCCTATTGCAGCCTTATATAAGGTTGGTTTAATTTGAATGTTCAGATAATTTTTGTTGTAATTGTTAATGAGTATACATTGCTCTTATAGAAGTATTTTAGCTTTTTCTCTTTATTTTAATATAGCATTGCTTTCTTCACTTTTGAGTACTTCCATATCTCTTAATCTTATATCTATGCTATGAATTCCAGTCAAATATCCCACGTGCATTGTAGGATATTGCCCTGTTGTGAAAGAAATGCTGCAACTGTCAATTTTTCTCAAGTCTCTTATAAAATCTCTTTGGTTTCTGAATGTTTTATCACAGTGTGTACACACACACATTTATATCGGATGGAAGACAGACATTGAACGATGATGATGGTGATATATATTATCGCAATGACAATTATATTTCGTCATCATTTAACTCGCACTTTTCCATGCTTGCATGGGCCAGATGGGGGTTTGTTGAAGCAGATTTTCTAAGGCTGGATGCCCTTTTTGTCACCTACGCTCTCATCTCTTTCCAAGCAAGGTAATATTTCATCATTGCCGGGCATTTCTTTCATAGAAGACTGAACATGAACAGCATCACTTATGGGCAGTGATGCTTGTTTAAACCATGCAATGTCAAAACAAGGACACGGATGGGGACACACACATGAGGGATTTCTTTCGGTTTCTGTGTTAAATCTCTCAGGCCTTTGTTAACCCAGAGCTTAAAGTAAGAGATATTTGCCCAAAATATTGTGCTACGGGACTGAACCTGAGACCACAAGATTGGGAAGCAGGCTTCTTAACCACACAACCATGTCTATCTATTTCTCTAGTTACACACACACACACATTCACACACGTGTGTGTGTGTGTGTGAATGTAAAAGCAAATCATGGTGGCCATTTTTCCCTTCTGGCATGCATTGGATGTCTTGAGACAATATTTCACAACCAGATGCCCTTCTTCATATTGACCCTTGTTTTCAAAAGTAAGGCATTTTATTACATGGTTTCGTGTGTGAAAGCACCAAGCTGTAGTGACATTATTATTCATGTGGGACATAAACATCATCACAGTTGCAAAGTTATGTCATTGGGAAGATGCAATGAGTCTAACACACAGACACACACACACACATTCATAAGCATAAAAGAAAGAGTTCAAATTCATTTCCAACCGCATGGCATGAAGGGCAAGTGTCTCTTCCCCTATAGCCTTCTGCTAGTCAATGGTTTGTTGTTGAATTGGTTGGTACAAACTATAAGAAGCTCGTGTGTGTTCCTATTTCTGTTTTGACATCATTTAGCAGCTGTATGTATCAGTGTTAACACAAAAGCAATGTCATTGCTTACATCTGCTACAAAAATCTGTCTGGCTGTCAAATGGTTTGTCTTTCAAAGGGCCAAGGAAGAATAGTTGGTGACAGGAAGAGCATCCAACTGTAGAAAAACTACCTCAATGAGTCTCACCTAAGCAGAGAAAAAGTGGACCTTTAAATGTTGGAGGTGGTCATGGTTTTATATATTCATTGGACTCTGTACAGATTCTGCCAACCAGTTTTCACTGACAAGGCATTGGTCAGCAGCTGTGTGGTTAAGAAGTTCAGTTCCCAACTATGTTGTTTTGAGTTCATTCCCATTGCATTGTACCTTGGGGTAAATGTTTTCTAACATCTTGTGAAGGAATTCAGTAGATGGAAATATTAAAAAAAGAACAAAAAAATGTGTGTGTATTTGTGTGTCTGTGTGAATGTTTACAAATTTGCAATGAGCTGGGTCACAAGTGGTAGCATCAGTTTTTCATTTTGGCTGCAAACAGTGATATTTGCTGACATTTCCTGTCAACAAATCATCTGTGAGTTCTATGCTTCCAAACTCCTGGATTTAAAATGTCTTTACTTGTAAAACAAGTAAGGGTTGATGACAGAAAAAAACCTCTAGTCAAGTGGTGGTCTGTTGTTGGACAGGTCCTGTGCATATGAACCTTCCCCAGCACTCTCTGTACAACCTGGAAGGGCCCATACTCTCTCCTGTCCCTGTTAAATAGATTAATGGAGCTTTAGCCACCATGACTAGACCTGGGATAAATACTGGAATGGTTTCCCATTACTTTCTCCAGGCAGGTAAAATTTGAACTCAGAATTGGCATTTCTGCCAATTTGCCAACAATTCTGTGACTCTGCCACCCACAGAACCACATGAAATAAAGTGTTTTGCTCAAGACCACAATGCACCACTCAGTCCAGGAATGAAACTGACAATCTAGGGACCGTGAGTGGGACACCCTAACCACTTGGTCATGCACGTTCACAGAAAGAGCATTCAGCCATAAAATAAAAACCCTGCCACAAGTACCCCCCCCTCGTCTAAACACTTCCTGGCATAGAAAAATAATCCTTTCCACTGGAAGCACAAGGCCTGAAATTTTTGGGGTGGGGGCAGTCAGTTAGATCAACCCCAGTATGCAACTGGTACTTAATTTATCGACCCCAAAAGGATGAAAGGCAAAGTTGACCTTGAGGGAAAATTGAACTCTGAATGTTGCAGCAGACGAAATACTGCCAAGCATTTTACCTGGTGTGCTAATGATTGTGCCAGTTCACCGCCTTCCTGGCATAGAAAAAAAGAATCATGTTAAATGAGAACTTGTGTGATTAGATTCTGAGAATTAGTGCAATTTCCATTTACCAGATTTAACTCACCTGGCATTAGTGAAACGTTAGCGCGCCGGGCGAAATGCTTAGCAGTATTTCATCTGTCATTACGTTCTGAGTTCAAATTCCGCCGAGGTCGACTTTGCCTTTCATCCTTTCGAGGTCGATAAATTAAGTACCAGTTACACACTGGGGTCGATGTAAGCAACTTAATATCTTTGTCTGTCCTTGTTTGTCCTCTCTGTGTTTAGCCCCTTGTGGGTAGTAAAGAAATATATATATATGTGTGTACACGCACAAACACACACACACACACACACATTAATATTTGACTTTTGTTGTTTTGCAGGTGAACTTCAATCCAAATTTTGGCAGCTGTTCCTGGTTGTTGTCTGCTGGACAGGCAGGTTTAGTTCGTCTTCATAATCTCTCTGGTCTCTTTAGTGTGCAACAACGTCGACTGTGGACACTTCATGTAAATCGATGAGAATTTCACTTGCTCAGCCTGTTGTTGCAGAGCTGGTGTCAGTTGTGCTGGTACTTCTTTTTTTTCCAAAGACGACCATTCAGAAGGTACTCCAGTGCACTACAAACTGTATATTTGTTAATCATCTCAGCTGTGTGTCACATGGACTTCCTATAGGGAATCACAGAACCATTTTACGAAGCACACATATTTCGGTCTCAAAATATTTGCGACCTCTTTGATGTATGATCAGTTAAACACTGAGACAGCATCTATTTGCAGTATCATTTCAGATATTGAAATTATAATATTTTTTATGATACCATACTTGGTACCTGCATCATAGGAGATTCTATATAATAGACACATTATACTTGCAGGACAACCACAAATGTATTCCTTGCTAATTCCATTTCTCAACTGGATTTCAGTGTATTTTTTATTTATTTATTTATTAATTATCATTATTATTATCATTATTATTATTATTATTATTATTATTATTATTTGTAATGATTTTTTTTTTGCATATTTTGAATTTTAACTAGCTTTGTATATTTATAATTTGGTGCTTCATCTTGTTCAACAAGTCAAGAAACCGTCTGCTTATCTCTGTTTCCATTAATTTAGGTCTTTTGTCTGTTTTCTCAGTGAGACACATTTGAAGTCACCAAAGTGTTCCTAAACAGTTTTTTTTTCTTCCTCTCCCTCCTCTAATTCTTCATAACTCCATCCATTTCCCCCATCCATCTGCTACATTTGTTTTAATCATTTTATAAATCCTGCAGATTTAATTTCCAGTTTGGTGAGCAATTACACTCATTTAATTAATAATTACTTTAAACTAGATAGTTTTTTTTTTCTCCTTTTTTTTTCCCCTCCTGTTTTTCCTACTCCTGCTTCTCACGTTCATCTCTTTCTGTTTCATAGCTGCATACCTGCTTCCTAGTGGAAACCCACTATTTAAATGGTAAAAATGTATTCATAAATATTTTCTTCAGTATAGTTTTTTTTCCTCTCCTTTTCATTGGCCTTTGTCAATACAATATAATCAGTAGAATGGCAGTTATTTTGTATTCTTCTTCTGAATAAGTTTCCAAACACATCAGAACTGTTAGTGATGAAGCAGTTTAAAAAATACTTGACCAGTGATAGCTAATGTTCAGACCAGACCAGAGCAAGACCCATCTCACATGTTTACTCATCACAGATGTGTCCAGTCATCTCAAGAAAACCTTGGCTATTTATTCTTTCTGTATTTTGATGGAAGCTTTCAGTTCTCAATTTTGTCAGGATTTTTTTTTTTTCCATTTTTTTCCCCATATACAGTTTTATGACCTTGTAAAACCAGTTATAACGATAACAAGAAATAAACACAAGCTTTTGTCTATAGAGCCTTAATTTTAACTTTATATCTTCTTGGTTCCTTCTCCAACTTTTTAATAAAACTGATTGTGAGTGGTTTTTCATTGTAAATGAAAGTATGATGTTGTCAGGCAGTAAATTCCTTCTTCTCTGCTGACTTGCTCTACTCTGATCAATGTTGGTAAATCAATGATTGTTGTCAGGAAAGATTATAATGATTTCCAGGAGGAAATTAATCGAGGTTCATCAAGGAATCAGGAACAAGTTCTAGTAATTTCTATACTTTTCTTAAAGACGTAATGGGACAAGCTATCCATTGGTTTTTATGGTATTTTTAATCGATTTGGTAGAACAATGTTCATGTGAGAGGATGGAGTGAAGAATTATAAGTTTGTTATTTGAAACAATGGAGACAGGAGCTAAAAACCTGGAGAACCATTTATTGAATGGTTCTTGGAAGATATTAAAATATGAAGCAAGAAAAAAAAATGGTAAAACATCTCAATTGAAGGATTAAAGTGTTTCAAGTGATGAAGTTTGAGAAAAAGCAGCATCAATGTAAAATTTCTGGTTTATTGATAGACAAAAGTCAGTTTGGGGTTGAGAGAAACTTCTGAAGTGGAGAACTTCAAGTTGATATGACAACAAATGTTAGACACAGCAGTGAATATTTGGAAATTAGCGATGTATCTTTATAAGTGCAAACTCTGGTTAAGGTTGAGGTCATCTTTAAAGTGGATGGAACTTAGTTATCTCATCCCTATTTAAGTGATATCAACATAAGCTGAAATAGTTTTCAAGGATGTTAAAACCTTTCTGTAAATTCTGTAGTGCGACTACAGAATTAATGGCCCCCAGCTTATAAGGGTAGAAGGGTCTGTTACCTGAAGGAGGTTGTACTTTATACTAACTGAAAAATCAGAGGTCCCTTATCTTAGTTTCAGTGTTGGGTTACAGACACCCAACTTGTGGATTTGAACTTCATACTCTAGACCAGTGGTTTTCAACCAGGGTTCTGCCAGTACAGTCCAGGGGTTCCGCAAGAAGTTAGAAAAATGCTAAAATCGGCAGTAATTTTTAATTCTCCTGTGCAGATATGTGTGCATAAGACAATTAAATTATTGCACAGGGGTTCCTCGAGCCAGTGAAATGTTTCCTTGGGGTTCTGCTCCAGCAAAATGTTTGAAAAGCACTGCTCTAGACAAACATCTGTAGTACAGGGAGGGATTTCCTGAATTCCATTCATTGTCTGTGAAAACTGGTCTCTCTACTAACAACAATACAACTCTTGGATGGGGCTGTTATTTGACAATTTGCATTAAGGAGACATTATCCTGTGTCTGCTCTCTCAATGCCCGTTGCTCTGTGAACTGGTTCTCATTCCTCCTCTCGATCCACCATTTATCCCTGCATGTTGTTGTTGTTCTTCAGACATTTTCATTGTTATAACAACAACCAGTAATTCTAATTATGTGATTGGGTCAATGAGGAATTTACTGATGCACAACTGTTGCCACGGAGCTGCAGGCATTCAGGGCTGGTCCCGTCTTGATCACTGCTTAAAGTATCTAGGGTCTTTGATGCAAGTCAGTGGAATAGGGTTACAATTATTTTTAATTAGCTTTATTTCTTGTAATAATATATATAAGCAGAAAAATAGTAACGAGAATATTTTGACCCCCCCCCCCTTTTTTTTTCATGTTTGGTACTACATTTATCTCTTGAAGCTTGTAAAACCAGTTATCTCCCGGGGTCGAGTTATTTCTTTCAGTTTCCGTCTACCAAATCCACTCACAAGGCTCTGGTCAGCCTGAGGCTATAGTAGAAGACACTTGCCCAAGGTGCCACGCAGTGGAACTGAACCCGTTACCACACAGCCATCCTGCGTTGATGGTTGTCGTTTAATTGATGGTGAAACTGAAGAAACACACTAAAACAACAGTTGACCTCAAGGTCATACAGTGAAGAAATTTACAACTTAGAGTAAAGCTTGAGCAATAACATCTCTTACAGATATGTATTTAGTCAGCCGGCTGGAGATGTGGCAGAGGTGGAAGGACTGAGCTCATGTGACCAGATTTACATTTGTAGACAATTACTAAGTGTGTTGATAAGGTTTCAAGAACAAACAGTCCTTTTAGAATTTTGATTCTGCAGCCACAACAGATACTGTTCCATCAATATGTCACAGATGTGTGTGTGTGTGTGCCTCATCTTTTGTGACAAGGAAGCTAACTGATTTCATCAAATCAAATCAATGCTGGAGAGTATAGACACCACCTTGGTATAATATAGAAAACTTGTCGATTGAAGGATAGCTTTAAATGTTGCTGATTACTTTGGTGAACACACAACACTTGTCATATTAGAATAGGGTTTGTTATACAAAACCTACACAAATAAATGCATCAGTATTTTTAATTCTCAAACCTGGCTTTAATAATAAATTTCAATTTGAGGTTTTTGTCATCAACAGCATCAGTTTAAATAGACATGTTTTTATACATTTAAAACAAAAATATATTGAAATGTAAACGACTTGATAAATAATGAGTGAACACTGTTGCAAACCTTATAAGAAGGTTCTTTTGAGTCCCTGATGTGGATCTTGCCATCCTAGCTACTGTTGCTGCTCCAGTCTCACTGCTCTCTCTCTCTCTCTCTCTTTTACTCTTTACTCTTTTACTTGTTTCAGTCAGTTGACTGCGGCCATGCTGGAGCACCGCCTTTAGTCGAGCAAATCAACCCCAAGACATATTCTTTGTAAGCTCAGTACTTATTCTATCGGTCTCTTTTGCCGAACCGCTAAGTGACAGGGACGTAAACACAATTGTCAAGCAATGCTAGGGGGACACACAATCACACACACATATATATATATATACGACGGGCTTCTTTCAGTTTCCGTCTACCAAATCCACTCACAAGGCATTAGTCGGCCCGGGGCTATAGCAGAAGACACTTGCCCAAGATGCCACGCAGTGGGACTGAACCCGCAACCATGTGGTTGGTTAGCAAGCTACTTACCACATAGCCACTCCTGCGCATATGTGTGCATAAGACAATTAAATTATTGCACAGAGGTTCCTCGAACCAGTGGAATGTTTCCTTGGGGTTTCGCTCCAGCAAAACGTTTGAAAAGCACTGCTCTATGTCAATGATTTCATTGTATATAAGTATTAAGTGTACATAGAATCTATGTCGGTCAAAGTACAGCAATCATAGACCTTGGTTGGGTTGCTGAACCTGTCTCATGACAGTCTCCCTATCATATTTTAAATGGTCACTTGGCAAGTGAATGTGACTACAATTAAGGGTTTGTCCAAAAATGTCATTTTGTTCTTGGCCAGTGGTTTTCAAATTTTCTAATATCTGAACCAGATCCACAGCCTGGGATTTTTTAGGGGTCTGCACCAAAAAAAGGTAAGACAAGTCAAAGAAAAGTTTATTTATAGAGGGGAGACTGTTGGGGATTGCCAGAGGGATGCTTGAAAACTACTGCTCTTGGGTTTCCTCAGCTGTCAGAGGTGGAAGCATTTATTTGCTTAGGGTCTTTCTCTCATTCAGCTTGCTCATAGCCATGTGCTACCTTCTCCAGACTGACGTCCAACTTAGGATTCCAGGGAAAAAATCAAAGATCTTTGTGTTCCTGATTTTAATATGTCTAGTTCTACTCTATATCTGTAAAATTTGGTTTCTGCAAACTGAAAATCTGTGTGAGTTTGGTCGTGAAGAGGTTTCACAGTTGAATAAATCCTGTTTGTTAGCTGCATTGGCCAAATGCAGTTTCTATGTGATTTACTCAAGTTCTTTACTGTGTAAAACCATTGCTGCTGGTTTGGTTGTACACATTGACTCTCCTCATAAGGCTTCCTCTTTGCCAATGTGTCCATGTTGATGACATTTTGGAAAATTGAAGATTTGGTTGCAGTGTCTCAGAATAGATTTCATTCCTTCTGCTCAAAAGCCTTGCTGAGGACATATGTTGCCTTCGTCCTGAGTCGAGTAGGTTCGTAACAGGTGTTATTGGATAGGTGCTCTTTGGAATGATGGTTAAATTCCCATGACACAACCATTGTGGGTAGAAGGAACAATGACTACACTGAAAATATCGAATCATTTACAAAAGCAATAAAGCTATGTAAGAGAAAAAAAAAAAGAAAGCCTGTCCTCGTCAAATTAGATTGCTTTAAAATGCTTAAAATAGTAATAATCTTGGAATTCAATTATATGCAGCTAAAAGTTAATTAGCATGGAGCAAAATGAGTTTGAATAATTAACAGCCAAGTAAACATCATTGATTGCATTATTTCTGCTTCTGGTAGATAAAATTCTCAACAGCTACAGTGAATATTAGAATGTAGTTACTTTTTTACTTGTTTCAGTCATTTGACTGCGGCCATGCTGGAGCACCGCCTTTAATCGAGCAACTCGACCCCGGGACTTATTCTTTTGTAAGCCCAGTATTTATTCTATCGGTCTCTTTTGCCGAACCGCTTAGTAACGGGGACATAAACACACCAGCATCGGTTGTCAAGCAATGCTAGGGGGACAAACACACACACGCATATATATACATATATACGATGGGCTTCTTTTAGTTTCCGTCTACCAAATCCACTCACAAGGCTTTGGTCGGCCTGAGGCTATAGTAGAAGATACTTGCCCAAGGTGCTACGCAGTGGGACTGAACCCGGAACCATGTGGTTGGTAAACGAGCTACTTACCACACAGCCACTCCTGCGCCTATTTGTTGTTTATAAATATTAACCACAATTTGAGGAATATAAATTCAATCTTAATGTTGTCAATAGTTTTGGGTGATTGACTGAATAATGTGATGTTAAATATGACACTACCAAGGCTGGGATGTGAAACCTGTTCTGCAGTGTGGTTGGTTGTGGAATCATCCTGGTTGAGGGTTGCTAAGCTTCTTCTAATGGCCGTGGCTGGTTTGCTATTTTTTGTTTTCTTTCAATTAAAAAGAAAAGAAAGATCGTGTATGTTGAAATGTTTTGGCAGCTTCAGAGAAATAGTTAGCAATTTACTGCATCACTATTTCTGTTTGGGAGGAAAATGCAATTGTCAGCAAATAACAGTTTGAAGATGTATTTTCCACTGCTGTTCATGTGAAACAAGTAGATGGTGCAAGTTGTAGAGCAGCAGGCTACTACTGGGAATTGAGAGAGAGAGAGAGCATTGGTGTTCTCGCTTAAATTCCTGTTGTTTTAAGAAACCTTATACGAAGAAGACAAAGTTTCTGCTGTGAATAAACAGCTTTGTTAAACACTTAGAAGAATGGAGAAGCTGTTTTGTTTCACCTGACTTTGGAATTAATGAATGATTATTAGATGCTTAGTCTGTGGCAGGGTGGTCAAGGAACTTGCTTCTCAACCATGTGGTCTCTGGTTCAACCTCGCTGCATGGCATCTTGTTCAAGTGTCCTTTGCTATAACCCCTGGACCGACCAAATTGAGTGAATTTGGGTGAAAAAAGCCTGATACACTTGCGCACATACGTGTTTTGTGTGCACCCTTGTTTTGACATCACAAGATGGTTGTAAACAGGCATTACTGTCATATAAGCAATGTTCATTTATAATCTGTGGAAAACCTGTCTGGTTATGGGGAGATGTCATCTTGAAAACAGGTGAGAGTTGGCAACAGGAAGGGCATCTGGCTGCATAAAACCAACCTCAACAAATTCCGTCTGATCCATGCAAGCATAGAAAAATGGACGTTGAATGATGGCCATGAAATTCATGTTTCCTTTTCATTATGTCTCAAATTCAGTGCAAAACCCGTGTCGTTCTGATGATTTGGGAACTCTACTAGGTTTTAAATTGGTTTTATTCTTCTGCCAATGGCACTGTGTTCTGTGAGACTTTACCTCAATTGTTGCAATATTCTCTCTATAGAATAATATCTACATAAAAGGTCTTGTTTTTTATTTGCCAAAAGTATGTGTGAGTGTGTTGAGACACGTAATGCAAAGGCCATGGTGAAGCACTCCTGATCATAAGGTGATGCATTAAAATTCCTAGGCTGGGAGGTGTGTCATGTTCTTCGGCAAGGTGTTTCGTTACCCATTACACCTATCTACACTGAAAATGACTAATAGCCAAGTACCAGTGCAACCTGGCCCCTCCCTTTTTCTCACCGTTACATTATCCACACTCCACTGGATTTAAGAATGGGTAGGGTGGGAGAATTGAGAATGTCACCGACTGATTGTGTCGAGAGATACCTAAAACTTGAAAGTAGGTTACAAACTAGCCGGTCATACTAGCACATCTGTATAGAAGTACTTTCTAACTTGGTACCACACTCCTCTCAGTAACAAGAGTTCATGTCACGCAGCTGGTTTTCCTCCTCTTTATCGTTTTCTCTTTTGCCTGCTGAAGTGTTTTTCTTAGTATTATGAGCTATTATTTATACCTACATGTAAGATACATCGTATATATATGTGTGTGTGTGTGTATGTATATATATATCATCATTGTCATCGTTTAACGTCCGTTTTCCATGCTAGCATGGGTTGAATGGTTCGACTGGGGTCTGGGAAGCCAGGAGGCTGCGCCAGATATATATATATATGTATATGTATCTATAAACTCAGGAAGTACGAGATATGAATATATTTAACCACATGATATCCTTAGGGCTATGGCCGTTTTGCAGTCTTCGTGTAGAACTAAGTTCTGTGTGGAATAAAATTGTGTTTACATTAATATGCACACTAGGCATTATACAGTACAATTGTATATCCGCATATCAATGCAAACAAAGAAAGCTGATGAGCGAGCTTTCTTTATTTGCATTTGATTTGTGAATGCACAATAGTATAATGCTAGCATGTAAACATAATTTTATTCCACTCTGAAATGAAAACTTCGAAACAGCTGTAACCTTAAGGATGTCAAATGGTTAAATAAATAATATTCATTTCTTATAATTCCTGACGTTTTATGGTTTATCTACGCCTCATGGAATAATTTCCTCGATCGCATCTTCTGGATTTCAGCTGCATGGATGCTCTGCACTACGCTTCTCGGATCTTTTCCTTTTGAACGGCAGTTTGTAACATAATTTCTAGGTAACTAAAAAATTTTAAACTTCGTATACTCGTAGAATGTGTTTATAAAACATAATTTTCTCTAGGCTTTATTGAGAAAATTCTATAGGTTGTAACATATTTCGTCTAAAATTTCTTGCATTTCGGCAACTTTAACCAATCACTGGCGTCCATTTAGGTAAATAACATTCTGTGCATAATGAATATGTCCCTCGTTTAAGAAACAGATTGGGTTTATTTACATTTGTGAAGAAAAAAGATACCCTTCCACACCCCTAAACCTAGCCCTAACTAACCCTAAAAGAGATTGAAATGCAATGGATCGATACTAGGGTTATAATTATGGGTGACAATTTCATACGACACCGCTATAAAAAACTTAGTGGTGTCGTATGAAATTGTCACCCATAATTATAACCCTAGTATCGATCCTAGTTAGGGGTGGGGCAAGGGTATCTTTTTTCTTGGACGCCAGTGGTTGGTTAAAGTTGGCGAAATGCAAGAAATTTTAGACGAAATATGTTACAACCTATAGAATTTTCTCAATAAAGCCAAGAGAAAATTATGTTTTATAAACACATTCTACCAGTATATGAAGTTTAACATTTTTTAGTTACCTAGAAATTATGTTACAAACTGCCGTTCAAAAGGAAAAGATCCCACAACATCGTTGGCCAGTAGGTCCGAAGTCTGAAAGATACATTAATCTTGAACTTGAAACTCAATTGATCAATAGTCAGGTTGATATTTAGGAGGTTCTCACCTGTGTAATTTATACATTACCAAAAAAACTGCATCAAACCAACAGTCATTTAACCTGCTAGAAAGAGCAGTTGAATTTCCTGAAATTTCATCTTACTGTTTTAAATAAAGAAAGGTTACATTAGCCATGAAAAAAAAAATGGTACAGTGGTGACGGTGATGCCTTTGATTGTAGATCTTTTCAATTACGCCTGGCATTAGCCGAAATGAATCCAACAGCTTAGTGGTGTCTTCATTTAATCTACTGAATTCAAGAAGAAAGACTTCCAAATGTAGTAGATTAAATGAAACACAACAGATATGTTGAGAGATTTTATTCTTCTCACGGGTTGATCTGTAATTCTTTTTTTTTTTTTAAAGTATTCCGAAAATCCGAGAGAATTTCTTTGCGGAAAGAATTTTTAAAAACTTAAACGCTTCTACCCCCCCCCCAACACCCGCCTCTGCTCTCTTGACTTTCTTGACATTTAAATACTTCCTCTTTTCATCTTTCCTTCCTTCCTAAGTCCATCATTAGGAAGTCCGTATATACATATATATATATATATATAGAGAGAGAGAGAGAGAGATCTGTATTTCGTTTGAACATATTTTACATTCACCCAATACGCTGCTTCCTTTCTCTCTTTCTTTTTCTTCCTCCTACTCACGCCCATCAAATTCTTTCCCCCCCCCCCCCACACTTAACTCCACCTTCTCCCCCCTCTCTTTCTCTCTCTCTCTGTCTATCGGAAAGTATAACATCACTTTTACTCTTCACAGGTCGTTGTCATCATCAGCGCCCTCTGTCCATAGAAGAAAACGAAAAGTTCATTTTCGTTCCTTCATGCCTCTCCTTTGCAAATTCTGTAGTTACAGTGTCTGTGATGACAGTGAGGGCCAATTAAGGAGTGGAGGTCATCATACTTAAATGGTGGGTTGTCATGAGGAATTCTGTATTCCTCTTTTGTGTGCAAAGCGGGTTTAGATCAGCCACGGTTTTTGTCTCCACCATCTTCATCACATTTTCCCGGGACAAACAGTTTGATGTTTATGTACTCCCATCTCTCTATTTTAAGATGCACTAAACAAGGGCCCCTTTTGCACGCAGCCCTATGTCTCAAGTAGGGACAAACTGATAGTACAGTAGATCGTTAGGAACACGATCTCTGTCTATGCACACACGTGACCATTCCATCGCAACCAACGCTCCCTGAACATTGTATGAATATGTATGTGTGTGTGTGTGTGTATATATATATATATATAAATAATAACTCTTACTCTTTACTCTTTTACTTGTTTCAGTCATTTGACTGCGGCCATGCTGGAGCACCGCCTTTAGTTGAGCAAATCGACCCCTGGACTTATTCTTTGTAAGCCCAGTACTTATTCTATTGGTCTCTTTTGCCGAACCGTAAAATTAATTAATTAAGAATTAATCAATAATTTCACCAAGCAGAATTCGGCATGAAAAAAGGACCATTTCATGGTAAACATAAGTAATACTTAATAAATTAAGTAGAAGAAATAGCTAACGTTTTTTGGCTGCTATTTCTAAATTTCGGTATGTGGTAAAGAAAATCTTTGCTGAACCCTATTTATTAAGTATATATATATATATATATATATATTATATATATATATATATATAGGATCATTTGTAGAAATTCATAAATCCGCAGAAGCACCACACGTAGAGCAGTTTTACCCTCCTACAATATATATATATATAGTCACTATGAGGATATTTAGACCTCTTGTAGGGATATTTTTTATCCAAGATACACTGGTTTAGTATATTGTATTTTGAAGAGATATTTCTCCAAGAAATATATTGAATATGAAGGCGGCAAGCTGGCAGAATCGTTAGCACACCGGGCGAAATGCTTAGCGGTATTTCGTCTGTCGCTACGTTCTGAGTTCAAATTCCACCGAGGTCGACTTTGCCTTTCATCCTTTCGGGGTCGATTAAGTAAGTACCAGTTACGCACTGGGGTCGATATAATCGACTTAATCCGTTTGTCTGTCCTTGTTTGTCCCCTCTATGTTTAGCCCCTTGTGGGTAGTAAAGAAATAGGTATTTCGTCTGTCGCTACGTTCTGAGTTCAAATTCCGCCGAGGTCGACTTTGCCTTTCATCCTTTCGGGGTCGATAAATTAACCACCAGTTACGCACTGGGGTCGATATAATCGACTTGATCCGTTTGTCAGTCCTTGTTTGTCCCCTCTGTGTTTAGCCCCTTGTGGGTAGTAAAGAAATAGGTATTTCGTCTGTCTTTATGTTCTGAGTTCAAATTCCGCCGAGGTTGACTTTGCCTTTTATCCTTTCGGTGTTGCGTACTGGAATTTATCTGATCGACTGGCTCCCTCCCCCAAAATTTTGGGCCTAGTGTCTAGAGTAGAAAAGAATATTATAATGGAGTAGGCCTGTCTATGGGGTTACCCTGGGTTTCTCGCTCATTAGGAGTTTAGCTTAACGGCGTATCTTCAGGCCCCAAACACTGCTGGCCTGTAACCTCATTAAAATAAGGAGAAAGTCTTGTTTTTAAGGGTAAAACCCTGGGCGATTATCTCCCTTTGCCATAGTCCAGCGATATTCGGCCGCACTGCCATCTTGCGGTCACTAAAGCACCGCGAAGGTAAATGATTGTCTCCCTTCGGCTTTGGATATTGGTTTCCGGCTGTGGTGCCGCCGTGCGGATTCCAAAAGGCCAGTAGGAATTTTCTAAAATGCACGGCCTGGAAATCTCCGTCCTGCAGTTCATGATTCTCCCAGGTACGAACGAGTCTTTAAGGATCCTCGTACGTTCAGCAATGCATAACTTGCACCGTTTCGTCCCGTTTATGTAGGGGCTTGAGTTCTCGAGTGTTTTCCATGCGATCGAGTATGGAATATATATGTGTGTGTGTGTGTGTGTGTGTACGTGTAATAATTATATTCAGGTATACACCTCGTAGTTTGCCGTTTAAAGCCCGTTCACAATATTCAGCTACCTGATGTCGACAACAGAATGGAAGTATACACCACTGGATTTAGTCCAGGAGTTCCTTTGTGTCCGTAGAGTTTATAAAGATATGAGAAAAAAAATGCAACTCACCAGACTTTATTCTTTATGTGAATAAAGGATCTCATCAATTCCATTTTCTTTCTTTCATATATATATATATTATATTAAATTAGAGATAATCTAATTCCCTGTAAGTTTGGATTTATTCCCTAATATTATATATATATATAAACATGAAAACACAAAGAGAAAACACAACAACGCGAGGACGTGGAACAAGTATAGTATTATTGGACGCTCAGGAAAGAAGGAGGGTTTAACGTTTCGAGCGGAGCTCTTCGTCAGAAACATAGGAAAAGGAAAGATCCAGAGAAGGGAAGACGGAAGAAAAAAATCGCCAACAGTACACACGCGGTCACATTTAAGTTTCTCTCAGATCTACCGTAGATCGCCCAATATAGGAAAGTGTTGAAGATACAAGTTTGATTCATCCTCATTTTACGTGCTCAGTGTAAAGTTTTTGCTCCCGAAACTCTGTCGGAGAATTTAGCCATCACAATAGCTACGATTCTGAATTGCGAATTAAAC
This sequence comes from Octopus sinensis, assembly GCF_006345805.1. NCBI lineage: Eukaryota > Metazoa > Mollusca > Cephalopoda > Octopoda > Octopodidae > Octopus > Octopus sinensis. The sequence continues at coordinate 17,134,050 of NC_043019.1, read as the reverse complement.
TCGACTTCAAGCGATAAATTATTGGTCTGATTGAAGCCAGAATATGGAAAGTTCTTTCCTTCTCTGAGTGTAGAGTCGTTAACAGAAATAAAGGAAGGTGGACAGTGTCTTGAGATATATCAGTGGGTTTCCTTTATGCTAATGATTAGAGCAAACTGTGAGCATGCTTCTAAATAAATAAACCCAATCTGTTTCTTAAAAGAGGGACATATTCATAAGGCACAGAATGTTTTCACCTCAATAGACGTCATTGATTGGTTGAAATTCCAGAAATTGAAAAAAAACACATATCTTACAAACTATAGAATTTTCTCAATAAAGCCAAGAGTATAAGGTGTTTTATGAACACATTCTACCAGTATACGAAGTTTAAAAGTGTTTAGTTACGTGGAAATTATTTTTAAAAACTGCCGTTCAAACCGAAAAGATCCCCTCTCTCATATGGCCGTAGATTTTACTCAGCAACTTCAATGAACAGTCAACTCTCTGTTATAACTTGAAGAGTTCACTTCAACAGACGAGAAATCAACGAAATCGAGGTGTATCACAGAAAATATGGTATCAATAATAAAGCGATTTTATGGAGAGATACATGCGATCAATTATCACCTTTAATCTAACAACCTCAGTCTGACCAAAACACCTGAACCGATAATGGTGAAAGGGGATATTTCATTGAAGTTGTTGCAATCACTGTAGCCGCTCTTCTTCTCGAACAGGGTGATATGCGGTGTGTGTTGGACTCTTGGGCATTTAAAGAGGGAGGAACCTATCCTTCTCCGGGTCAGTCCAGGAGCGTATTTCTTCTTGGAGAGAGAGAGAGAGAGAGAGAGAGAGAGAGAGAAAGACAGACAGAGAAATGCTATTTTATTTATCGACCTTCAAAGAAATGAAAGACGAAGTTGACGTTGGTGGAATTCGAACCTGAAGGCAGGGAGCTGGAACGAATACTACAAGTTATTCTTATACGATGCTCCAACGATTCTGTCAATTCGCCTTATGTACGTATGTATGTGTTTGTGTATGTATGTGTTTGCGTGCACGTACACACATACATACATACATACATACATACATACATACATACATACATACATACATACATACATACATACATACATACATACATACATACCTACATGTATGTATGTATGTGTGTGTGTGTGTCTATGTATGTATTACTTTTATATGTTTCAACCCTAAGTCTGTGGCCATGCTGAAGTAATCAGGGACGTCTCTCCATACGTATAATGGAATAGACGTTTAATTTGCGTTCGTCTATTCATATTTGTATATATAACAGAAACACAAATAAAGGAGAAGCAATGCGCCCGCGCATGTCAAATCCTATTATGGAGAGGTATTGAAATCCAAATAAATTCTGTAACACAGATAAAAGCTATTGTTTCCGAAGCGAAGTGCGGCCCGCGAGACTTTCTGGATGGCATGCCTAGCGAAAAATTACTTTGGATTTGTTTTAGTAATGCAGCCTGCCTGATGATAAACCATGTCCCATGCGGCCCGCTTCTCAAAAAAAGGGGAACTTTTCTGTTGATTTTCGTTTAACAAATGGGTAACATTCCGGTCTAAAACCCCGGGCAACGTCGGGAATCCCAGATTTTTTTTCGTTAATTTTCTATTTTTAACGATACAAAAACTGTTCATTGAGTATTTTATTCATGTTACTTATTCATTTTTTATTTTTTTCAATTATTCCTTCCGACAGCGATAACATAACTGTCCTTAAGACAGTGGGACCATTTAATCGTTACGAAAAAAATTAAATCCTCTTTACAAAATGTCTTTGAGTCCTAACTGAAAGAAATCATTGCATTTTATGTGGAACCTTTATATCGAAGACAAAGCAAATGAATTAATAATAATAATAATAATAATAATAATAATAATAAATCCATTTTCGACGCATATATTCTTTAAGACAGAGACAGACAGACGGATAGATAGATAGATAGATAGATAGATAGATAGATAGATAGATAGATAGATAGATAGATAGATAGCTAGATGGATAGATGGATAGATGGATAGATAGATAGATAGATATATAGATAGATAGATAGATAGATAGATAGATAGATGGGTAGATAGATAGATAGATAGATGGGTAGATAGATAGATAGATAGGTAAATAGATAGATAGATAGATAGATAGATAGATAGATAGATAGATAGATGGGTAGATAGATAGATAGATAGATGGGTAGATAGATAGATAGATAGATGGGTAGATAGATAGATAGATAGATAGGTAAATAGATAGATAGATAGATAGATGGGTAGATAGATAGATAGATGGGTAGATAGATAGATAGATAGATAGAAGATAGATAGATAGATAGATAGATAATAGATAGATAGATAGATAGATAGATGGGTAGATAGATAGATAGATAGATGGGTAGATAGATAGATAGATAGATAGATAGGTAATAGATAGATAGATAGATAGATGGTAGATAGATAGATAGAGGGTAGATAGATAGATAGATAGATAGATAGATAGATAGATAGATAGATAGATAGATAGATAGATAGATAGAGATAGATAGATAGATAGTGATAGATAGATAAAGATAGATATATAGTTATGTGGGAGGAGGGAGCTGTTGTAGTTGTGCAGGGATAGACAAGACAAAGAAAAGAAGGAGGACAGAAGGTGGAGATAAGCGACAGTTATTGGAGCGTGGGAATATGATAGCACTCTTTCAACAATTCATAGAATTTTCAGCTGCTGGCAGCCTTCCAAAATTAGTAATGTTTGAGGTGAAGGAGAACACTTGTCTCCTTGATGGCTTCGTCACAAAATAGCTGTTATTCAGTGGGCCAGCAATTTTCGTTTCTACTAACTTCTTTGATTTTTTAAAACATACTTTTATTTTTCTTCTCCGAAATCACGCATGCTAGACAGGAAATTAATTGCCGAGGTGATTAGAGTCTGCGTTTTAGATTTAAGAAGAATTTTACTGATATTAGTTTCGGTTTAAGTTAAAACTGTTTTTGCTGAATATAAATTTTGTCTTCTTGAAGAGAAGAAACATAAATTTTATTTCATTTCTTCTCCTTGTAAGAGAAGAAATTGTTTTCACCAATTTAAAATATTCAGGAATTAAATGGTTTTTGTTGTTGTTTTCAAAAGGTTCGGATTACACGCTTGCAGCACAAAATCACTCGGTTTGAACGTCTTATGTCATAATTGCGTCTGGTGTTATGCAAAGAGGGGTTGAAAGGAAAGTTTTAAGAACCCGGCTTTGCATTTCTTTTGTTCCAGTGTATCAAGTCTACTGCTGATGGGAGGAGAGAGGATTCAAGGCTTGTTATTGCTGAGAGAACAATTCTGGGGTTAAATGCCACATTCCAGTCTTCGTTTTTAAGTAATTTATAGCCAGCCGGCCGGCCGGCCTGCGGCGTGTGTGGTGTGTGTGTGTGTGTGTGTGTGTGTGTGTGCGTGTGTGTGTGTGCGCGCGCGCGTGCGTGTGTGTGTGTGTGATGAGGGGGTGTATTTACGAGCTTATCTCTGGTGTGTGCGCTGCCATTCGGCTTGACATTAAAGCAATGTGTCTGCTACGAATCAATATTTATATTTGTGTCTCCCAAGTTTCAGGTTACACCACAGCCTTCGCCGTTCTGCTCAGCACATTTTTATGACATTATTTATTTATTTATTTATTACATATCCACCGCCATTGCTGCTCTCCTCGCGTAGACAAAAGCAGTTTATGTCTTGGTGTGTTTTATCTACTTTGTCTCTTCCCTGCTGATTAATTAAACTTGAGTTTTCGCTAACTTTATCAATGTTTTGTCATAGTAGATCCTTGTCTATGGTACTCAAACCATTTTCACATTTAAGGAGCCACTCACGGTTCCATTGTTCCAGAAATGCCAATCTGAGTGTCATTACTGCACATTCCAACTGATTTCTTTATTGGCCCACAAGGAGCTAAACATAGAGGGGACAAACAAAGACAGACAAAGGAATTAAGTCGATTAGATCGACCCCAGTGCGTAACTGGTTCTTATTTAATCGACCCCGAAAGGATGAAAGGCAAAGTCGACCTCGGCGGAATTTGAACTTAGAACATAACGGCAGGCGAAATACGGCTACGCATTTCGCCCGGCACGCTAACGGTTCTGCCAGCTCGCCGCCTTACTCCACATTCTAACTTGCGTTGGTTGTGTTTGGGGGTCGGGGCTGTATAGCCAGAGTCCGCATATGTTCTACCTTCACCATTCCCCAGTCTGTTATACCTGATAGTTGTAACGCCACAAGGTCAGCTCTCATCCAAGTAGTCCGATAAACACCCGACGCATAGATCCAGTTACACCCGAGGACCAGACTGACCCGTGGTAATGGATTATGGGATTGCAGTGTGACAGTCTGGGTATTTTGCATACACTTCACTCTCCAGTCTATTTTTGTGCATCCCTTAACCTGGGTAGGGGTCGCAGTGAAGACGGGGCGATGGGAACTCAGTCAAAGCGCGGCAATTACTGCCTTTCAGCCTTTTCTTTCTATCTTCGATATCGTTAGTGCGTCAGACAAAATGCTCAACTACATTTCTTCCGCTTCATTACGCCATGAGTTCAACTACCACTGAGGTCGACTTTGCCTTTCATCATTTTGGGATCGATGTAAGCGACGTACTCTCTCTCCCTCTCTTTAAAATTACTGGTCTTGTGCTGAAATTTGAAATACGGGTATCAGCCAACTCCGTCGTGAAGATCGCCCCACCACCTTCCTTTGTTCGTGAAAGGCAGATATTTTTTTCTGTCTGGTGGTTATAGCGAAAGAGATTGAGTGGTGGACGAGAGTGAAAGGACAGACACTTTGCTATCTGCCCAAGACCTCATTCGACTTTTTCAAGTTCCAGTTGGAAAGGGAGGTACCTGGACCCCACCCTACCGACATCTCATTGTCCAACTATCTGGAGTTACTAAAAAAACATGCGCCTGTTGGTTGAAAAGTACAGAAAAGAGAAGCACATTTGCCATGGTACTCCTTGTGTGCAGAGTAACTCGGGATCGGTGGGGTTCCTTGGTCGCCCCTGGGTGGTGTTTTACCCCATGAAGAAATTTGGTTGTTGCAATTTCCTTGTTATTGTTATACATTTTTTATGTAAGTTTCCACTGTCATTTGTCTTTGTTATTTTTTTTTTTGTGATCCTTGTGGCCAATAAGGAAAAGCACCTCTAGATTGAGGGCAGATGAAGAGGAGGTCAGGGCGATCGTGGTTTTTGTAGGGTTTCCACCAGCAGCCCTTGGAAAAAGTCTCCTTCTTTTGAATATTTTACATGTTAGAATTTTCATTGTTATTCTTTGTTTATACGTTCTAATCCCGCTCATAGAGTGGGATTGTATTGTATTGTCCCATAACCGTCCCCAATCCTTGTATACGAACCCTCAGTGGTTAATGAAGAAAGGATTCTTCTTCTTCTTCTTCTTCTTCTTCTTCTTCTTCTTCTTCTTCTTCTTCTTCTTCTTCTTCTTCTTCTCATTATTATTATTATTATTATTATTATTATTATTATTATTATTATTGTTGTTGTTGTTGTTGTTGTTGTTGTTGTTGTTAAGGCGGCCAGCTGGAAGAATCGTTAGCACGGCATTTTCGTCCGACTCGACGTTCTACGTTCAAATTCCGCGGATGGTCAATAAATATAAGTACCAGTTGAGTACTGGGGTCAATGTAACCGACTTACCCCTCCTCCGAAATTGCTGGCCTTGTGCTAAAATGTGAAACCATTATTATAATCAAATGTGCCGCCGCCACATTTGATGATAGGTGATAGGGATTGTCTCGTACCATAATGTTTGGGGCTGTCGATGTAACAACTATTTTGTGTTAATGTGTTTTCTTTAATGTTAGTCCAAATTGGGTGACCGAGAAAGTGTTCTGGCGATGTAGTAGAGGTAGGCGTTTGGCTATTTGGAGATAACTTTTCATAGAATGATAGGAACTTGAAAATTACATAAACACAATAAAGTATTCAAATATGCTTCGGCGACACGCCATATCCCTGGCATAATCCAGACGGTCCTTGATTTCTAGTTTTTTCTGTTTCGTTTGTGTAGGCGGTCTGTAGGTGTGATCAATGTGAAACCTGTTTTGGTGGATGTGTGGTTTAGTGTTTTGTGTAAGCTGTCTGTCGTTTATTACAGTTTGTCATACAGAAAGAAAAAAATACCCAAGCCATGATAAATCTAATGCATTGTTTTGTACGTCATTGTAAGTCGTTGATTTCTGTTGCTTAAATGTCGTCGTAACAGTGAGTAATCGAATATGACTTGGCTTTCTTTAATACGTCGACTTCTATGATATATTGTGAATACTGTGTGTGTGTGTGTGTGTGTGTGTGTGTGTGTGTGTGTGTGTGTGTGGTGTGTGTGTGTGTGTGTGCGTGCGTGCGTGCGTGCGTGTATGTATTATGTTTATGAGTAATGGTGTATGAGTGTAATTGTTGCTTGTATTTCGTATCGTCTGGTGGTTCGAAGGAAGACTGGCTGAGAATTTGGTGCATTTATTGTTGTGGGAAAAAGATTTCGAGTGATTTAAAATAAAGTTGCAAGAGTTATTACCGTATGAGCCAATATGTACGTTTTGTAGTGTTGTGACTAGTTTGTGTTGGTAACGACTGAAACTAGTGAGCGAGAAGACGGGTCCTCGTGGGTAAGTCCCCAGTTCTGTCCACAACTTATGCTTGGCAACCAGGCAACGTTTCTGGTTTAGGAAATGTTCAAGGAAATCCACCCCAAACAATGTCAGATTTCCCCATGATCTCTGATCAGCCTAGTGCGCTTCTGACTAGGTGTCAGAAGACGTGACCCCCACCGAACAGAAACCTTCGTCATGCCAAGTTCATTGCGCAGAATATAAGTACCTGCCTCCTCCGAAATTGCTGGCCTTGTGCTAAAATGTGAAACCATTATTAATTATTATGAAAGCGGCGAACTGGCAGAATCGTCAACACGTTGGACAAAAGGCTTAGCAGTATTTCGTTCGAGTTTATGTTCTTCTGAGTTTAGGATACGCTAATAGCATTGGATATTTGATTCATAGTCAATAACCCATCATCCATCACCATGTGGTGAACACGATCAATGTTTTCCTCGGTGGTGGCAGTTGCAGGACGGCAACACCTTTGGACATCTTCAAGAGTCTCCTTTCCCAAATTGCCCGATTTTATACTGTTGATAAAGCTGGAGTGCAATCCCTTAGTGTAACAACCATGTCAACATGAATGTCTTTGGGGGCTAAACCCTTTTTTCTGCAGGTACTTGATAACAGCACGTTGCCAAATTTTATCCATTTTGAAGAGAAATCACTACTAGTTACTTTTGAAATCTTCTCTAAGCAGTCAGACGTCAGTTTACCTGGAAAGAAACAATGCAGTTATTAATAAGAAGGGTTGAAACTAATTCTTGCAAGATTTCACAGCTTTAGCATAAACCCTTCAGAGTCAGTCAACGAACGTTTCAGCCCCCCCCCTTCGGATACGAGGAGCTTGTTTGTCGAAAATTCCCAGCAGAAACCAAGACAACAGCTTAAGGACAGTATGAAGTCCTTGTTGAGGGCATGTGATATATGAAGGTCAATTAGGAAAGCAATGCTTGTCATCGCCACCAATGGAGGGAACAAATAAAGAAAGGAACGGATATTTTTAAAGAAAGATGCATTTTCATGCTGAACTTGGGCAAACTGCCTGAAAATACCAGCGGAGTGAATGGAGCAGTGGCGGATCGTGTATAGGCACTGCGGAACTGCAGTCCCCCCCTATTTCCACTCGATAACATTCAATATAATGAGTTCTTTTTTCTTTAATTCTTTCTTTATACTTGTACATTATATAATCCTTGAGCTTAATGTAACCATCCCCTAGTTTATGAAAAAAAAATACAAAAATTTATGAAAAAAATACAGTTCTAGCAACGAACTGTTTGGCTGTTGTGCACATGCTCACATGTTCGGGATATGATGCTGCATGCTAGGGAGATAGAGCACTGTGGTTCATGCAGTGCCGACCCCAGTCTGCTGGTGAAAGCTTTTGTTTCTTTTTGACTCCGCCTGTGTTGTGCTTAAAAACGTGTTTATATTCCTGAATGTGATAAAGTGTTGAATTAGATTATTATCCTGCTTCCAGCTTCAGTGTTGCGGCTAGGATTTGAAAAATAGGGCACATTCCACCCACCCCGCCTTATTTTGTGATTAGGGAGGGGACTGAAAAACAAGGGGGAATTCGCGGCGGTGTTCAGTGAACAAATTAAACACACAACCCGGCAGTGGCTAAAACGCAAACCGATCAAGTTTATGTATAAATTTTCTTTTTATATGTTGCTTTCCTTTTACACAATATTAAAACAACGGCTAGAAATTTTCTAAAGCGGCACCCCCACAAATATTATCTACGTGCCGCCACTGGAATGGAAGAAGTTTAGTCTGCAATATGTGCAAACGTGTGTGTTTATTGGGCTCGTTAGTTATGGACGGATCCACAAGTGTAAGGTACAAATTTGCTTCAGTGTTCAATGTTCCTATTGGTAAAATAATGGTCTTCTACGGTCACAAGCGGACAGCTACTTTTTAAAAAATATAATCTTTATCTCATATATTTTACTTGATTCCTACGGCCATGCTGCAGCAGGACCTTGAAGAATTTTAGTCGAACGAATCGACACAAGTACTTACTTTTTAAAAAAGCCTGGTACTTACTCTATCGGTATCTTTTGCCGAACCGCTAGGCTACGGGGACATAAACACACCAACACCGGTTGTTAGTCGGTGGTGACACAAAGATATTCATATGCAAGTATGTATGTATGTATGTATGTATGTATGTATGTATGTATGCATGCATGCATGTATGTATGCATGCATGTATGTATGTATGTATGTATGTATGTATGTATGTATGTATGTATGCATGTATGTATGTATGTATGTATGTATGTATACGATAGGCTTCTTTCAGTTTCCGTCTACCAAATCTACTCATAAGGCTTTGGTTGGCCCGGTGCTATAGTAGGAGCCTCTTGCCCAAAGTGTCACGCAGAGGGACTGAACCCGGAACCACATGGCTGGTAAGCAAACTTTACCACACAGCCACGCCTACGCCTATAACGTGTGTGTGTGTGTGTGTGTCTACGTGTATGTCTGTATGCATCTGTATGTATACACACACATACAGAGTTTAAATCATATACGTTGCCGGATATCGTATTTCCCGCTGTATTTTCAAATAATCTACAATGAATGTTTGATATCGATATCCTGATACTTTTTCAGTCGAGGGATTAATTCTGTCGTAAAAAAAATAAAACAAAACTTGACTTTAAAATTCTCTGGCGACATTCTTATCTCGCCATCAACTGGCTTCATTAGCCTCGGTCTATCATTTGGTACCAAAGTCTGCTGCTCCCTTTGCGAACCATTTCGTCGAGAGGGGAGATTCTCTTCCCCACAAAAATAACATCGTGCCTAATCAAAAGAAATGGAATGTTTAGAAATTCTTAAATCGTTTAAATGAAACTAATTCTATATCGCGTGCATATATATATATATATATATATATATATATATATATATATATATATATATATATATATATATATAATATATATATATATAGAGAGAGAGAGAGAGAGAGAGAGAGATTTATATATGCATACTTGTATATATATATATATATATATATATATATATATATATATATATATATATAATATATATATATATATATATATATATATATATATGTATGTGTGTATATACGTACACACAGATATATGTATGTATGTATGTATGTATGTATGTATGTATGTATGTATGTCAGACTAGTGTCAATTACTGCGTCATCCGCAATCGCCCCACAGTTTAGAATGTCAGAAAAATGCTCAATGCGGTCACCTGTGATTTCTGTTGATTTAATAATTAAGGTGGCGCCCACCTAGGAAAGCAAAGGAATCTATGCAGAACTCTTTGGCCCATAAGCTTGCTTCGTAAGATGATAGAGCCTCTTGCTGTCACTTGCATCGACATCAGCTTGAGTATCACAAGCAAGGCTTCCCCCATCACGTGTTCTGCATCTTCCTAAGTAATCACAGCAATAAAGATTTTATATTTTTATTATGGGAGAATGTTCGTTTCTGCTGCACGACTGATAGACACTGTGGGCATTGCACTTTGCGGGCAGAACTCTCTCATTTTCGCCAAACCAGTCCTTATGACTGATTGCAGCATATCTCAGTGTTTCAGCAGCGCATTGGAAACTCTAGTCTCGAAACTTCTCTCTCAGGTTGTATTATCTTCGATGCTGGATAAACGATTCTGTAGCTCTCCCCTCACACTAGGATCATATATCTTACCGACATTTAGGCGCCGAGAAATCCCAGCTGGCTCTTTTCTCTCTTTCCCCCTAATTATTATTCGGAATTTTGCTCGCGCCAAGCAATGGTCTGTCAAACCCTCCGATCTATTACAAATATCATAGATATCAGAATGACAATATAATCCAACGATACCAAACTTTTGACCCCGGGTGCATCCATGTTGTGTGATCACTTTTGTGCGTGAGATCATTGCTGTTCATCTTTTCTATGCCCTGTTCCAATCCTGGAACTGAAATCCTTCAGTAGAATGATTTTGTCGGACTTGGAAATTTTCCTGAGTACAACTCTCAGCTGGTCATAGAAAGTTGTTTTATATTCATCAGAACTGGTCAGAGTAGGGGCATCGGCACTTAGTATAACAATAGAATAACGCCTATCTTTGTGTCATCTCTGCGTCATTGTGCCATTGATATGGCGCAGAGTTAGATCAATGACTGATTTATAGGGATAGGAATCTCCTCCAACTTCTTCAGGATTTCAAATCGAACAGCAAAACCAATGCCAACCTCCCTGCACTCCTCTTCTGGTTTCCCTTCCAGAAAATGTTGTAGCCACCTCCAATCTCCTCAAGCTGACCATTACTTTCCAAACGAATCTCTAAAAGAGCAGACTATGTCTATTTTGTAGCGGTTCAGTTCACGAGCAATATCTCTTTAAGTGCAGTATGTCTTCCAGATCTCACAGAGTCCGCACGTACATTCCAACATGAAATATTTATATTCCATCCAGATTTTCTTTGTTTTTCGCGCGCAAAGTGGACATCCGTCATTCACACTAAACTGACCAGATAGAGAAACGCAATGTTCAGTTCACCTTTTCTAGAACCTTCCCGGTCTCCAGGCGAGCGGTGCCCTCCTCAAATAGAGCTGCTCAGATACCCACGCAACAACCGAATCCCATTGCTGTCTTGGACAATAAGAAAACGAATTTATATCTAACATGCGCAGCCCACATGTAGGTTGCTGGTTTCGTGCTTTTAACTCATCCGGTGTGCATGCTTCACCATCTTCCCATCGCTGCAGGAATTTCAAATAAGAAAAAAATGTATAATTAAAAATCAAGCAGCAATGCCATTAAAATTGCCAGCAATGTTTGTGCAAATTGCTGGGTACAATAAGGCTTGCATGACACCTCGCAGGCCCTCTCCATCCTCTTGATATGATCCAGAGACAAGCCGGGGCAAGATATCCAGTGCTAATATGGATCACAGGCTCAGGAATGTGGGAATGCCATGATGTCAGACGCAAGGAAAATCTTCCAAAAATGTTCAGTGCCATTCCCTGCATATCCGATTTTATACAGGGCGGGGAAGAGAGGACGGACGTTTTTGAAATAGCTATTACTCAGCCCCAGTGGGGAGGGACATATGCCCGACAGGTACCATTCGGTCCATGGTGTCTTAGCATTGTTTTTTCTTTTCAGGTGAAGCCATAGTGCTGTGGACGATAGAACATCGCGCATTTGCCTCCGACAGTTACGTGGAGAATAAGGAGTCTGTCATAGCAGCTCAGCGTGAGTTTCGGCGCCACTTCAACATTTACCGAAATCAGGCTGTTCCCACCCGCAACACAATCTTACATTAGGGGAATGCACTTCGTACACGAGGTACACTAATGAACAGGAGACTGGAAAATGTGGAACGCGTCAGTCAAGCTTTGAACGGAATTCGAATCGCTCTGCTCGGAGATATTCCACTGAACCTGGCATCGGTAATTGATCGGCAAGGTGTATTTTGCATGAAGACCTGCATTTGCACCCGTACAAATTGGTCATTCGGCAATAGTTGAAACCATGGGACTATGCACAGCAAGTTAACTTCGCAAGTCAGATAAAAACAATTTTTGAGGTAAATGATGACCTCATTTTGTTAATGAGTGATGAAGCTCATTTTCATTTCATTGTCATGTTGAATCAACAGAACTGTCGTTACTGGGTTCTTGAAAATCTGCGAGAACTGCACGAAAGACCACTGCACAGCCCAAAAGTGGCGGTCTGGTGTGCTGTTGGGAAAGCTGCCATCATTGGTCCTTACTTTTTCGAAGACAGTAATGGAAATGCAGTTACTGTGAACTCCGAGCGTTACATCGAGATGATAAACAACTTGTTTGTGCCTGAAGTATGACAAAAACGTATGCCTATGTGGCATGCGTGGTTTCGGCAGGATGGGGCAACGGCCCACACAGCCAGAACATCAATGGACGTTCTTTGCCCTCAGAAGCAGCATGGTGTCTCTTCCGCATCTACCCTATTCACCAGATTTAGCGTAATTCCATCTCTTCCCTAAGATGAAAACGCAGCTCAAAGGTTGCCGTTTTGACACTGTTGCGAGATCGAGAGCGAATCGCAGAAGGTCCACGACCTTCTTACGGAAAACGAGTGATAGGGACTGGTGTGTTGCTGCGCAAGGTGACTACTTCGAAGGAGACGATGTGAAAACTTAGGTAAATAAGTTATTCTTTATCAAACATAACTAATCCTGACATTTTTTGATGCCACCTATTAACGTAGATCAGACAAAGCTCCCCCCTCCCCCACCCCAGAATAATGGCCACCGTTAAACAATGGCAGTAATTGAGAAGTGAGCTAAGTTCCTTAGATCTAATGTTTTTATATTTATTTCCCCTCTTCTCATTTCGTTCTTCTCCATCCATCGCCTCTTCTCAAAGGAACCATAAGATTTACCACAAAAGTATTTATACAGTTCTATAGTTTTAAAGCGTTTTACATTGAATATGTTAACCCTCCCTAATTACTGATACTCAATCACAGTTAACTTCAGGGATTAAATTATAAACACAAAAAAGAAAAAAATCAATTTTGCTGACTTTTAACGCCCTCACCTTCTTAATAATTTCGTCATTACTATTTTGGTAAATGTGGAGGCGCGTGGCTTAGGTGTTAGGGTGTCGCTGAGTGGTTATGGTGTTGGACTCATGATCGTAAGATTGTAGTTTCGATTCCTGGACTGTGCGTGCGTTGTGTTCTTGAGCAAAATACTTCATTTGACGTTGCTCCAGTTCACTCAGCTGTCAAAAATGAGTAACCCTGCATTAAATGCATACTGAATGCTTCAAACTACAAAACACATGTTGTTTACAAATATTGACAACTGGTGCTATTTTCAGGATGCTGACGACAAGATGTGCAATCAGGGACAAAATGACAGCTTCCAAATCCTGTTTCCTAACTTGGTGAAAATGATCAAACTTTAAACCTCTATAACTTTTTAAAAACATTTTTCTGGAAAAAGTGAAATAACTCCAGCAATTCAGCTTGGGAAAGTATATTAATGTGCCAAATTTTAAAATTTTCGATAAACTTTAATTTTTGAAATGCCAAACCAACTAGATCCCTCTGCGGAATTTGAACTCAGAACGAAAACACGGACGAAATGCTTAGCGGCATCTCGTCCGGCGAGAATGATTCTGTCAGCTCATCAATAATAATGCTCCACATGTTTCAGTCGCTGAACTGCGGCCATGCTGGGGCATTTGCTTTGAAGGGTTGAATAAATTGACTCCAGGGTATATTTTAGATCAGGTATTTATTGTACTGGTGTCTTTTATCGAACCGCTAAGCTACGATGACGTAAACAAACCAACGTTGGTTGTCATGCGCTAGTCGGTAAGAACATAGATATAAAGTCGTGGGGGTAAGTGCGTGCACACACACTCATATATGTATATAGAACGGGCTTTCAGAAAGTTTGTCCCAAATTTATTCACAAAGATTGATCAGCCGCGCACTGAAAACGAACACGAAACCACGTTTGCAAAACAAGCTTCTTGGCAATACAGCCATACAAACACAAATAAAAGAAAAATTTGTTTGTCAGAAGTGGGATTCGAACCCACGCCGGGAAGACCCGACTGCGACCTGAACGCAGCGCCTTAGACCGCTCGGCCATCCTGACTCCTACGTGCGCTAGATAATAGATATGTTCATATATGTATGTACGTGTGTTTGTGTAGGTATTTATATGTTTATATAAGTGACTATTTGTGTGCGTGTGCGCATACGTATGTATGCAGGCTTGTGTGTATGTGTGTGCGTTTGTATTAGCGTGTGTGCGCGCGGGCGTGTTTTAACATTTATAAACAAAAAGTTAAGTTTTTCAGGGTGGTGGTGGTGGTGGTTCACGAAAGGGGAAAGATATTAAACGTTCTGAGTCGATCACTTGATGTTTATTGTTTGTTTTGTTTTTCCTTTCCAATCGACCGGTCAGGCAAGAGCGTGACGTAGTTACGGTCGTCCTCTCTGCACGCGTTCACATTTAATGTTCCAATGAAACAGAACCGTCACAACAAGCCATGCACTCACATGTAAATATTCAGTTTTACGTTTATTCATCAGCAACCAATATCTCTGTGAATTATTATGCATGTCTGAGTGGAATGTGTTGTGGGGGAGATCTATTGCCGGGTCGATCGAATCGTGACTTATAAAAAGTTAGCCTCACCAACTCGTTCAATTGCTCTTTCTTAATGTAACTCTGGGATAAAATGAGGATTTGTAAATTCAATATTTTATTCAACAAAAATTAATTACCATCAGTGTAAATGTGGAGAAATTACGAAATTATAAGAAAATTAACTTTAGAAACATCTGAAATTATAAAAATTAGCGTCATTAACTTTCTCAGTTTCTCGTTCTTAATGCAATTATGAGATGAAATGAAAATTTATAAATCTACAACTATATTTATAAAGGAAAATAAATTACAACGCAGTCATTGTGGAGCCGTTCGGTGAGGGGAAATGTTTGAGAAGTGAAGAATTCAAAGTTAATTGCGTTCGGAGTTAATTGCTTTCAGGGGAGGTAACTAGTTGTGTCTTAGAATTAAACGTTGCCCTGAAAGGAGAAAAGTTGGTGTCGGGCGGCTGTGATGTTGCGGGTCAGGTTTAACCGGGGCCCACACCGATGACGATTAGAAAAACCTTCTCACTTACATAGATAAGCACTCGGCAGTTTATTGACTCACGAGTTTAACTTTCTAAAAGAGTTCTTCACTAATTTTAGCGTTGGAAACCCTTATAAAAGTTCTTTCTGCTGAAAATACAATTGGCGAATAGTTTTACTTATCTTTTTATACCTGTGTGTGTGGTCTGGAGTAATTCCGACACTCTGGCCAGATGGATTTAACTTCAACGACGACACAGTAAGTAAAGATATCTCTTAGTAAATGTGAAATGGTTTCTCTGTGGATGTATTTATATATTTTCATCACATCTTTCTATATCTAATGTGGATTTATTGATTTTTATTTGTTTATTCTCTCAGAACATGTTATTTACATTTACAACATTCACGTATTTTTCTTGTTTGTTTTTCGCCACACTAAAGTTGGTTTTTACAGATTTTTTTTACTTCACTCGACGAAAACTAGTTTTACGTTAGATTTTAATTTCTTTTTCTCCAAAGTTGGGATATTTTCCAAAGATGTTTGTTTATTTGAACTTTACACGCTTTCGTTCTGTCGTTTGTCTATTAAGCCAGGCCTGTCAGTGCTTGAAGCCTGTCTATAGTTATTTCATCGAACACACACTCACAAATACACGAGTCGACGTGATCGCGCCAACCTACTAGAAATAGCAGCCAGGTTCTCCTCAAATCACACACACACGGTTTTAAATGAGAAATTATATGTTAAATAGTGTGGTCCTCATGCGTATGTCTGGATGTTTGGGCACGGCTGGAATGCCTTTGGCTGTAGGTTTTCTCAATCAGGATTGTTCCGGGTCTCAATAACAACAACATCAACATACAGTATATCTCGTAGTAAATTAAAATCTAACACTAGGTGCGTTAATGAATTTCTTGAATAGGTAAGAAGTTTCGAAAGCAGCAATGATCTTAGTGTTTTTTTGTTTTTATTCTTATTTTTAGAATAAATATATTAAGGACACCCGCAGAGCAGTTGTTGCTGGGAACTGAAATTTGGTCTGCGCAGTTTTTAATGTTTTTTCCATTTATGAAAAGATAAAGTTCACAGCATGTCGATTTTCAATTCCTAACCATTTCTCTTTATCTTCATGCTGTCGTGGAAGGTAACAAAGACACAATTTTATTATTTTTTCTTAAAAATAATCTGTTATGTAAGGGTGGATGTAGATGGTGTTACTATTTGCAGAATGGATCCACCACTACACGTGTTACTCGCTCTGTAATAACTGTGTTGGTACTATTTTGTTTATTACTCGCCCAAGGCACATTTAAATTTACTTCATTATTTAATGTGACACAGTAAAGATTTTAAAAATATGTTATTAAATATTTGGTCTGAATATGATAGAGGTCCGTTTAACTACTGCTCACCCATTCTACTTTCAAACAAGAAGCTGTTGGTTTAATTTTATAAAGAATTTTAAGAGTAAATTAGCAATCTGTAATGCAAATACTTGGATTAATTATTTTTTTCTGTCTTCGTTCCTTTTTGAATGTCCTAGTCTTAACACAAAAGACATCGTGTACAAGCCTGGTGCATAGAGTACGTACAGCTCGGCAGTCTGTGTGTTTACATAAGAAATGTGATGCTTTGTGCCAAATATACTGAGTGGCAAAGAAACAAAATTGGTGATCCGTTTACATGTACCAATATCTGGAGAAAATCACTTTGGCAGAGACGATCCTCACCCCCTAAGAATACCCTCGAGTCGAGTTGAACTCACCTTTCGAAGCTAATGAAGCATTTATCAATTCCTATCAGACAGCATCTATTTATAATTAGATAAACGTAGATCCTATAAATGTTAAGGGTTGGTCTCAGATGTAATGCACTGTACATGTGCGCGCGCGAGCACACACACACGTGTGTGTGTGAGTATATGTGTGTATAGATGCATGTTATATATGTATATACACATGTATATACACAAATGTACATGTGTATGTGTGTATGTATATATATGTGTGTGTGTGTGTTGTATATCCATGAGGATATATATATATCTGTAAAGACATGAATATTTGTGTGTATATATATATATATAAAGGTTATATATATATATATATATATATATATATATAATATATATATATAAAGGTGTTTATATATAATATATATATATAATATATATATATATATATATATATTATATATATATATATATATTATATATATATATATATATATATATATAATTATATATGTATATATATAAAGGTGTTTATATATATATATATATATATATTATATATGTATATATATAAAGGTGTTTATATATATATATATAATATATATATATATATATATATGTGTGTGTGTGTGTGGTGTGTGTGTGTGTGTGTGTGTTTACAAAGACAAGGTTGACGGTAACTTCGAAGTTCTGGTGCTCTTACTGTCATCAGAATGTGATTGTGTGGTTGAGACGTTTTGCTTCCCAACCATGGGTTCAATCCCACTGCATGCCACCTTGGTTTAGGTTTTTCTACTACAGCCCTAGGCTACCTTGCCTTATAAGTGGTTTAGAAGACAGAAACTGAAAGAAGCCGTGTGTGTGTGTGTGTTTGTATTTGCACTTCGTTGAAAATCCCTCAACCCATTGCTATCATTCCCTTGTCAATGAGTTCGTCTACTGGGCCTGCACTTTCAAAGATGTATGGAATAAGAGATCTCTTACTAGAGAAACCAGTCAGGGTTAGTGACTCGTCTAACCCATGCTAGCATGGAAAAAGAGACGTAAAAGAAAATGAACAGACATTTTAAAAAAAGAAAAAAGAAAATTAAGCTGAAACAAGTATTTAATGAACTTGGTATAAACTTGTAACGGCAGATCGTGCATTGTCAGCCGAGGTTCAGGTCAAAGTTTGTTTACCGAATGTATCGTGTTTTGTCAACAGTCAGTGTAGCATGCGTTCCAGATACGTATCTATATTATAATATAAATATCATTATGACATGTCTTATATCTAACATGTTCAGTTACGGCGAAACACCCGTCCATATTTGGTCTTTTCATGAACCTTTGAATTCAAGACCAGGGCTTGGCCCTGAGTTTTCATGGCAATCTGCAGGACTAATATTACAAAACCGTCCACCTCAATGGGCCGCCAGTCTGTTGTGGCACAGTCTTTTCGGCTACTTTTGGAACTCAAGGCTGAATAGGCGGGCGATGTGAAATGAAGTGTTTTACTTAACAACACATTTCGCCGGTTGGTCCTGGAATTGAAACCACAATCTTGCGATCATGAGTGTAACACTCTAACACTAATCCATAAACCTTCACTGTTACCATGGTTAATAAGAAGTGAGCTTCTATACATATTACTATTTTCGTCCACTAAATTATACATATTCTCAATACTCATATATCCATTTCAAACATCACTCGTAGACATTGAAGCTGGTAGAATACATTATTGGAATGGCATATCCTTGTTTCATTTTACAATGTGTGTGTGTGTGGTTTCATGTTTAATAAAGCAAACTTTTATTACATTCTTTTCTGATAAATCTGTTCCCCATCAGATTTCCATGATCAACGCTTCTTTCTGTGTACAATATATATTTATCTATAATATATATATATATATATATATATATATATAAGACTACCAAACTCTTTTGATTGGATTTGGTGAAAATGAAAGAAGTCCAATCATAATACATATGTGTGTTAGTGTTTCTTTGACATTGTGTTATGGTTGTAAACGAGTATCACCTCCAAACAAGTGGTGTCGTTTGTTTCCTGTCTTCTGTGAAACCATGTTCAGCCGTGATGAGGGTGATCCACGAAAGAATGGAAACGTGGGCGTTAAAACGATTTCAATGACGACGTATAAAAAGTGAATCTGGATTTTGTTTAATGAATCATATTTTGTTGGTTGTTGTCTTATTATCAAAAAAAAATTTTTTTTAAAGAAGAAATCAAACAAGCGTGGTTGTGTGATTAAAAAGCTTGCTTCTCAATCATGTGTCTTGGGTTCAGTCCCTGTGTGCACGTACCTTGGGCATGTCTCTTCCCTAAACTCCTGGCTGACCAAAACCTTGATTGACGGAAAATGAAAGTTACCCATTGTATATATGGATGGATGCATGCATGCACGTACGTACAATGGGTAGCTTTCAGATGTACTTGGAAGGATCTTGAGTATTACCAGCAAAAAAAGTGGTGTCGTTTGTTTCCAGCCGTGATGAGGGTGACCCATGAAAGAATGGAAAAAGGAAACTGAAAGAAACTCATCGTGTGTTTGTATGTTAGTATGTGTGCGTGTGTGTACTTGGAAGCGTCTTGCTCAGGATCGTTCATTGTAGTGCTGTGTACCCTGGAGTTCAGGTTGCACGAAAAGCTCACTGAATTCTGATTCTTCTATTATGTGCCTGCTTTGTCACCGCGGATTTCATGATGAAGTAGGCTTAATAAATCTCCTCATGGCCAACAAAATGTAAAGCTGATAACCTGCTCATTTTCAGAGACACCAGTGATGTATTTTTGTTTGTGTTTTCCCCACCCATCCACCGCTTGTCAACCGGTGTTGGTTTGTTTACGTCTCCGTAACTTAGCGGTTCAGCAAAAGTGGCCGATAGAAATAGTAACAGGCTTTAAATAAAATAAGTACCAGGGGCGATTTCTTCTGTTAAACTCTTCAAGCCGATGCTCCAGCATGGCCGCAGTCAATTGACTAAAACAAGTAAAGAAATATACCCATTTCTTTACTACCCACAAGGGGCTAAACACAGAGAGGACAAACAAGGACAGACACACGGATTAAGTCGATTATATCGACCCCAGTGCGTAACTGGTACTTATTTAATCGACCCCGAAAGGATGAAAGGCAAAGTCGACCTCGGCGGAATTTGAACTCAGAACGTAAAGAAATATACCATTAAATCGTTGTCTTTGAGTTCTTTATTCCAAATGACCGAACGTAGCTTCTTTCAACCCTGCAATAAAAAATTTACTAAATCTCTATATTTAACCCTTTTAGAAGAAACAATGAATTCACTGTATAAATATTTTTCAAAGATAATATTGCCTGCTTCCCTGAACATCTTTTCTTTATCAATAAATTTATTCGTCCATATTTTCATTCACAAAATTACAGATATTATAAAATTAAATGTCTTTTATTTTTTCTTTGGGCTCATATTTATGTATCTGTGTGTTCGATTGAGCGTGCTTTTAACTGATGTGTGTGTGCCGTAAATGCCTGGGCCTTGTTTTATGGCTGCCTGTGAGTAGCCCTTATTTTCCCTCAATTTCTCTCCTCCTATTCACCCCTCTTTTTCTGTCTTCTCTTTGTTGTTTGCTCTCTTTCCACTCTCTCCCTTCCCTCTTACATTTTACTGAGAAAATACGCACACACACACACACACACAGACACACAACTAGGGTTATGATAGTATTTGTAAATTAGTTATTACAAACAGGATGGACAGAACTCAAATCGAGTTTTTATTTTTCTTCGACAATAGTTACAAATTGACTCCAGGGCCGGGACTTTTGTGCATGGCGTTTATGTATGAATATGTATATGTGTGTGTGTGTGTACGCGCGTGCACACACAAACAAAGGCTTCTTTCAGTTTCTAGCTGCCAAATCTACTCACAAGGTTTTGGTTGGCTCAGTGCTATAGTAGAATACGCCAAGCCAAGATGCCATGCAGTGGAATTGAACTAAAAACCTTGTGGTTGGGAAGCAAACATCTTAACCGTACCATGTGCCATTATGGAAAAGATC
The DNA here is from genome assembly GCF_006345805.1 of Octopus sinensis. Taxonomy (NCBI): domain Eukaryota; kingdom Metazoa; phylum Mollusca; class Cephalopoda; order Octopoda; family Octopodidae; genus Octopus; species Octopus sinensis. The sequence continues at coordinate 17,112,970 of NC_043019.1, read as the reverse complement.
CGAGGTTTTTTCCCTCATCTTCACACGTTTTTGTTGGCTGTAAACAACAGTAAACGTTTACTATTACACCTGTCTCACACAACGGCTGTAATGGTTAGAATGTACATAAACAACAGCCTTGTTGCCAACACAGACTGTCCTTTACTTGCAGTCTGTCACAAATGTATGTCTGGGCTCTTTGATGTGTTGATGTATATTGCATGATGTTTGTAAGGAAATGGCTCGATTCTTTGATCCCCCCTTTTCTGTATTAATTATGCCTTCAGTTGTTTGTTGTTTATAAAACAGAGAATCATTATTTTGCTTCAAAATAGGTGAGAGTTAGCAAGAGGAAGGGTGTCTGGCCATAGAAAATGTGTCTCAATAAACTCTGGCCATCCCATGCAAGCAGGGAAATGTGGATGTTAAAATGGTGATTTTATATATATACTTTATTTAAAAGCAGCAGAAATTCAACAAAACCTGTTACTCGGAGTTTCACATTCCCGTTCGTCGAACAGTTTTGTTAAAATTGGACCGATATGACAATTCTATCAAGACTAGTATAAACGTTACACCTTTAAATCTATCTATCTATATATCTATCTATCTATCTATATATATATATATATATATATGTATGTATATATATATGTATGTATATATATATATATATTATATATATATGTATGTATATATGTATGTATATATATATATATTATATATATATATATATATATATATATATATATATAATATATATATATATATATAGATAGATGGTTAGAGGGATAGATGGATGGTTAGATAGATAGGTAAGTAAATAGATAGATGGATGGATGGTTAGAGAGATAGATAGATGGTTAGATGTTTATATTTAAACATATTAATTAGTGGGTGAAACAGACAGGACCACAACTGTCTCATTAGGGAAAATGGCTTTGCTCAGTGTGTAGAAAAGGAATAGGTATAAACTGCAAGTACTGTGCCCATCTGTGAACATGGCATCTCAGACTAACAGTGAAGGGAGTCAGCTTTGTATGCAACATATGCACCAGGGCAATACATGCTATGCCATGTCTAGAAATAGATTCGCTTTAAAGGCCAGTCAATGCCTTCTGTTACCTAGGAGACATAATTAGGAGGGGAGGTGGTTATTCAGAGAGTATGGCATCCAGAGTAAGAATGGGTTGGTAATAGTTGGGGGAGGTATTACCACTGCTGGCAACAAGGGTCTCTCCTCCTTCAGAGTGAAGGACAGATTGTACGATGTTTGTTTTAGGACCGTGCTGCTGCTGCTGCATGGCTGTGAGATGTGGACCTTGAATGGCGAAGACTTGTGAAGACCACAAAGCAATGAGACCATTTGATGTCAGTGGTGGGCATGAAGTACAGAGTAGAGATGAGATGAGAGAGAAACTGGGTATAAAAGGAATTCAAATGTAGTGTACAAGGGGGGAAGGTGGAACTAGTAAGGGGGTATATAATGCATATGGAGGCTGACAGTTACAAAAGGAAAGGCTGGTCTCTTCAAGTTATTGGAAGAGTGGGACCAAGGAAAACTTGGGAGACTGATCTGAAGGGGCTGCATCTCAGGGAGGAGATGACAAAGGACTGTACTGGACCCAAGAAGACAAAATGTACCCTGATACAAGAGTAAGGTTTTTAGAAGGCTTAGTGGTTAGGGTGTTCGGCTCATGATCGTAAGGTCATGAGTTCGATTCCCGGCGACGCATTGTGTCCTTGAGCAAGACGCTTTATTTCACGTTGCTCCAGTCCACTCAGCTGACAAAAATGTGTTGTACCTGTAATACAAATGGGGCCAGCCTTGCCACATTCTGTGTCACACTGAATCTCCCTGGGCACATGTGTTAAGGGTACATGTGTCTGTGGAGTACTCAGCCACTTGCACGTTAATTTCACAAGAGCAGGCTGTTCTGTTAATCGGATCAACTGGGATCCTTGTCATCTTAACCAATGGAGTGCCAGTACATTGTGTGTGTGTGTGTATATGTGTATATATATATACATATATTAATAAATAAAACATATGCATATATATATATACATATATGTACGTACCTACATATATATGTATATATACATTCATATATGGGTACAGGACATCAAAAAAAAAACGTCGAACACAGTGAGAAACGAAAACATAAACACAAAACCAAGGAACTGGACATTTTTCTTAAACAACAAAAAAATAGAGTACAGGACAAATAACACAAGGAAAATTCCCCTTCTTCAGTCGCCATGGTTTCATCTACTCTGCGTTTCGAAAGTGAAGGCGATACGCATCTTCGATAGAAACTTTCCTTCCCGCGAAAAGCAAATTAAATAAAATTTGAGATCTTTTTACAGAGGGGTAAAAATGGTAACAAAAACAGGACAGTAACGACAGTACAAAATATAAGCAGTAAAAGACAGGACAAGGAGAATAATAAGACATATATATATATATACATACATACACATATATGTATATGTGTGTGTATATATATATATATATATATATATATATATATATACACACACACATATGTATAGAGAGAGAGAGAGAGACAGAGATACTAAAAACCATCCAACCCATGCCAGCATGGAAAACAGGCATCTATTTACAATGATGATGATCATGGTGGGTGGGTGTATTTTACATGTAGAAGTGGGCTTAACGCTTGTACATGTAGAACATGTACACATTTCGGTGCTTATAAATATATTCTTTTTTATTCTTTTATTTGTTTCAGTCATTTGACTGTGGCAATACTGGAGCACCACCTTTAGTCTAACAAATCGACCCCAGGACTTATTCTTTGTAAGTCCAGTACTTATTTTATCGGTCTCTTTTGCCGAACTCCTGAGTTACGGGGATGTAAACACACCACCATCAGTTGTTAGGCGATGGTGGAGGAACAAGCACAGACACACAAACATATACACACCCACACATATACATACATACATACACACACACATACATACACACACACACACACTCACACACAATGGGCTTCTTTCAGTTTTCATCTCCCAAATCCACTCACATATCTTTGGTTCGCCTGAGGCTATAGTAGAAGACACTTGCCCAAGGTGCCACTCTGTGTGACTGAACCTGGAACCATGTGCTTGGTAAGCAAGCTACTTACCACACAGCCACTCCTGCACCTATATATATATATATATATATATATATATATATATATATATATATATATATGCAGAAAACAACTTCCGTCACTTTCCAGGGGGAAAAACTAGAAGTAGTTGATAGCTTCCGTTATCTAGGTGACCAAGTCAGTAGTGGGGGTGGGTGCGCTGAAAGTGTAACTGCTAGAATAAGAATAGCCTGGGCAAAGTTTAGGGAGCTCTTACCTCTGCTGGTGACTAAAGGCCTCTCGCTCAGAGTAAAAGGCAGACTGTATGATGCGTGTGTACGAACAGCCATGCTACATGGCAGCGAAACATGGGCCGTGACTGCTGAGGACATGCGTAAGCTCGTGAGGAATGAAGCCAGTATGCTCCGATGGATGTGTAATGTCAGTGTACATACTCGACAGAGCGTTAGCACCTTGAGAGAAATGTTGTACCTAAGAAGCATCAGTTGCGGTGTGCAAGAGAGACGATTGCGCTGGTATGGTCATGTGGCGAGAATGGATGAAGATGGGTGTGTGAGAAAGTGCCAATCCCTAGCAGTTGAGGGAACCCGTGGAAGAGGTAGACCCAGGAAAACCTGGGACGAGGTGGTGAAGCACGACCTTCAAACTTTAGGCCTCACTGAGGAAATGACCAGCGACCGAGACCTTTGGAAATATTCTGTACGTGAGAAGACCAGGCAGGACAAGTGAGCCCAGCCCACTTATGAATGCCTTTCCTCCCTTGGACACAAAGACCGGTTGAGGCAAGTGAAGTCGATATAGAACCTCATCCGACGACAGACACCCATGCCAACCCCCCATGCTTGCGAAGACATGTTGGGGCAATCGAAATCGAAACCGAATTGAACCAGCCAGGATCCCTGGCCTGGTAGTATGTAAAAAGCACTATCCGACTCGTGGCCGTGGCACGTAAAATACTCCAATGTGACCGTACGACAGGCACCCATGCCAACCCCCCTTTGCTTGTGAAGACATGTTGGGGCAAGCGAAATCGAAATCGAATTGAACCAGCCAGGATCCCTGGTCTGGTGGTACGTAAAAAGCACTATCCGACTCGTGGCCGTGGCACGTAAAATACTCCAATGCGACCGTACGACAGGCACCCATGCCAACCCCCTTGCTTGTGAAGACATGTTGGGGCAAGCGAAATCGAAATCGAATTGAACCAGCCAGGATCCCTGGTCTGGTGGTACGTAAAAAGCACTATCCGACTCGTGGCCGATGCCAGCACCGCCTCGACTGGCTTCCGTGCCGGTGGCACATAAAATACACCAATCTGACCGTGGCCGTTGCCAGCCCCGCCTGGCACCTGTGCAGGTGGCACGTAAAAAGCACCCACTACACTCACGGAGTGGTTGGCGTTAGGAAGGGCATCCAGCTGTAGAAACATTGCCAGATTAGACTGGAGCCTGGTGCAGCCTTCTGGCTTCCCAGAACCCTGGTCGAACCGTCCAACCCATGCTAGCATGGAGAACGGACGTTAAACGATGATGATGATATATATATATGTATTGGGGTGACTGCATATATATATTCTCTCTCATATACTTACAACTTTTATCTTGTCATTTTTTGTTGTTATTTTCATTTTGTTACTTACATTTGTGTGTGTGTATTTGTGTGGTTTTGTTATCTAAAAACAACTGGAAAATGGATTAACCCAAATAATGTAAAACAAACAAACCATAATTGTTGAGAAATTTCATAATTTGTTATCATTTTTGTTATCATTTTACGCTTGTTTTCCAAACTGACATGGAGTGGATGTGCCATCACAGCCTGTACCATCTTGTACACAGATGCACTGGCAGAGAAAACTGGCCATCTTTTGTGTTATACTTTTTTACTCTTTTACTTGTTTCAGTCATTTTACTGCGGCCATGCTGGAGCACCACCTTTAGTCGAGCAAATCGACCCCGGGACTTATTCTTTGTAAGCCCAGTACTTATTCTATTGGTCTCTTTTGCTGAACCGCTAAGTGACAGGGACGTAAACACACCAGCATTGGTTGTCAAGCAATGCTAGGGGGACAAACACAGACACACAAACATATACATACACATACATACATATATATACATATATACGACAGGCTTCTTTCAGTTTCCGTCTACCAAATCCACTCACAAGGCATTGGTCGGCCTGAGGCTATAGCAGAAGACACTTGCCCAAGATGCCACGCAGTGGGACTGAACCCAGAATCATGTGGTTGGTAGGCAAGCTACTTACCACACAGCCACTCCTATGTCTTATGATGTAGATTGTGTGTTTTTTTTATCATGTGGCCACCACTAGTGAGGTTCTTCCATGAGTAAGACTAAAGAGTCCTTTCTACCCTCAATGGCTCTCTTCAACAGCTCACCGTGTGATGCAGCTTGGAGAGTCCTCCAGAATGGGTTTTCTGTCTTCCAATATGGCGTATTTCCTCTGGTTGGATATTCTTTCTATCATTAATCACTTTGCAGAGTTGCACTGAGTCTGTTTCGTAATGCCACATGTACTTTAGAGAGACTTGTATTCTGTCCAGACTCTGTATTAATACTCATCCTCGTAACTCTATACTCTTGTCATTTTATGTAGACCTCCTCTTCTCTTAAACTCTTCATTGTCTTGTTTTCTGTGAAATGAATACATTTACAAATCCTGTTTACTCTACCACCGTTTCTAAATACCTCAGCTGAAGAAGTTGTAGCAATTCTAATTAGGTCTTTTTTCTTCTTTTTTCTTTTCTGTTGCTTCTTTTATTTCTCAACCTTGCATCTTGCTACTCTCTCAACACTTTTATCGTCACATTGGTGTCTATCCAACTCCAGCTTTGCTTTTTACACAGCCCCAGTCTGAATATTACACTAGATTGTCATTCTAATGTAGCTGTCTTTTATTATTGTCTGTAATCCTAATAATTCTGACCATGTCGATTGGATAAAGCATTCACTTGTAAATCATCCAACTTCCTTCCTATACAATGTTTACTGTCCATAGCCCACCGTCTTACAAACTGATAGTGAAGCGCATCATCTGCCAAGAATAGCTTCCACCTTACAAAGCATCCATTTATCATGTTTCCTGTTTTAAGATAAATCGTTTTTTGTGGTGTGAATTCTTTGTGACTTTGTAGTACCTTCATGCATTGTTGGAAAATGGAAAAAGCTGTAATGATTGAAGCAAAAGTGTCTGATATGTTGAATGTGTTAAGTCTGTGAGAACGAACTTGAATAAGAGCTAATTAAGGTGGTAATAACCATTAGATATTGTTTCTAAGAGAAACAGTCTTTCATTCTTTTAAATAACAGTTGAATTACTTTGCTGTCCTCAATATTAAATGCATTCAGTTGTTCTCTATAAAACTGATTTATTTAATTTTTGGTTCTTTGTCTTTTACAGATGTTCCTGGTGATCCACAGCCTGAAGGATTGTCCTTATTCCGAAGGACAGTTCCCTTAACCCATTTCTCTTTGGCGCTGAACACTTATATCATGGGAATTATATTTTAACAAACAAAATTTTATATCACGTGCAACAATGTCATTTCCTTAACTGGGTTAATTTCAAGTTTCTTTTTTTTTTTAACCAATAAATTAAGTCCAGCACTAACGACTGATGTCACAGGAAGTTTATACTTCTGAATGCTAAATTGAGATAACCACTCAATTACATATTTATTTACTAATTGACACGAAATCCCTAATCACCAATGCAAACATTGTTTAAAACAATATTATCTTAACCCTGAACAATCACGAGGATTATCTACATTATTCAAAACGAAATCAGTAGACAACAACATTCCAGTTTGTTCTTCTCAAGTTGTTTTTGTATGAAACATTCACAATGATCCTGTCCGTTGTTATGTGTGCCATAACGACGGTTGTGGCCACTGGTTTCCAAGTGGCTGGAATGTGTATTCCCATGTGGTGGACCTATGATATTTACGATCGACATTATTATTGTGGACTTTTCAAAATTCCTTGGAAAACTTGCCATGAAGGCCGTTGTACAGTGATTGCAACTGATGGTGAAATGATAAATAGACAAGGTGAGTGTTTCTCTTGATAACTTTTATTCTGTAATTCTCTCTCAACATCATCACAGTGTAATGTCAGCTTTTACCGTCCAATGCATTATTATCTATTTTTAGATAATAATGATACAAGAGGGTGCTGAAAAGTTTGGCTAAAAGAAAATAGAGGAGGATCGGTCAATTATGATTTTATCCAACATATTCCCCTCTCAGATTCACACACTTGTTGCAGTTGTCCTTCAGTTTTTCTAAGCCCTGTAAAAGAACTCGGAAGTTTGGGCCTCCAACCAAGCCTTTCACGACACCCTTAAAGCCAGGAACTTTTCAGCCCCACCCCCTCATAATTTGGTACAGACATGGCTAAGTACTCGCATAGCTGTGTGGATAAGAAGTTTGTTTCCCAACAATGTGCTCTTGAGGGCAAATATCTTCTATTATAGTCTGACCAAACTCTTGTGGGTGGATTTGGTGGACAGACACAAAAAGAAGCCTTTTTGTGTACATACATGCACACACACACACACACACATATGTATGTATTTATGTGTCTTTTTTCCGTATGTGTGTGTCTCTGTCTTTTTTGACATTTGCACTTCATCCAGAAATCACTCAGCCACTCATGGTGACATTCTTATCACTTCTCTAGTCAATAGGTTGTCTCCTGGCTTTGTTTCCTTCAAAGATATGTGGAATACATTTGGGACATAAGTAACAGGTAATGACAATAAGGGCATCCAGTTGTAAAACAGCTGGGTGCCTTACTTGTCACTAACTGTTATCTCTTATGTACTCATCTAACTCATGCTCACAAGGAAAATCAGACTGAAAATGTGCAAATGAATATTACTATTTACATTTAACAATGACAACAGTAAATTTTGGCAGGTTACGAAGTCTCTGAGAGAAATAGAATCCTTATAAATAATTGAACCCTTTTATTACAACATTCCTGTTCAAATTCACTTCTTTTGTTGCAATTAATTTTGAAAAATATGCAGAGTTTAATAAACTAAATCTGTCTTCATGAAGCTGCAGTTTGAAACATAGAATAACAAGTTATTTAAATCTCTTTCACTCAGGAACTTTAATATCCTGGAACCAGAGTTTTTTCAGGTGGGATTCGGGTTAATGAACACTCTGTAATGTATTTCTAAACCTGAAAAAAAAAAAAAAAGAAATTATAAAGTATGGCGCAGGAGTGGCTGTGTGGTAAGTAGCTTGCTAACCAACCACATGGTTCCGGGTTCAGTCCCACTGCGTGGCACCTTGGGCAAGTGTCTTCTGCTATAGCCCCAGGCCGACCAATGCCTTGTGAGTGGATTTGGTAGACGGAAACTGAAAGAAGCCTGTCGTATATATGTATATATATATGTGTGTGCGTGTATGTTTGTGTGTCTGTGTTTGTCCCTCTAGCATTGCTTCACAACCGATACTGGTGTGTTTACTTCCCCGTTACTTAGCGGTTCGGCAAAAGAGACCGATAGAATAAGTACTGGGCTTACAAAAGAATAAGTCCCGGGGTTGAGTTGCTCGATTAAAGGCAGTGCTCCAGCATGGCCCAGTCAAATGACTGAAACAAGTAAAAGAGTAAAAGAGTATGGTGATGATAACGAGTAAGAGAGGGATGAGGTAAAAATGTATACCCAGTCTTTATGGCTTCTTTTATCTTTTACCATGGCCATGCTGGAGCACTAACTTGTTTATAGATGTTCCACTCATTGTCTCAAGTTTACATCGAAAGAGATTCGTCCCTACTCAGTGACCCTGGAATCTATTCAAATGAACTCTTCGATAGATGTATATAGCAAAGAATCATTTTGTAAACAGTGATTATGCTAGTATCGGGGAGTAATTAGCCATTTCTAATTAGTTAGTATCATGCCATCAGATATTTAGCCTGATTACATTAAATCGTTATTTTCCTAATTTGATGCTTTACTTCAGTAAATATAACCAGAACTTTAATGGAGTTAAATTAACAGTCTTTTCTTTTCCACTAGACATGGAATTCAAAATAGAACAATACTGTCTGTCTCCTAAAAGTCTGTATAAAAATAGATAAGGCTTAGATAAGGCAGGGTGTAGGGTAGATGGGCTGGAATTAAAGCTAAATGGTGTAAATAATTTCAGAAAATAAAATATACTGCTAGACTTTTTATATGTATTTTTTGTTCTTTTGTTTAATCTGACTGAGTGACAATTTGGACAAGTGTTTACTACAATAGCTCCTGGTCGACCAAAACATTTGGTTGATTTGGTTGCTAGAAACTGAAAAGAAACCTGTTGAATATACGTGTGTGTGTGTGCGTGTGTACATTGTGCCGACATTAAGGGTCATTGCCCCAAACTTTTGCATCTGACGGGAAGAGTGCATGCAGGGTTTCTGGTGGTGCCTCAACCTAAACTTGTGTCAGTTTTCTGCATCTGAGATAAACAAGGTTTGTGCAAATTGCCACACTTCTCATTCGCAGCCAAAACGTATTTCAGTAAACAATTTGCTATTTATTCCATCGTTCATTAATGAGTTGCTGTAAAAGAATTATTCACATGTCTGCGTGATTAAGGAGCTTACTTATCAACCATGTGGTCTCAGTTTCAATTCCACTGTGTGCCTCCTGGGACAAATGTATTCTACTAAAGACCCTGGCTCAACCAAAGCCTTGTGAGCAGATTAGGTAGATGGAAATTGAAAGAGGTCTGTTGTGTGTGTCTGTGTGTCCTTGGTATCACATAATCTAATTGTTGTAAACAAGCACCACTGTCATACAAGCAGTGTTGTTGGTTTTCATTCTTCTGATGACAACATTGTCTGACCATGGGAAGTATTTACTTTACTTCAAAACAAGTGAGGGTTGGTGACAGGAAGGGCACCCAGCCATAAAACATCTGCCTCAGTAAATTCCATCTGACCCTTGCAAACATGAACAAGTAGACATTAAAAATGGTGATAATGCTGATGGTAGGCCAATCATTGCCAGTCTCCAAGTACAATATTAAGAAGATACAACAACATAAACACACAAGCACAGTATATAAGAGAATACATTGGAATACTCGGCCACTAATATTATAATTGAAGGAGTCCATAGATTAGTTGATCAAACATTGGTTAATATTCCTCATCGAAACCGATGAAGATCCATTTATGAACCTTCATTGTTTAATAAAAGACAGCCTGATTTAATCATAATGGTGTCATCTGTTATATGTGTGATTCTTGGCATCGAGAATGTGAGAAATAAGCCAACCACTTTGAATGGCCTCTAATTGCTCTCCACTTGTCTCTCAAATGTTCTCAAGAAAACTTGAAATTAGTCGTGATGTCATTTCCCTCTTCATTATATAAATTTCTTTGACCTTTCTCTTCTAAATGAATGTTGACAGTTTATGAGACAGAGAAGAGAGAATGGACAGATTCTGTACACTAGTTCGGTGTTTCTGAATTCCATCTTGTTCAACATCTATATTCTTTCCCATCCTGTAGAGGTGGATAACATACCAACAATGTTTCCTCTTTGTTGGGGTGGGGAGGAATAAGTGGCAGGGAGTGGGGGCATATTGTCCTAAGAAACTCCCAGTGACTTCCCTGTTCCATGAAAAGCCAAAGCATTTCTTGATCAACTGCAAATTCTGAAGTTTCATAAAATAAGGAAACCAAACTTGATATTTCATTAAATTTATTGCAGGGATTGTTATTAAAGTTTATACAAATGTAGACACACACACACTCACACACACACATACACACATCATTGGCAGTTACTGTGAAACAAGAAACTAGTTTACTAACAGGGTCACATGACCCTGTTACTCTTTACTCTTTTACTTGTTTCAGTCATTTGACTGTGGCCATGCTGGAGCACCGCCTTTAGTCGAGCAAATCGACCCCGAGACTTATTCTTTGTAAGCCCAGTACTTATTCTATCAGTCTCTTTTGCCAAACCGCTAAGTGACGGGGACGTAAACACGCCAGCATCGGTCGTCAAGCAATGCTAAGGGGACAAACATACACACACACACTTATATATGTATACATATATACAACAGGCTTCTTTCAGTTTCCATCTACCAAATCCACTCACAAGGCATTGGTCGACCCGGGGCTATATAGCAGAAGACACATGCTCAAGATGCCATGCAGTGGGACTGAACCAGGAACCATGTGGTTGGTTAGCAACCTACTTACCACACAGCCACTCCTATGTTAGTAGAACATAGCTGAAAGACTGTTTTTATTGGCTATTTTTCAACCAATTAAAACTATTGCATATATTTGAACTCTTATGCTGGAAATGTTCTGCTTGTTTCCTCACTGTTGTCTTCTGTGACCATTCTGCACACTACAACACTTGGTTTACCATTCCCTTATGCTACGGAACTTGCCATGTGTCATGGATATTCAAGCTTACAAATCTGTAAAATCACACAAACACACACTGACATGGATAACTTTTGAACTTTGCATGTCTATACATGAATTGGCATAAAAAAATTAACTTTTATTGCTAATAATAATCATTAGTGAATTATTTTGACAAGAGCTTGTTTAACTAATCTATGGGATTGCCTCCATGTATTTTCATGCTGTTATATTCTGTGAACTTTCTTTAAGTATCAACACATGGCAAACAATACACCATTGCAGTTATTATTCATTTACCTTCAATCATTTTTTTCATAAATCTTAATCATTCTTTAACCCTCCACTCCCTCAGCATAAAAAGCTGCTCTTCGTTGTCTTTCGTTTCATAGTCTTGCAAGCTGAAAGGCAGCGTCACAAGTGCCAGTGGCAGGAAAAAAAGGCATCCACTGTACACTGTGAAGGGATTGGCATTAGGTGGGGCATCCAGCTCTAGGAACCCTTCCAAATCAGATGCTGGAGCACATTGCAGTCCTTGGACCCATCACATCCTGTCAGACTGTCAAACACATGCTAGCCTGGAACAGGAATGTTAAGTGATGATGATGATGATATAGATGATGATGATGATGATGATGAGGTGGTGGTGGTGGCGGCGGCGGCGGCGGCGGTGGTGATGATGATGATGACAATGGTGATCTGTATATTGTTTCTTCATGAGTGAATTTCACCAACAAACTCTTTAAACCGGGTCAGGCTTTTTGTTGTTGTTGTTGTTCTCATACACTGAACATTAAATCTGGGATTTGATGCGATCCAGTTATTCTTTTTGGAATAATTAAATAAGTTTTGATATCAGAACTCTTCTTTTTGTCTTCTCTCATGATTTTTATCCATCTTTCTTTTTCACTCGAACCATTTTCGCTGAAGTTGTGAGAGTTGACTTGGGATGGATTCAGTTTGCTTCAGCTGACAAATCAAAGCAAATAGAATAATGCAACACAAGCAGTAAATGATGATGATGATGATGATGATGATGATGATGATGATGACAGTGATGGCGGTGGTGGTGGTGGTGGTGGTGGTGGTGGTGTAAGATGTTTTCTTGTACGATCCTCCTGCCCTGTTTTTCTATCCTTAGACTTCATCTGGCAACAATAAAACTCCCCCCCTCCCCCCTCCCGGTAACATAAAAAAAAACAAAACAAACAAGCAAAAATCATTCTGGAATGAAAATCCTTTGCTTCTTCAATGGATAAACAGTAATGACCAAATTCTGATTTATAAACAAGAGCCCCACATCAGTGGCTTAGCAAGGGTTCTCAGTGCCTGCGAGTAAGGACAGTTTGATGCCCAACCTTAATTAACAGGTAGGGTATGTCAGAGGGAACTTTGACCCTCTTCACATCTGCACTTGGATGCAGCTGTCCCCCACCCTTACCTCCCTCCCTCTTGTTGTGCCTCTGTTGCACAATAATGGGGCTGAGTCACCAATTCTCCGTTTCCCCTGCCTTCCCCTTGTCTTGTGCCCTCGTTTATTCAAAGAAAGGAAAAATTTGCTTTTAGTTGTGATTTAACCACCTTCTAATTAGCTAAGCAGTTACTTCTATCAATCATCATTATCACCATCGTCCTCATCACATCAGCTTTTCCATGCATGAATGGACCAGTGCCGGTGGCATGTAAGAGAACTTTCCGTTTCGCGACTGTTGCCAGCACCGCCCCGTTTCGTGTCCGTTGCCAGCCTCGCCTGGCCCTCGTGCCGGTGGCACATAAAAAGCACCATCCGTTCGTGGCTGTTTGCCAGCTCTGTCTGGCACCAGTGCGGGTGGCACGTTAAAAGCACCCACTACACTCACGGAGTGGTTGGCGTTAGGAAGGGCATCCAGCCGTAGAAACACTGCCAGATTTGACTGGGCCTGATGAAGCCTTCTGGCTTCACAGACCCCAGTAGAACCGTCCAACCCATGCTAGCATGGAAAACGGACGCTAAATGATGATGATGATGATGATGATGAATGGGTTGGATGAAACTCACCGAGGCTAGTTTACGACAGGATGCCCTTCCTGTTGCCAACATTTGCCCAGTCCTTCAAGAAATTTACAAAACAATGTCCTGACATGTTTTGATGGAAAATTGCAAACAAACAAACAACACTTCTATAATGGTGATGTTTGTTTACAATAAGAAGACAGTCAAGATAAAGGGATACACACTCACATGCATGCACACATACATATGTGCACACACACACACACACATGTATGTATATATATATATATATATATATATATATACTTTATTTAAAAGTAGCAGAAATTTAACAAAAGCTGTTACTCGGAGTTTCACGTTCCCGTTCATCGGACAGTTTTGTTATAATGGAACCGAAATGACAATTCGATCCAAACTAGCATAAACAATATATATATATATATATATATATATATATATATATATATATATATATATATATATATACAAGTGCAAACATGCTATCTTTAAGATAGCGTATTTTACATTGGTTTGGTATCGTTGTATCATATATTCTATTGTGCGTATGTGTAAGTACGCATATGACATGCATGCAGGAAGAATGCGGACAAGACATGCAACATGAATGAAGCTTGAACATCAATAATGGAAAACATAGGGACGTAAGATGAAATGCAATCATGTTAAAAGAACACGCATTTATAAAGGAATGAAAAATTACTACCTAATTACTGACAATAAATTTTATAATATATATATGTATATATATGAATCTACCCCTCTCTCTTACTTCCATGTGACCAGTGTCTGGCCAGCCATGATCTTTCTTTCTTGGCCTGACTGCCGACCACCAACACCTCTTATGTCCATCTCCTATGTTCCTGCCTTTAGGCTTTCACTTTATACACACCAGCCCAAATTGATTCATTCTCAGTCGAAAGACACCTGTTGTTATATTCTTGTTTGTATTTGTAATTGTGTACCATGTTCCCCATTTTTTGTCTTTGTTGCTGTACACATTCGCTAGCTTTCTTACAAAAAATCTAATGCTCTTAGCTTAGACTGGGGGGAGGGGGGCAACTAGATTGAACAGCCTCAAGTGTAACTGCCCAAAACTGGTAACTTGACTGAAGAAAGAAGACCACAATTGACCTGTCCTTTTTTTTCCCTGTCCTTCTAATTTTTGTTCTTCCTGTCCATCTTCGTATCATCTATCTGTCCAAATATTTTATTGTCCTCTATTGCATTTTTGTTCCATATGTTATATATATACATAATACATATATAGATAGATAGATATAGATATATATCCACACTACAATGCATTACAGTTAATATTCGTTACTAAGCTCAATATCACTTTAAATACTTTTATCCTACATATATGTTTATGTGTAGAAAAATTGAACCAATCTCATTCACAGTATTATCACCTTTTGGATACAAACCAAATGAAAGAAGTATATTGTTTGTTTATATACAACATGCAGCTATATAATTAAATATGGTTACATACAAAATGAAGTGAAGTGAAGCAAGCTAATATGTAGATATATAATAGCAATGCGATATTAGTATCAATTATGGTAAAGCAGTGGACATATATGCACAAATGTTCCCCACTGACTTTGTTTCTTTATAGCTTCCAGAAAAATGGATATTTTTTAATGAAATTTTCTACAAATATACTTCAGATGGTGTAGGTTCGGATTATATCTGAATTTGTTGTGAAAATTTGTGAGTGGGGGACTGGGGAGAGGAGTTTCAGAAAATTCATGGGAGTTGGCTTTGTTTTCTCATAACTTTCAGAAAAATAGGAATTTTTAAATGAAAATTTTGGCAAATACTTTTCAGAGTGTGTAGATTACGATTATATCAGAATTTAACATGCAAATAAAAATTGGTGGGATAGAACGCATACATACTGACACACATTTCAAACCAAAATCTTATATAATTGGAATGTACATCATCTGAAGCATATTTGTAGAAAATTTCATTAAAAAAATATTAATTTTTCCGAAAGTTATGAGGAAACAAAGGTGATGGGGTGTATGTGTAGGCATGGTGCAGCCAAGTTCGGCCAGTCACTTCATATCATTGCACATGTATTGCTGGAAGTCCATAGGAAACATGTATTTTAAATATATAATGTGTGTGTGTGTCTTTTATCGTTTACTTGTTTCAGTCATCTGACTGTGGCCATACTGGGGCAGTATCTTGAAGAATCTTAGTCGAATGAACCAATCCTAGTACATGTGTTTTGTAAACCCTGGTACTTATTCTATCCGTCTATTTTGCCAAACTGCTAAGTTATGGGGATGTAGACACACCAATACTGGTTGTCAAGCAGTGTTGGGTGACAAACACACACACACGCATGCACACACACGCATGCACATGCATGCATACATACATTGACAGGCTCCTTTCAGTTTCTGTCTGTCAGAGCCACTCCCAAGACTTTGGTCAACCCAAGGGTATAGTCAAAGATACTTGCCTAAGGTGCCACACAGTGGGTCTGAACCCTGAATGATGTGGTTGGAAAACGGCCACCTTTCATTTTCCATCTGCCAAATCCACTTGCAAATGATTGACATGGGATTATAGTAGAAGACACTTGCCCAAGGTGCCATGCAGTGGGACTGAACCCCAAACCATTTGATTGTCAACTGAACTTCTTAAGCGCACAACTAGCCCTTCCCTTACATTTTCCAAATCCCTTTTATTATTCTGCATCCAAAATCATTAACAATTTAGAAATCTCAATTTCTCACTTATTGTTCCCTCTTGCTGTTTATTAATTCAAACATTAAAAATCATTTTTTTTTCCTCTCCTCCGTTTTTTTTCAGAAGGAATTTCTTTGATTTCTTCATTGCTTTTATTAAATAAATGTTTTCTTTATGTTTTTTTATCCTCATGCACTCTGCTTCTAGATTTCCTTAATTCATTTTGAAATACATTAGCAACAATGTTTAGAATGTATGTCAGTCTTGCCCCGTTCTATGATTATATTTCAATATATTTTTCCTCTCCTCAAAAGAGATTTTTGCTTTAATACTCCATGTTATTCTGCTCTGTTTGGACTTTCCTCTCCCCTCCTCCATGCTTCTGACATCTAATAAAGCCAAAAATAAAACAAACAAGCGAAAAAACCAAAAAAAAACAAACCTGGTGATTATTTGTAGCTGTTTGTCGATTTATTTCCCAGTGGGGAATGATGACATAGCAATGAATGTAATTAAAGAATTTGGTTGTTGGGAACATGGAGTGGAGGACTGAGGATACTGGTCTGCCTGACTGGGATGTGATGTTCAAATAGCTTACACTTCTCTTATTTCACAAGCTACAAGTTTGCCTGTCATGTAAGCTGCTAACAGCTGACAGATAAGGCAAGGTTCCATCCCCTCCTCTGCTGTTTACCAACAATGAGGGGACTATGACAAAGAGGAGGAGGAGGAGGAGATGGACTGAGGAGGAGGAGGTCTACCAACCACTGCTAAAAAACTATTCTCTTGACTTAATTCTCTATCATCATCATCATCATCATTGTTATTATTATTATTATTATTATTATTATTATTATTATTATTATCATTATAGCATCATGCTCTCCTCCCTCAGCAGATGCATAATAAAACATTATTACTATGTTTACAAATAAACTGACAGTAGAAGGTAGTTTTTAGACAGTAAAAGTTATTTCTCATGGGTTTATTAGGGTTGATGGCTTTCCTTGGACTCCGCTATTATAACAGTATGGGGCTGGAGGAGAACAACTGTATAATGGAAATTGTCTCTCTGTTATTGTTAGGGTTTGGGTAGAATGGGTAATAAATAAGGGTTTGTTGAGAAAGGAATTTCCTTTCATGTTCATATAATAATAATAATAATAAGGGTTTCAAATTTTGGCACAAGGCCAGCAGCTTTGGGGTGGGGCTAAGTCGATTAAATCAACCCCAGTGTTCAACTGGTACTTATTTTATTAACCCTGAGAGGATGAAAGACAAAGTCAACCTCGGTGGAATTTGAACTCAGAATGTGGAGATGGATGAAATACCGCTAAGCATTTTGCCCAGCATGCTAATGATTGCAATACCAGGATACCCTGATGCAATACCAGGATACCCTGTTGCAATATCACGATGCTGTAGTGCAGTACTCGGATTGCCTTGATGCAGTCCCAGGCAGTGGCTCTCATGGCTTCTGATTTTAACTGATTGGAAGTGTTATCATGTACATTGTTTTGTCTTTATAAAAGATGGGCTACAGCAAATATTCTGCTCAATACCACAGATTTGCTTGTCAGTTGTTTGGCCTTAATCAGTGGAGCATGTCCCTTAGTGACTGATGATATGTGAACCTCTGAACATGAGCAGAAGTAGTGGAGAAGCATCATAGCAGTGTGTTGAGAGGAATTCTTAGAGGTTTGGATAGTTCACCTTTGGAAACATGGGTGGTTCGTTCAACATCCTTAAAACAACCCTTACTCAGGGACCATTTGAGCAGGATGGCCTACTCAACTTGAACAAAATTCCAACTGGACCCCCACCTGCAAGGTCATGTGCTTTTTATCTTGATATGAGGTCACCGTATCATGCATATATGGTTGTGATGCATGTGTCTGGTGTCCCCTTATCAGATGGGTAGTCATGATGGGTATATTGGGCTTTGTATATTTGTGCCCTGGGTGTCACTTTGATGACATGTACAATTCTCTCACTCAATAATAATAATAATGATTTCAAATTTTGGCCAACAATTTTGGGGAAGGGGGTAAGTTGATTACATCGACCTCAGTGCTCAACTGGTACTTATTTTATCAACCCCCGAAAGGATAAAAGGCAGAGTGGGCCTCAGCAGAATTTGAACTCAGAACATAAAGATGAACGAAATTCCGCTAAGCATTTTGTCCAGCATGCTAACAATTCTGCTACCTTGCCACCTTAATAATAATAATAATAACAACAACAACAACAACGACACCACATCACATTTAGTTCCCCTCTTTAAATGATATGGCAAACATTGTCTTTGTCCAAACATCTGCTATATTATGTCCAGTTGTCTATTTTGTCCAACAGTTCACTATATCCAATAGTCCACTATGTCCAACTCAAAGAATTGTCTTCATAAATTAGGAAACTCAACAAATCGCCATCAAACATGATTATTCTTCATAAAAACTACCAAAACAAACTCAATACAAAATACTCGTCACCATTATCGTTTTTCTGTCTGTTCATTTTCTCTGCTGGACTGGACAGGACTGGACTGGACAAGACTTATTGGGGCAGTATTTTATGGCTGGAGGCCTTTCCTCTTGCCAACTCTTGCTCGTATTTCAAATTCGATATTCTTTATGCATCTGCTCTTCGCATGGAAACAGCCAAGCTATGGGACATATTGGTTACAGGAGACAAGAACAGTGTCCCCTTGCCCTGATGATGTCAGTTTGTTTGGCATCGGGGAACAAACACGCACACACACAGACAGACACACAGACACTCACAACTGGTTTCCTTACAGTGTCCATCTTCCAAATTTCATTCACAAAGCATTGGTCAGTTGGTCAGCCTGAGACTAGCAGAAGATATGCTGACCCAAGATTCCAGTCGCATGTAACAGTGTGAAACCTTGTGATTGTGAAATGAACTTCATAATCATACAATCAAACCTGTGTCTTAGAAGAAAATATGAGGATATTCTTGTGTGTGTGTGTGTGTGTTAGATATTGATGTTTGTGTGTAAGCTAGTACCACATAAAAGCACCCAGTACACTCTGTAAAGTGGTTGACATTAGGAAGGACATCATGCTGTAGGAGCCATGCCAAAACAGGTGCAGTCTTCTGCCATTTCCTGTCAAACCATCCTACTGATGCTAGCATGGAAAATGGATGTTCAATGATGATGATATAGATATTCTAATTTGCAGCTGGTTTTACAAAGCAGACAGCACTCGATATCTATGTAAATCAGATGTAGAGATTAAAGGTCACAACAAGTTCATGACTTTTAATTCTTGAGCCAGTAAAGGTAGTTGTTATTTGGGCAACGTCTGAAGAATTTTATTCAAGTAAAAGTTATTAAACAGCATTGTCATCAAAATGTCAGCTTTGTGGTGTTGTCTACATCAGTGAAACTGGTCAAAGGTTAGCCAATCAATTCAAGAAATCTTTGTTGGACATGCAACTCAGTAGCCATGGATTGCCAAAATCTATTACACATCGCTTTAACATCCCCAGACGTTCCCATGTTTCCATCTTTGAATTTTCTTTCACCCTGTCTAAGTGTCTTAAATCTTATGGCATTATCTATCTCTTTACTCTTTCCTCAGAACTGGTCAATCATTTACAGATTCTTCATTCCCTCTGAATGAATTTCTTTCTTTTATCTTCCATTACATTTAAATGATTGTCTTGTAATGGGTTGAAGGATTCAGGAAAATGGGAAGAAAATAAGACATCAGGTTTGTTTAGAAGGGGAAGCTGCTGGGTGTAGGGGTTTCACTGATATTTGGTGCTGTGAGAATGGGAGATGTGAAGTATACTGGTTCCCAAGGCATTGTTATTGAAGAGAATTGTGTCAGGAATGACACTGACACAATTCCCCGTTGGTGACATTGAAAAGAAAGCTACAGAGAGGTTCCCTAATATGAAATATTGCTAAATGAAAGCTATGCAACTGAGGGAAAATTTGTTGCTTCTCTGGTGATAAATTCTCAGATAAAATGCAACTTCACAGAAATGATTGCTGCTAGAACAAGCAGCTTTTCCTGATAATGCTAAAAGTAAACCTCACCAAATCATCAGGGTACAAAGGAGGTATCAAGCCTTGTGAGTGGATTTGGTAGACGGAAACTGAAAGAAGCCTGTCGTATATATGTATATATATGTATATGTATGTGTGTGTTTGTGTGTCTGTGTTTGTCCCCCTAGCATTGCTTGACAACCGATGCTGGTGTGTTTATGTCCCCGTTGCTTAGCAGTTTGGCAAAAGAGACTGATAGAATAAGTCCCGGGGTCGAGTTGCTCGATTAAAAGGCGGTGCTCCAGCATGGCCGCAGTCAAATGACTGAAACAAGTAAAAGAGTAAAGAGAGATGAACAATTGTTGTTGTGGATACTTTCAAGTAGCAAATATCAGGTGATTGTGCCCTCCACAGCCGAGATAGCCCCAACTGTTGCTTCTGAATTGCTCCAGATTGGAATGGCAATGAGGACAGGAAGCTCTTGGTTATCTTTCATATTGCAGTGGCAGGAGGACCAGAGTTGGGATGGGTTGTTATTTTGTGGAGAATATAGTTTTAGAGTGCTTTTGCTGTTGAATGCACTTGGAAGCCACACACACACAAACAAACACACACACATACACACACACACACAAACACACACGCACGCACGCACGCACACGCACACACACACACACGCACACACACACACGCACACATACACACACACACACAAACACACACACACATACTCACACACACACAAACACACACACATACACAAACACACACACACACACGTATCTACTTGATAGAGGTTAAACATTTTTCTCGTGGTTTAGAAAACTGGGAACATACTTCCCAATCATGATTCCTATGATGGAACCAAAACTAAACAAAGCACTTGATTGTAGGGTTTTTTTTTCTCTTTTCTTTTTCTTTCTTTCTTTTGTTATCTTTGTGTGGTTTCAAAATTCCGAAGGCCCAAATTCCTGCTGGCAATGAGACCTACTTATTTACATCACATGATCATGTGATTGAGGAAACTTTCAGATCCTGTTCTATATTGCTGGTCACAGTGTGTTTTGCATCGTTTTAGCTTTCAAATGATGCCCTGCCACTAAGCTAGGTGAGCAGGCCAACACTGCCTCCTGGCTGTAAGGCTGCTCCATTGTAGGGTGATCCCATTTACAGCTGAGTGGACTGGAACAGTGTGAAACGAGGTGCTTTGCTGAAGAACACAACATGCCATTCAGTCTGGAAATTAAACCTGTGATCACTAGATTGTGAGGGCAACATCCTTACCACTGAGCTACAACAACCCTAATTTCCTAACCCATACAACCCTAATTTTCTGCCCCATTACACTCTACAGACACTGATTACATTTTGTCTCTATTCGGAAACTAATGCTTTCATATCTTCATGTTTTAAACATTGCAAATATTAATGTCAGATTCGATTTCTTTCTTCCAAACATTTATAAATTCCAGATATTCTATCTGAAAAATACATCATTTCTAAATTCTCAATTATTGATTGCTGGGTATTCTTTTTTGTATTTTATCTGCATATTGGCTATCAATTAGCTCTCGAATCTTGTTTGTAAACCAGACTAGTCATCATCATCATCATCATCATCATTTAAAGTCCACTTTCCCAAGCTTGCATAGGTCAGACAGGGTTTATTAAGACAGATTTTCAATGACCAGACGTCCTTTCCGTTGCCAACCTTCATCAGTTTCCAAGTAAAGTGATACGTCCCCGTGACCAGACATGTTTTTGCAACACATTAGAAATTTAGAAATGAATTACATTAATTTACAACACTCACATGATATCAAGAAGACAAGGAAACACAAACACACACACACACACACATGCGCATGCGTGCACACACAATGGGCTTCTTCACAATTTCCTTCTACCAAATCCATTCACCAGCCCAGGGCTATTGTATAAGACACTTGCCCAAAGTGCCATATAGTGGGGCTGAACCCTAAATCAAATGGTTGCAAACAAGCTTCTTAGCCCCACAGCCAACCTGTGTCTGTGCCTAATTTTTGAGATTCTGGGTTTTTTTTTTAGTTTCCATGGAATTTTCAGAGACATCCGTTGCTGTGTGTTTCTAGTTTTTCTTTCATTTGGATAATTTTAGTTTTTGCTTGTTATCAGAATGTGCCATGAATATTTCATATTCTTGGTCTGAGATTGAACCCAAGTATCTCTATTTGAATCACAATATATTAACAGTACATTTCCACTTATGTGTAGCATGGTGAATAGAAGTGCAAGAAGCCTGCATGCAATAAAAGGTTGTGAGTTCAGTCCCTGTCTGAGCATATGTTCTGGCATAAATAGCCTAATGAGGAATGGAGCCAAAAACTATAAGCGTACAATATGTTGCAGATTATAGTTTGAGAAGAAATAACTAACAACATCAAAAGTTGATTCCATCGGTACAAGAAGGTTGAATTTTCAACTCACACACATCTACACACAGACACATTCACACCATAACACATGTACAGACACCCATTCACACACATACACATACAAACACATATACACATACAGACACATATACACATACAGACACATTATACATACAAACACATACACATCCCCACCCACGTGGTACTCACACATTCTCTCTTTCTATTACACACACACACAGACACGCATTTTTGTACATCATTTCATGTGAGATGAAGGGGTCATATTCCACAGTCGCTACATCCCAGTTACAACAGAAGGATGAAGGAATATTTTAAATTGGTGCAGTTAAAGTGTTTGGCAGGACTATTTCATGGTGAATCAGCCATGTTCTGCTTGGAGTACAGAGTCAGCCAGCAGTGAGACACAGCATGGTTGAAAGAAGGGTGAAACGGTGTAATTACAAGGAGTTTCAGTGTATGGGGTGAGGGTTAGGGTTAGGGTGAGTCAGTTTGTTAGGAAACACAACAACCGTTGTGATAACTTTAACACATTTGTAGAGGATGGCAACGGGGAGGGCGGAGTAAAGTGCAGATTCTTTGTCAGTACAGATGGAGTTTGTTTGTTTATTTGGAAAAGTTAATTTCTTAGGAATATGATCTTCAATACAGTTTGAAAGATGTGAAAATAATAACTGACTGTAAAGTCTACTTGGATTTTGTAAAGGACCAGCAATTAAGGGAGTCCAAAAAGTGTTATTTTCTTCTCAAGAGAAAGCCATGTGTCTTGGATAGAATTTATAAGGTTTCCAAGAAAGGAGACAATTCCGGGGGTATAAGCAGTAACAATGTGATATAACTGTTTTTTGAAGTATGTACCATTTTTTTGTTTTGGTGTCTGTAAATATTTCTTTAGGTGATGCCTTGATATCATGGAGGAGTTATTGATATTAAAAGAAGCTAGATCTAAGTGGAAGAATTCAAAGAATCTGGCGCTTGTATTAACAACAAAGAAATGCTTAACCCTTTAGCATTTAATCTGACCATATCTGGCCCTACCTGTTTTATGAAAAAACTGACCAGATCCAACCTCTGTCATTCTAAAAATATACAAATGTACCATTGAAGTCTTGAAGTTTCATGGTAATGCATGACTAATTCAAATCGATGCGAATAAATAAGCAATGACCCAGACAAAGGACTCTGACTGTGAAAGCGTTAAAGTTTGTGTGGACAAAGAAAGTCAGTTCCATGAGGGAATTACACAAGAGCTAAGTGTGATGTTAGTAGAGGGCCTGGGTGGATGGGAGGTAGGTGGTGGGAGGGGGTGGCACATGACCATCCAAGGCTAGCGAGTAGAGGTCACTGCAACAGCAGTAGAGATGACACAGCTTGGATGATGGCCTTGTAGGAGCTGTAGGGGGCAAAAAAAAAGGGGCCTCCAGTTTGTTGCGGTGGGTGATTACTAGGGATCTCTGCAGTTCAAATCCAATGAATTGCTTTGACTCCAAACTTGATAACCTCTTAGAAATGAGTTTTAACCTGGATGTTGTTTGGTCGCTATACTTTGCAAATATTGAGTACAACAACCTTAATTCCATCAGAATCTTGTAGCATTTTGGATTATTTGTATTCCATTCGAGAGAGGAGGTCACTAGTTTCAGAAAATTATTAACATTATTAGTGACTGCATCAGTGGTTTTTCTTCTTTTTTCTTTTTTTTTCTTTCATTTTTCTTTCCTTTTTTTTAAGCTTGAGGAGATGTTATTTCTTATGAGAAATAGCTGACAGTTTAAAGATTATTGCTGCCATTACCAAGTGAACAGTTACATTAATGTGATAACTTGTGCAAAAGTATGCGGAAATTCACTTGCCATTCCTCTGATTATGAAAAAATATGATAGTTTGGTATATCTGTCAGTTCAGGGAATTTGTTCCATTTCTCAGAAATGTTATTCAAGAAAAAATATGAAAGACTGAGAAGTTAAAAATATATTTTCAACAAAGTGTGGGTTTTTTTTTTTCCTTTTTTAATTAGACTTAACGATATACAGTAGTTGGCCAGAAATCCGAAACTTAATATTATTTACAATGAGTAAACACTTCCTTCTATTGTGTTGTAATTGCTTCTAACCACTCTGCAAGTAAGTTTCTTGACACTCAAAGTGAACTCTGTGGAGATCACTTAACAGTCTTGTGGTTGGTAGGTATACATACAACCCTGTATCTCTCTCTCTCTCCCCCCTTCTCTCATACTCCTCCTATGGCTTACATATGTAGTAGCTATGTTGTTCTTGCCATGAAATGCTTTGAGCTATTTACATCTCTCTCTCTCTCTCTCTCTCTCTCTCTCTCTCTCTCTCTCTCTCTCTCTCTCTCTTTCTCCCCATGTCAAACATAACAATTTAGAGTTCCTGAACATTTCAAGAAAGCACAACAGTGTAACTCATTAAGCACCATACAACAGCAACACAGCACCTCGTTAGGAAGTTAATATAAGGACAGTGGGAGTCAGTCTATGAAACCCTTCATCTCTGACTCATCAATTTATGAGACTCCTCTCTCTGACTCCTTCATTTATAGTTAAACTAACCATAGAGGCGTAGGCGTGGCTGTATGGTAAGAAACTTGCTTCCCAACCACGTGGTCCCAGGTTCAGTCTCACTGTGTGGCACCTTAGGCAAGTGTCTTCTACTATAGGCTTGGGCTGGCCAAAGTCTTACGAGTGGATTTTGGAGATGGAAACTGAAAGAAGCTCATCATATATATGTATGTATATACATACATATGCATATATATATATATATACATATATGTATATATATATTTATATGTATATATATATGTATATACAAATATATATATATATACATATATATATAAATATATATATGTACATATATACATATATATATGTATATGCATATATATATGTATATACATATATATATGTATATACATATATATATGCATATACATATATATACGTATATACATATATATGTATATATATAAATATATATTTATATATACACATATATATGTATGTATGTATACAGAGTGTGTGTGTGTGTGTGTGTTTGTTTCCCACCATTACCACCGCTTGACAACTGGTGTTGATGTGTTTATGTGCCCATAACTTAGTGGTCTAGCAAAAGAAACTGATAGAATAAGTACCAGGCTAAAAAATACGAAAAAAAAGAGGAGTGAGGTCAATTTATTTGACTATAAATCTTCATGCCCCAGCATGGCCACAGTCTAATAACTGACACAAGTAAAAGATAAAAGATAAATTTTTTTTATTTCAATTAAAAACATACAACTTAGGTGGCTTCTGTGAATTCTAAGCTACTTTTTAGGTCCTTTTAAGTTTGGAATTAGATCCATTTAAGTTTGGATTTAAAGGCCACAGCTGTGCCATTGTGACTTTTTAGACATTTATTAACAAAATCTCAGGCAATTAAGGAAAAAATAAGATTTACAATAAATAAAGACAAAGAAGCATTTTATCTACAGATTATGGGATTAAATCAGGATTAAAGGAGCAAAGTTGATTAACATTGTGTTATGGGATTAAATCAGTATTAAAGGACCAGAGTTGATTAACATTGTGTTCTTAGTAACAGTATTACACAATCCTCTTTCATTGAAACCCTTAAATCTGATTTGGTTATTTTTAGTACAGAAAATAGTGAAATTTGTAGGTGTAAAATTGGAAATACCAAACACTCACCAAACACACACACACTTACAACTCACACACACATACGCTCATAACACACACACACTCATAACACACACACACTCACTCACAACACACACACACACACAACTCACACACACTCACAAAACACACACACACACACACACACACACAAACACACACACACACACTCATAACACACACACACACACACACACACCTCACCTGACAAGAACCCAAACCTCACCCAGACATAAACACGTGTAATAATGTAATGTGTTTTTTCTCGTTAAGCATTTCTAAAAATAAATGAATCTCAGCCAGAATTTATGACTCTGAATGTTTGGTTGTTTGATCTCCTGAAAAACCAGGTTCATTAAATGAACATGTAAACTGGTTGAGTATTCCACAGATTCATGTGTACTTGTAATGGTATTCTCAGGCAGAATCAGTCTGAGACATTGTATTACAAGGTTCTGTCATTTCAATTACAGTCCATGCATTGGGCTTCCATACAGTCTCCATAACCCCCAAAGTGTAAGCCTTACAATATTATACTTACCTAAGATGCTACTCAGCAGGCTTGAAATTGGATCCTCGTGGTTGCAAAGTGAACTTCTTAACCATTTGGCCATACTGTGCCTTTATTCAAATATAATAATGATATTTAAAACCTCATGGAAGCTCAATAACCAGATTTGTTACATCCAATTCACTTGTAAGAGACAGAATACACAAGCTGTTATAAAACATTATAAACAGGTTTTCTTCTGTTCTATTTCCTCCTTGTAAGTGCAGTGTAGCTGAACCATTAAGATGTTTGCTTCACAACCACAGGGCCCGGGGTTCAATCCTGTCTTGTAGCATCTTGGTTAATTGTCATTTTTTTATACCTTTTGATAGAGCCATATCCTGTGAGTAAAATTGGGTAGATGGAAACTGCATGGAAGACCATTGAGTGGATTGTATTTGTAATCAAAAAAGGTACGGCCTGGTCACTTTGTTGTGCTGAATCAAAGAATTACATTAAGGATGCATCTGTCTGTGAAATACTCGGCTAATTCCGTGGTAATTCAAGAGTAGATAAGCCAGTTGACCAAATAACTGATTCCTCATAGTGTAACGATGGAGATCCATCTCCAACCGTTTCTTCTCCAGATTCCTTTTTTACTTTAACATTCTCACAATTAGATGAGAAATTTCTATTTTATTGGTTGTATACTGTCAATTTAACGTGAACGTTGACAGTAGGGGATTACACCACCGCTGTTTAGCCCTAGGAAGCATCGACGCTTCCTGATGGCTTCGACACAAAAAAACAAAAAAAAGTGTCAAAGCCATCAGGAAGCGTTGATGCTTCCTAGGGCTAAACAGCGGTGGTGTAATCCCCTACTGTCACGTTAGATTGACAGTATACAACCATTCTATCGCCTCACCACCGTACATATCTCTATGAGATATTTAGAAATTTAATATTTCTGATTCTATTTTATTGTTTAGAGTTAATTGGAAATGACACTTCTGTGGAATTTTGCGACCTGACCATTATTTCATTGCGGAACTTTTCTGATGATTCTTATAATTTTGTTCAGTTCTAGAAGACCTTCACCTACTCCTTAAGAATCTGTCAGCAGCAGGTGTTCTATACAATAATCTCTATTGGAAAGATTACGATGCTCCAATTAGTTTCAATGGCTCACCCCCTGACTCTGCCCTACACATCTCCCCGCCCCCTCAATTACTATTGACCTCCTATAACAATTATTTGATGTAAAATATGTTGAAATGTTATATATAACGATGAAAGGGTTTTGTTTGTTTTTTTTTGTCCTGGTGAGTTTAACTGAAACTAAAAAGACTTCGTAATTCTGCTTCTCCAATGTTGATTCGGTTTCTTCCCGCTTCTCCTGTTCTCTGTTCAGGAAATATGTTAGGTTCATTCAGTCTTTACATTTTGTTTGTGTTATTTTCCTTATACTGTACTCACACACACACACACACACACACACACACACACTTATTCTCTTTCTCTCTCATTCATACATCTATATTCTCACCCACACACAGACATACTCTCACCATCATCCTCTACTCACACACAAATACACCCTCACATATCCCACACATTGATGTAGACACACACACACACACTCACACACACACACTCAGTCTTCTTCCTTTTCTGCTGTTTTTATCTCCAATAACCCCCTCCAACCATACACCACACGTCCCTCTCTTCCTTTCGCCCTTCCTTCCCCCCCCCCAATCTCCGCATTCATTTTCATATTTACTCCTCTTCTCCCTCCTTCTTCCTCTTCAATGTTTCCCCCTCTTCCTTCTCTTTCTCATTTTTCAAAAATTGTTTTTTCTTTTTTGCCATTGATTCTGGGGTTGATTCAGAAAACATTAGTTTTCTTTCTGCTGCTGCTGCTGCTGCTGCTGCTGCTGCTGCTGCTGCCATATTTGCATTGAACAGAAAGTAATCTTACCATTTTGAAGATTTATTGAACATACACGCTGGCATTGCTGAGTGCTGGTATGGCTGTGTGGTCAAGACGGTCACTTGGCAACCATGTGGCTTTAGATTCAGTCCCACTGTGCAGCACACTGGACAAGCATCTTCTACTATTGCCCCAGGCCAACCAATGCGTTCTGATTGAATTTGGTAGACAGAAACTGCATGGAAGCCTGTCATATATGTGGATGTGTGTGTGTGTGTGTTTGTGCCTTTGTGTTTGTCTCCTGCCACCAACACCACCATCATTACATGACAACTAATTCGTTTCTGTCCTCATAACTTAGCAGTTTGTCAAAAGAGACCAACAGAATAAGTACCACACATAAAAAAGTAAATACTGGAGTTTGACTTGTTCAACTAAAGCCCTTCAAAGTATTGCTCCTGCATGGCCGCAATCCTATGACTGAAGCAAGTTAGGATAAAAGACATGATTTTCATACAAGAATTATGTCCCAAATATTCTCGTTTGCTTTCTTCACTCTCTTCTTGCTATTTCTTATATTTTTACCAATAACATCATATATCACTGCTGAAGAGATTCCTGTAATAAAGCAATGGTGTGAATTAAAGAACAGTTCTTCATAGTCATAAACAAACAAATGCTGAAATAGTTTCATAAAGCATTCCTGCTTCTGCTGTGGCTGCTGCCATCTCTTCTACGTCGTAAGTAAATATTACGGGCTGCGTTACTAACTTACTGAAAATCTGATTCAACAAAGAAGTAAAACATTTGGAAAAATCATTTTGAAATCATGTGTGTGTGTGTGTGTGTGTTTCTGTTTGCTTATAGAGAGGACGAAGAAAAAAGAAGCATGAACGTTCCTTTGATTGCTGATTTAGCTGTGAACAGAAAATATTGACAATAACTAAATTTCAATTTGTTTCTGTCATTCAACTCCTTTGCTATTTACTTAAGTATATTATTGTATCAACTTACAAAAAAAAAACAGAAAGAAAAATGTATGTAACTTGAGTCTGACAAAACATCAAGTAAAACCAACGAAGCTTCATTCTGGCTCCATACTAATTGAGCTGCTATTTCACGTGTGTGTGTGTGTGTGTGTGTGTGGACTGTTGCCTATATTGCTAAATATTGAGTACCATTCATCATCACTACCATCATCATCATCATTCAATGTCTGTTTTCCACGGACCACACAGTTTGATAGGACCTGGCAAGCAACGGGGACGGGACTGCGTTGAGCCCCAGTGTCTGTTTTCACCTGGTTTCTCCAGCTGCCAACCACTTTACTAAGCGTATTAGATACATTATACGTGGCGCCAACAATGGCAAGGTCACCAAGTAACCACGTACAATCATCATCATCATCATCAGATGTTTTAATGTCCTTTTATTTTATTATTTCCATGCTATAATCATCAGTTGGATGTCTTTCCTTAAACAAGTTTCTTGCCACTCATCTTTGTCTTTCAGCATTTCTAGTTTGAGCGCAACATCTTCAAACCTGACCCCACTTCTATGCCTCCTCCTGTCTCCTGTTCTGTTCCAGCTCTCCCTCTGTCAACTGATTCCTTCACCAACAACACACTCTTTACTTGTTTCAGCCATGTGACTGTGGCCATGCTGGAGCACTGCCTTTAGTCGAGCAAATCGACCCCAGGACTTATTGTTTGGAAGCCTAGTACTTATTCTATCAGTCTCTTTTGCCGAACCGCAAGGTTACGGAGACCTAAACACACCAGCATCGGTTGTCAAGCAATGTTGGGGGGACAAACACAAATACACAAACACATACACGACGAGGCTATAGTAGAAGACACTTGCCCAAGGTGCCACGCAGTGGGACTGAACCCAGAACCATGTGGTTGGTAAGCAAGCTACTTACCACACATCCACTCCTACGCCTAACATGTGGCACTTTCACACCAAACATGCCAAAAAAAAAAACAGACTGTGGAGCTTGGTGCTGTCCTCTGGCCTACCAGCTCCTGTCGAATTGTCCAACCCATGCCACCATCAAAGACGGACCTTAAATGAGGATAATGACAACACACACACACACACACACACATGTATATGTGTGTGTGTGTTTGTCTCCCACCATCGCTAAATAAGTCCAATAACTGAAACAGATAAAAGATAAAATATGTGCTTCTTGTTTTTCTCCCGATTAAAATAAAAACACAAAAAAAGAAACCTTAATCTAAAACTTCCCCTGTTTTGGTATTTTGTCAACTTCTGCCAAATCCCTTCTTTCTTTTTTCTTTCTTTCTTGAACCCCGACAGATGTTTACTCATCACATATTTTGTTATCATTGCAACCTAACATTGTGGAACATGTCAGGTTTTTTAGCTGACAAAAAGTCATCCCAAGAGATGAAGGGAGGCATTATTTCTTGCTTTGTTTTTTTCTTAGTAAACACCCTCTTTAAAATAATTACCCAATTGTGTAGATTTCTCCATTTTATGTGTCTGAAATTTATCTAAATCAACCGAATTTGTAAATTCTTATTTCTACAATACTTATTATTATTATTATTATTTTTATTATTATTATTATTATTATTATTATTATTTTTATTATTATTATTATTATCATTATCGTTATCGTTATCGTCGTCATCATCATCATCATCATCATCATCATCATCACCACCACCACCATTACTATTATTATTATTACTATTACTATTATTATTATTATTATCATCATCATCATCATTAACATTATTATTACTATTACTATTATTATTATTACTATTACTATTATTATTATTATTATTATTATTATTATTATTATTACTATTATTATTATTATTATTATTATTATTATTATTATTACTATTATTATTATTATTATTATTATTATATTATTATTATTATTATGCAGAGTTTTTTTTAAATTCTATCTTCTATTTTCACTGCACTACTGAGCACAGTTCTGTCTGCCTTGGCTATGTGCAGTGTTTTCTTTTGCTTTTGTTATTGTTACTGTATTGAGAGTACCCTACATGGAATATGTGTGCGGTACCTTGCTGTGCTATTTTTTATCTGTATTTTTTATCTATAGACCCTGGGGCTTTGGTTATGTCATTGTCAGCAGGTCTTTTGATAATTTCCAAAGCATCTTTTATTATAGAGATTGTTTCTATTTCCAGCATCTACGTTCAGCTTTTATTATTATTATTACACTGGACAAGGCAGCAAGCTGGCAGAATCATTAACACACCAGGTGAAATGCGTAGCGGTATTTCGTCTGCCGCTACGTTCTTCTGAGTTCAAATTCTGCCGAGGTCGACTTTGTCTTTCATCCTTTCGGGGTCGATAAATTAAGTACCAGTTACGCACTGGGGTCGACATAATCGACTTAATTCGTTTGTCTGTCCTTGTTTGTCCTCTCTGTGTTTAGCCCCTTGTGGGTAGTAAAGAAATAGGTATTTCGTCTGCTGCTACGTTTTGAGTTCAAATTCCGCTGAAGTTGACTTTGCCTTTTATCCTTTCAGGGTTGATAAAATAAGTACCAGTTAAACACTGGGGTCCATATAACCGACTCATCCCCTCCCATAAAATTGCTGCCCTTGTGACAAAATTTGAAACCATTATTATTATTATTATTATTATTACATTGGACAAAATGCTTAGTGGCACTTTGTCCATCTTTACATTCTGAGTTCAAATTCTTTCAAGGTTGACTTTGCCTTCCATCTTTCCAGGGTCTTTAAAATAAGATCTAGTTGAGCATTGAGGTCGATGTAGTCAACTAGCCCCTCCCTCAAAATTTCAGGTTTTGTAGCTACTTAAATAGAAATATCCTCTTAGAATTTTTTCTACAAACTGGATTTTAGTTGAGTTTAAGAATCATTATGTACAACCACATACTGACACAATTGTCACATTGTTAATGGCACAAATGTCACATATTTTTCTGGCACAGTTATCACAAGATTATGGGCGAAGTTTACTTAGTGGCACACTGCACAGAACAATTGAACATTTCAGAAAAGAATTTTTTTCTTAAATAGCACCCTTATGAAAAAAAAAAAAAATTAAACGGAAAGTTTAAATTAGTGTTAACATATTTAATGGCTGAGTAACATCCAAAGAATTAAGGAAAAAGATGCTATGACAAGAAAAAAATATATTAGTCATTGATTGATATTATTATTTTAATTGTTTGGTCAAACTTCTGTCCTGTTTTACAAATATTAAGGAAATTTGGGAGCCAATGTATCCATATTTCTCTTTTTAGAAAATAATATTTATGTTGAGTTTCTTGTTTAGCAATCTTAAAGGTGCCAATACACTTAACTCTCATCACTTGTGTCTGTTAGTGACAACTAGACTTCACTAATTTCCTGCTTTAGTCTTCTAATTAGAACCAGTGGAACCTATTTACATTCACCTCTGACTGTATTTTGTGACTTCCTGTTACAAGCATTGACCACTTGTAAAAAGAGTTGCTATATCTCCTTTGCTGGCCGTTTTAATATCCATGATGTGGGTTAAGTGTTCTGTTCTTATCATACTGTTATCTCCTGTTCAAAGGTGGGAAGTTGGCAGAAATGTTAACACGTCAGAAGGCTTAGCAGCAGTTCTTATGGCTCTTTACATTCTGAGTTCAAATCCCATAAAAATCAGCTTTGCTTTTCCTTTCAGGGTCAGTGGAATAAGTGCCAGTTTAGTGCTGGGGCTGATGTAATCGACTTGCTTCCTCTCCCTAAAAATTGCTGGCCTATGGCAAAATTTGAACCCACTGTTACTTCTTGTTTATTTGGCTCTCTCTCCCCCCTTCTCTCTCTCTCTCCCTTCTCTCTCTCCCCCCTTCTCTCTCTCTCCCCCCCTTCTCTTAATACTCTTTCCCATTCAAAAGAATCCTGCTTATTCTTTGAAGCCAATGGCTAGAAAGGAATTTCAAATCTTTTACTGTGAAGTTTTTATGAAAAGTTACAGATTCATCCATTCAAGTTCATCCTTTGACAACCCATTTTTCTCTTTGTTAGCATCAAGACCAATATTTTCAATTGTTCCACGTTAACAATTGTCAATATTGCTATATGCTACTCCACTCCCCTTTTTTCTTGAAGAAATAGACATGGAACCACAAAATATTTGGTTAGTTGACAGAACAAAAATCTGTGTGAAGTCCAACCACAAAACATTTATCTAATTGTTAACAAAAAAATGTTGTCAATGTGACAAGAGAAAGAATATAATTTCAGTTAGCGTCCATGCAAGATGTGTGTCAGCGATAATTGTGGATTGTAGCAGTCATTAAATTCTGTAGTGAGTGGCATAAATTCTTGCAGCAATTCATCATAGCTGTATCACAACCACTGGTCAGCTACCACACAAACCATCTATATATATATATATATATATATATATATATATATTATATATATATATATATATATATATATATATACCGGAGTAAACACATAAATGTGAAACAAGGTGGAAAAAAGAGTACTCAAATACCAGTGGTAGAGTAATATGCTTTATTTAAAGCAGCAGAAAATTCAACAAAACCTGTTACTCTGAGTTTCATGTTGCCGTTTGTCAGACAGTTTTTGCTAGAAAAAACTGTCCGTCGAACGGCAATGTGAAACTCAGAGTAACAGGTTTTGTTGAATTTTCTGCTGCTTTAAATAAAGTATATATATATATATATATATATATATATATATACACACACACATATATACACACCTACATACACACACACACACAATGGTTCTGTCACAGAAAAGGTGCCAATGACAAAATCAGTAATGATATTCAAGTATGTTGTTTCACCCAAAGATGGTTCGGTTGTTTGCTGCATTTTCAGCAGTCAGCCCAGAGACTAATAAAAACATGTTGTTGATGTGTTTATCAAGGAACTGAAGTGGTCAGTTGTTTGCTGATGTCATCCAATCCCTGACAAAATCCTGTTTGGTATTTACAGATATTTTCACATCTGAGTGCAGAAATTGGTATTTATTTAATTATTTTGCATAAGCACTAAAAAATTTGATTAACATAAAAATTATAATTATTGTATGTATGGTATGTTTTCTGATATTCCCTATGGTGGCAGAAGTTACTCATCGTGCGTCAGGTAATACATTAGCGTAATATATATGTTGGTAACTATAAATGTACTGAGAATCATTTGCTGTGGGCTGGATTTTAACCAGATTTGTCATCACCATTACCAGTATCCTTTCAGGAATATATTTCATAGCAAACAGTATTGCTATGAATAGCCAGCATTTGAAATAAGGTTCCAAAATATTTTGCTATAACTCTTTGAAGTTATATATGTTAACCATTTTCATACCAAACCATCTCACACCATCCACAGTTCTTTGATACAAACATGGTTCTTGGATCTTAAATTAAAACCTTTCACCAAAATTTCATGCTAATTTATATCCCATGCATCATCTTAATTATGACAGATTCATCATTATCTTTAAACTTAATTGAAACAGTCAGCATATTTCAACAGAGATCATCATCATCATCATTATCATCATCATCATCGTCGTTTAACATCCGTTTTCCATGCTGGCATGGGTTGCCAAAAGAATTAATGTTTTTATTTTCAGAAGTTGGAATTATTTTCTGTTGTCTTTGAAATTTCTTTTTCTTCAGTAACCATTCTTATAGATTCCTTCTTTTTCTTTTTCAGATTATCCCCTAGAATGGTTACCTTATGCGTACACACTGGAAATTTTAGGATCATGTCTTGGAGGTGCTTCTGTGATTACATTAGTGGTTTGGCTTTGGTATTTGGGTAAATCCAAAACAAACAGATGCATTATTAGATTCCTTAAATTATTGGCAATTCTTTTACAAGCATTTGCTGGTAAGTAACAAGAAATTTTATTTTTTGCAATTTGAAAAACTTTGTGACTTGTTGCTTTTTTATAGATTTAATATTTCTTGTAGAATCAGGCATGGCTGTGCAGTTTCAGGTTCAATCCCACTGTGTGGCACCTTAAGACAAGAGTTTTCTACTATAGCCACGGGCCTACCAAAGCCTTGTGAATGGGTTTGGTAGATGGAAGCTAGAAGAGAAGACCATTGTATATGTATGTGTGTGTGTGTGTGTGTATGAAATGGTCGTGACTTCTGGGGCTTGATTGAAGAAAGAAGGCCACAAATGACCCGTCTTTTTTTGCCTGTCCTTCTAATTGTTGTTTCTCTTGTCCACCTTTGTATCGTCTATCTGTCCAAATGTTTTAATGTCCTCTGTTGCGTTTTTGTTCCATTTTTATATTTATATCATCATCATCATCGTTGTTTAACATCTGCTTTCCATGCTGGCATGGGTTGGATAGTTTGACTGAAGGCTGCACCAGGCTCCAATCTGATCCGGAAAAGTTTCTGCAGTTGGATACCCTTCCTAACACCAACCACTCCGAGAGTGTAGTGGGCGCTTTTATGTACCATTGGCATGAGGGCCAGTCAGGCAGTACTGGCAATGACCACACTCAAAAAGTGTTTTTTACGTGCCACCTGCATGGGGGAGCCAGTCTGGTGGCACTAGCAACAACCGCACTCAAATGTTTTTCATGTGCCACCTTCACATGTGCCAGTAAGGTGATGCTAGCAATGATCATGCTTGAATGGTGCTTTTTACATGCCACCGGCATGCAAGCCAGTCAGCAGCCCTGGCAACAATCACGCTCGGATGGTTCCGCTCCGGTGCCAATCATGTGGTAGTGTCATCAGCCACGTCAGCAATAAATATATATATATATTGCACAACAGACACCCTGTATTTAGAACTCCATGTGTATTCCTGCTCATGTTATTATATTTTCATCATTTATTATGAATCTGGGGGTTTCACAAAGGACAAATAGAAAATATAAAAACTGCACAAGAGATTATTTATAAGATATTTAGTTTTAAACCTTATAAACAATTTGTCATGTTTTATTTTGTTTTGTGTGTGTGTGTATTTACCTCTTCAATCGCTTCTACGGAAGTACAGAAAGTTGTGGTGTTGTCAAGTTTCTCCTGTCGATAAATCGTCTGGGACCATTTTGTACCTTCAAATCCGTGTGAAATAAATGATTCCTTATTTGAAAAACAAGTAAGGATTAGCCTCAGGAAGGGCATCTGGCTGTAAATTAATACCCCAAATAACAATTCATCTAACCCATGCAAGCATGAAAAAAGTGGATGTAAAATGAACAAACAGACGGTCAAATTTAAAGAGTTGTATGTTGAAAAGGTCATTAAACTATTTTATTTCCTCTTGGGAAGGAAATGATTTGAAAAAAACATTTCAAAAATAATTTCCTCCTCATCAACTCATCTAAACAAAGTATTTTTATTATTTCCGTCTTTAAATATTCCCCATGTCGTCTGTTTTTGAAGCTCTGCTTTCATTTTACAATTTTATCAACTCTTTTTAAGACTATTTTAATAGATTGCTATGGTTACTTTTAAATAAACTGTTGATGAGAATAAATAATTGACTTCCTATAATCACTGAAAACATCTCAGTAAAAAGTCAACTTCCATCTTTGTTTGGTAAAACAAAATACCAATTCAGCAGTGGAGTCAATATAATCAACCTATCCCACCTTCCTCCTAAAATTACAGGCCTTGTGCTGAAATCTGAAACCTTTGGCTTTGGCAGGCAATTTACTTTTAGTCCATTTGCAACAATTCTGATGATTATTTCATTGTTGTTGTTGTTGTTGTTGTTCCAAAGGTTATCTCTGACTGAATAAACGAGTTTGACCTCCAGACATTAGTAAGCAGTTTGGTAGTTAAATGTAGGAGTGAGAAGCCATCTTGAGTGTCAGAAAGAGGGATGTATAGCTTGTTGAAGTATTGATTTAGCCTTTGATAATTGTAGATCCTTTGGTAACCTTTGATATTGATAACGTACAAAGATAAACGTTCTGTCTTTGAGATTCTGGTTAATTGTGATTCTGTTTCATTACAGAACTGTAATTATTTCTGTTCATTTCTAGTGTCTTTGTGATTCAGCAGTGTTTAACGAACAACTGATTGGATGTCTGTCGTAGATAGGATTCTCTGGATTCTTTTGTAGGTTTTCAGTGAATTTGGAAGAAATTGTAGAATCTGTAGCTTGGGATTTCATTGTTGTTAAATTTTTCCTTGTATTTTCGAAGAAATGTTGTGGCATTGTGGTGCAAGGTAGATTTGTGTTAAGTGGAGGCGCAATGGCCCAGTGGTTAGGGCATAGGATCGCGGTTTTGATTCCCAGACCGGGCATTGTGAGTGTTTATTGAGCGAAAATACCTAAAAAAGCTCCACAAGGCTCCGGCAGGGGATGGTGGTGATCCCTGCTGTACTCTTTCACCACAACTTTCTCTCACTCTTACTTCCTGTTTCTGTTGTACCTGTATTTCAAGGGGCCGGCCTTGTCACTCTCTGTGTCACGCTGAATATCCCCGAGGACTACGTTAAGGGTGCACGTGTCTGTGGAGTGCCCAGCCACTTACATGTTAATTTCACGAGCAGGCTGTTCCGTTGATTCTGATCAACCGGAACCCTCATCGTCGTAACCGACGGAGTGCTTCCAAAGAAAAAAATATTTGTGTTAACATTGTGTGCTTCTGTCTTTGTTTCTTACTTTAGACAATTGCGTAGTCTATGACGCTTTGTGCTTATTTGTTGGTAGATGGGTGTGTTGTATAGAAGTTATTTCAGTGGGTGTCCTGGTGGGGATGGTAACAACGGTGGCGGTGGTGGTGCTGGTAATTATCGGAAACTGAGATTTGTGGCTTGTTTTGTAATTTAAGGTGGATATAAAATGTCTGCTGATTTTCTTGATTTTGTTTAGGGATTATTATCATGGAGTCGGTGGCTTGTTTGGGTTGTTATAGGCACTTGTTTATGCAATACTCTGTTTCCATTGGCTGTAGCATTAAGTATGTTTTATTTGATGTTAAAGCTGACCTTTCCAACTACAGGCCTCGTTGAATGGTTAAAAAGTTCACTTTGCAGTCATTAGAACTCATGTTACCTCTTTTGTTACCATATTTCTGCTGAACTACTCTGCCTTCACTTCATTTAATTCTAAAAAGTAATGAAGAATTTAGTGAAATGACATCATCATTATTAAGTTCCATGCTAATAAATTAGCATGGAATTTTAATGGAAACTTTTGAGATTACTTTACTCCTTTAGCATTTAAATTGGTCTTATCCAGCCCCAAATATTCCACCTGTTTTACTTACAAACTGACTAGATCCAACCTCTTACACCTACCCTACAATGTCATTCTAGAAGTAAACAATCACACCATTGAAATCTTTAAGCTGTAAGATAATCCTTTGTACTAAAGCCTGAAATTTGGGGGGGAGGAGTTAGTTGATAATATCAACCCCAGTGCGTAACTAGTATTTATTTCACTGCCCCCCCTTCCAAAGGACGAAGGGCAAAGGTGACCTCTGCAGAACTTGAACTCAGATTGTAAAGATGGACAAAATACTGCTAAGCATTTTGCTCAGCATGCTAACAATTCTGCCAGCTTGCCACCTTCAAAGCGATGATGCATTTGACAGAATAACTTGAATGCTGAAGGGTCAAAGGTGGAAGTGTTTACGGATGAGGCAGAGGTAATCTCAGGTGAATTTGTATGAAAAGGGTTAATCTCACATCCCACTGTGCAGTGTATTGGGTGTCTTCTACCAAAGGCTTTGGTTGATCCAAACTTTGTCAGTGAAAATAGATGAAGACTACCTTTGAAAAGAAGAAAAAGGAAATAATTAAAAACCTATTGACTTTTATTGTCAGCACTATTCCATTTCAGATGTTAAGAGTTGTGTTTTTTACGAGAATGTCTGCTATTCTGGTGTGGCACATGTACTTCTGCTAACCAAAATATTGGCAAAAAATATTTATCTTATCTTTCATCTTTTGCTTGTTTCAGTTATTAGACTGTGGCCATACTGGGGCACTGCCTTGGAGAATTTTAGTCAAATAAATCAACACCAATACTTATCATTTCTTTTTAAAGCCTGGTACTTATTCTATCAGTCTCTTTTGATGAACTGCTTTGTTACTGGGGTGTAAACACATCAACATCAACTGTCAAGTGGTGGTGGGGGGACAAACACACACACACACACACACCCACACACACACCCACACACACACCCACACACAACAAGCTTCTTTCAGCTTCCATTTACCAAATCCAATCACAAGGCTTTGGTTGGCCCAAGACTATTAAAGATGACACTTACTCAAGGTGCCATTCAGTGGGACTGAACCCAGAACCATGTCACTGAAAAGCAAACTTCTTATTTACCTTAATTTTAATATTGATTAATTAGTCTTTAAATTCTTTTTAATTTATTCAAAGTTTCTTTTAGATTTTCTTTTTCATTATTTGAAGTTAGGGTAGACATGGATTTTTCAGGTTTTCATAGACAGGAGAGGTTGATATTGCTGAGGATTAGTTTGAACTTGGGTTTGGTGAGACTTATATGGCCAGGAAGAGAATTCAGGTAGTTCTTGAGAGGAAGAATTTAGTAAAGGTCTTGAAGATGAAACAAAGTAGGGAAGATGAGTAGAGGAGAGGCTGGCATATTGGGTAAGCTTGAATTAAATATTCTTTATAAGGAAACATGGTCTCGTCCTGCTGGAGAAAACATGAAGGTTTAAAAATTTGTTTTAGATCAACTCTAACAATATTTTTTTATATAGATATAAATTATTGATTCCTTCTTTCATATGCTCTGTGGTGTGTTAGATAATTTCTATCAAACAGTAATTATCAAACATTACCAACAGACATCTGAGGGAGAATGCACAAGAGGTTGTTGCTGATGAAACCCATCCACGTTGAAACTGCTTCTGCTGTTTGTTAGATTCTCCAAACATTTTAACTACAAATTTGAGTGAGAGCTAGGCTAGAAATATTTTCTATATATAGAATTAGTTTTGTTGTTGAATATAGTTTTTTCCAGAGTTGTTTTCATGTTAAATAAAATATGCATTGATTGATCAAATTTTTAGGATTTCCATTACATGCTAGGAAAATGAATTTCTCCTTATTTAAAAAAAAAAACATCTAAAAAGTTTCTTAGAAATATTTGTTTAACAAACACCCTTCAAGGCAAAAACTCCAGCATGGCAACGGTCTCATGAGTGAAACATGTAAAAGGAGAAGAGAATTACTAATGTTAAATGTATGCTCACCTATTATAGAGATTAGTAAACTATTGAGCTGTAAAATCCCTAAGCAAATTTTCTCACAACCATTTTTCTAAAAACTAGCTGATCGTGTGGAAACTCCACAGTTGTTGACAACTAAGCTATAATAATTGTTGTTTTCTTCAACTCCTTTTCTCTAATCTGCTGTAAATATTTAATACCTTCTCTACCGTTCATATTTTCACTTCCTCTACACAGCTTTTCCCAGGCTTTTTCAGGTGATTCATTCCTCTGCTCTTGTCTCACCCTTCCCTCTTTACCTTCTCGTTTTTTTCTTCTTTTCTTCTTATCAGCTCACGTCATCTATTATTGTCCATATTTCATAAAACCAAAAAATATAAAAGGTTCGGTCTTCTGTATTTAGCAACAATTACTTGTACCAAAGTGCAGCTAGGGAGACAAACACACACACGCATATATATATATATATATATATATATATACATATATATATACATATATACGACGGGCTTCTTTCAGTTTCCACCTACCAAATCCACTCACAAGGCATTGGTCGGCCCGGGGCTATAGCAGAAGACACTTGCCCAAGATGCCACGCAGTGGGACTGAACCCGGAACCATGTGGTTGGTTAGCAAGCTACTTACCACACAGCCACTCCTGCGCCTTAAAAAAAAACCCTCCATTCTTTGCAGTTATCTCCTTACCATTATCACCACCACCACCATTAACTAAAGCCCTCCCCACCTCAAAACTTTGACACCAAATTACTGCAGTTATCAGCATATTGCATGTGTGTCTGCATGAGTATGCCTTCTCTCTCTCTCTCTCTCTCTGATTGCTACCACTTCTCTCCACTAAACATTGTTCTCTTAGCTCAGTTTAACTCATCACTCTTTCACTGAAAGTGTTTTTTGAAGAGCAACCACAGATATATATATAGGTACAGATATCTCACACACACGCACGAAAGTATGAACATCTCAGACACACACACAGAAGTATGAACATTTCACACACACACACACATATAACAGAGGTAGACAAATGGATTGTTATACCAGATATATCAGAGTCTTTATTGTGATGTAAGCATAGTAAAGTCAGGTGTGCAGAATGCACAACACCCATAAGATTACCTGTTACACAATTCCCAACTCGTCAGGTTTGCCAAATGAGCAAGCAAGCAGTGACAGGTTAATTGATCAACAGATCATCAGCATATATATGTAGTCACACATACACACACACACACACACACACACATGCACACACATGTGAGTGTGTAGGTATAGACATCACAGATCATCATCATCATCGTTTAACGTCCGCTTTCCATGCTAGCATGGGTTGGACAGTTCAACTGGGGTCTGGGAAGCCAGGAGGCTGCACCAGGCCCAGTCTGATCTGGCAGTGTTTCTACAGCTGGATGCCCTTCCTAATGCCAACCATTCCGTGAGTGTAGTGGGTGCGTTTTACATGCCACCGGCATGGTGCCAGGCGAGGCTGGCAATGGCCACGATCGGTTGGTGCTTTTTACATGCCACTGGCACAGAGGCCAGTCGAGGTGGTGCTGGCAACGGCCACGTTCGGATGGTTCTTTTACGTGCCACTGGCACTGGTATCACAACTACAATTTCCATTGATTTTTGAGCGATTTCGATTCCGATTTCACTTGTCTCGTGTGTGTGTGGCACGTAAAAAGCACCATTGAAGCATGGTAATTACCTGCGTCGCCTTACTGGCACCTGTACTGGTGGCATGTGAAAAAACATTCAAGCGAGGTCATTGCCAGTGCCGCTGGACTGGCTTCTGTGCAGGTGGAACATAAAAAACACCATTTGAGTGTGACTGTTGCCAGTACTGCATGGCTGGCCGTCATGCCGGTGGCAAGTAAAAGCACCCACTACACTCTCAGAGTGGTTGGCGTTAGGAAGAGCATCCAACTGTAGAAACTCTGCCAGATCAGATTGGAGCCTGGTGCAGCCATCTGGTTCGCCAGACCTTAGTCAAATCGTCCAACCCATGCAAGCATGGAAAGTGGACGTTAAACGATGATGATGATGTATGTATGTATGTATGTATCAATACAAAATTATGAGTTAGAGGCTATGCAACCGTCTAAGAGATAAACATATCCGTACTGCTGTATTACCTAACTATGTATAGGCCTTGTTATGAGGTTAACAGTGGTTGGTAATTTAAATAGTAAACAGTGGTGTAATATATTCAGATAAGAAAAGAAATGACGCAACAATTAACAATCAGAAGATGATCATTGGTACTAAATGGTCGTAGTTTAATTGTAGTTAAAATATCATTTACAACTGTTTTAGTTTGTTATTTTTGTGGTTTGTTTCAGCTCATGATCTCAGATCAGGTTACTTGCTATGCAAGTACATCTCTGTAATAAACTATGGCCATTTAATACCAATGATCAACTCCTAATTGTTAATTGTTGCTCTATTTCTTTTCTTATATGTATAAATATATATAGATATAGACAAGTTAGTATTAGAGAGCAGAAAAACAAAAATGATATCAGAAGTTAGAAAAGGCTGAATGGATTGGAATGGCAGCAGGTATGTTGTTTATTCCAAAAGAAACAGCTTGTAATTCTTAAAAAAAAAAAGAATAATATGTTTAAATCTTGAGACTATTCAAAATTTTAAAATCCTTATGGCAAAACCCCAACAATTTCTTTTCTTCAAATCTGCTTCCTTCAAATTAATTTCAGAGTAGTTTCCAATAACCAAATTGGAATATTTTCAGCTTATGATTTAGTATTAATCCATGATTTTAGTATCAACCCATGTCCAATTACGCAATTATATGTATGACTGTTTGCTAGAAAACATCAGAAAATCTGAACATTATCTGGATTATAAATCCCTTAAACCTTAAAAATAGTGGCGGATTCTGGACTTGGAAATATTGATACTAAATGATATGTTGCAATTTCTCAGGCAAAAAAAACAAACTAAATGGATATAAGTGGAAAGGAATTAGAAATATTCTGTGTTTTTCTAGCATGTAAACAAGTATCAAGGATATTCCTGCTTCCAAATAGAATTATCTATTTTCTCATCGCATAGCATTACATGTCTTCTGCCTGGTCTCATTGCTCAAATATTTGGTGGGGGTCTGTTATAAATGCATTGGTATTGAGCAGATTGTATAAAACTGACATTCATTTATGTAACTTTATAGTCTTGAGTTTATTTCTTTGTATACAGAGTTAAAATGACCTCCTGTGTTGCTTTGCATTATCTACCATTATATCCACATTCCTTACACATTCTTTGCACAAGGAATGGATAATTTTTATTTGTTAATTCATTAATCATTAAATATTGAACCAATGGCATGCCATAATCAATCCTTCCTGTCTGTTTATAATGCCTGCCGTCTCTTGTCTGGGCAGTGTGACATCTTTGCAGAGAGCTACCTTATTTCCCTAGACTGTCAATGTCTAAACACTTCTGCTGTCCCTGTCCCCCAATAAAGGAACGCGTAAACAACTGGAAGTCAGGAATTTCTGCCTAGCATAATGTGTGTGTGTGTGTGTGTGCTTCTTGTTACTGGGGACAAAGAATGTTTAGCCATTCTGGCAAACTTATCATAATCTATGTTAATTTATTCATGCAACTGACTGAAGC
Source organism: Octopus sinensis (assembly GCF_006345805.1). Lineage (NCBI taxonomy): Eukaryota > Metazoa > Mollusca > Cephalopoda > Octopoda > Octopodidae > Octopus > Octopus sinensis. The sequence goes on along the minus strand of NC_043019.1, from coordinate 17,068,289 downwards.
AAACATTTGTCGTGGCTGTTGTTGTTGTTGTTTTATGGCTGTTACCATACAAAAGCCATACATAATGTGTGTCTCTCGTAAATTGATTCCCTGTGTGAAGCTACTTAAAACTGCAGAGGCAATTTTTAACACAGTTCAATCCATGTTGGCTCTTTAAATTACACAACTGAGATTTATTATGTAGAGTTCAGTGAATTTGTTATGATAAGTAAATTGTTTCCAAATATTTTCATAATAATCCCAGGAGAAATATGTCAGATGTTTTAATAATTCTTCTGTTGTGTTTCAGCAATTCTTTGTTTTTTTTTATTTGGGTTTCTTGACCTTCTGCGAAGTTCCTTTTGTCGTAAATTAACTCTTACTCCTCCCCACTGAGATTTCTATTTGTCAACATCTGGCTTAGAGCACTACAATAGCCCCTGACGTTGCACACACACACACACGTATTTGTATGTATGTATGTATATTTGTGTTTATGTGTATGTGTTTGTGTGTATGTATATATATATATATTATATATATATATATATATATATATAGTGTGTGTGTGTGTGTGTATATATATATAGTGTGTGTGTGTATATATATATAGTGTGTGTGTGTATATATATAGTGTGTGTGTGTATATATATATATTGTGTGTGTGTATATATTGTGTGTGTGTGTGTATTGTCAGCAGAATCCTCTTCAGCCCAATCCTCTTCAAAATCCTCTTCTGCCAGCTCGCTGCCTTTTGGTGGCGAGCTGGCAGAAACGTTAGCACGTCGGGCGAAATGCTTTACGGTATTTCGTCTGTCGCTACGTTCTGAGTTCAAATTCCGCCGAGGTCGACTTTGCCTTTCATTCTTTCGGGGTCGATAAATTAAGTACCAGTTACGCACTGGAGTCGATGTAATCGACTTAATACCTATGTCTGTCTTTGTTTATCCCTTCTGTTTAGCCCCTTGTGGGCAATAAAGAAATAAGAATCCTCTTCAGCCCATAACAAAAATATGTCAAAACTATTTTCTAGCAAGCAAAACTTTTTGCTTAGCGACATTTTGATAGAAGCATTAATGGAATTCATTATTTCACTCATTTCAGTTCTATTCATTTATATTAATGGTGTTCTTTTCTCTTTTTTTTCTTCTTAGCATGTATATATTACTCCTACATTAATGTGCCATTAGTGTACATGTCTAAAATATTAATTCTGTGTCCGTCTGTCTATTTCCCTCCCCTATCTATCTATCCATCTATCTATCTATCTATCCATCTATCTATCTGTCTGTCTGTTTGTCTGTCTGTCTATCTATCTATCTATCTATCTATCTATCTTATCATCTATCTATCTATCCATCTATCTGTCTGTCTATCTATCTATCTATCTATCTATCTATCTATCTATCTATCTATCTATTTATCTATCTGTCTATTTGTCTGTCTGTCTGTCTGTCTATCTCTATCTATATCTATCTATCTCTATCTATCTATCTATCCATCTATCTGTCTGTCTATCTGTCTGTCTATCTATCTCTATCTATATCTATCTATCTCTATCTATCTATCTGTCTGTCTGTCTGTCTGTCTGTCTGTCTCTATCTATCTATCTATCTATCTATCCACCTCTTTCTCTCCTCTATCTATCTATCTGTCTGTCTGTCTGTCTATCTGTTTATCTATCTATCTATCTGTCTCTCTGTCTATCTATCTATCTATCTATCTGTCTGTCTGTCTATCTATCTATCTATCTATCTGTCTATCTCTACCAACCAACCACCCACCCACCCACCCAGCCAACATGAAAGGAGGACATATATATCAAACACAATGCTAAAACATAAATGAAGGCTGAGTGAGACAAAAGAACCATTGTCAGCAATAACATTTCATTGAAACAAAATCCCGCTCTGCTATTTATTCTATTCACCAATGTTTGGAATAATTGCTATGGTAATACCATTAACTTTCAAAAATATTTAACACCACAGCCACGCATTAAAATGATATCTCTCTGTTGGAAACATTACACATTCTTTCATTTTGAACACCTCCATTTAGCCTGGTATGTCCAGGCAGCAAAAGGACAACTGGTAGAGCATTGGATAGAATATCTCATGCTACTTGTTCTGATCCTCTGAGATCTAGGTTCAAATCACACTGGAGTCATCTTTACATTTCATCCTTTTAAGGCTCAGTAAAAAGGTACCAACCCAAGGTTAATGGATTTCATTAAATGGTTAAGAGAGGTGGTGTCTTGGGAAATGTTTGTGTGTGTGTGTGTGTTTGCCACCCATGCCAGAATGGAAGGCAGATGTTAAACAATGATGATGATATATATATATATATTATATATATATATATATAGGCACAGGAGTGGCTATGTGGTAAGAAACTTGGTAATGCTTTTTCTTATATATATATATATATTTATATATATATTTTTATATATATATATATATATATTATATATATATATATGCATAAATGTAATTTTTTCCCAAATAAATTGCACTTCATATTCGAGATTCTGATGAAGATATACGGTGTTACTCATGCACTCAGCTATGAGTCCACTGCATATTACAGCAGAAACAGCTGTAAGCTAATGGAATTCAGGGCATCCAACAGGAGAAACTTTGCCAGACCAGACTGGAGCCTGGTACAGCCTTCTGGCTCACCAATCTTCAGTCAAACCGTCCAACCCATGACAACATGGAAAGTGGATGTTAAACGATGATGATGATGATGATATACATGCGTGTGCGCACGCACACACACACACACACACATGCATAGCATACATATAGATACATACACATAATTTGCTTGTGATGCATAACTGCATGTTCCCCACTTCCTTTTGCCATTCCTCATCATCTTCCTGTTGCCTCCATTTATATAAGTGACATGGATCACTTTATTTTCTATTACTCAAACCGTTGACCGTTGCCAGACACTCCTCTCATAAATTTATATCACAATAAGCACACGTGTTTTCCTGTTACGTCAATTTATTCATTTTACTCTGCATTCTACCACTTTAAAGCTAACTCCCCACACCATTTCCATGTCCACTGCATACACTTGAACTCTTTCTTCTGTGCCCCCCCAACCCTATCGTCTGTATCAGTATCAGATGGTAATATAATGGCATAGCACCCCACCCATGACATTGGGGATGTTAATGAATTAATAACTATTGGTTATCATTTATTTAGTTATATATAAATAATGCTTGTACGCTAGACCCTTTTATAGTAAATTGTACACTAGACGTAGGAGTGGCTGTGTGGTAAGTAGCTTGTTTACCAACCACATGGTTCTGGGTTCAGTCCCACTGTGTGGCACCTTGGGCACGTGTCTTCTACTATAGCCTCGGGCCGACTAAAGCCTTGTGAGTGGATTTGGTAGACGAAAACTGAAAGAAGCCTGTCGTATATATTTATATGTGTGTGTGTGAGTTTGTTTGTCTGCATTTGTCCCCGCAACATCGCTTGACAGCCGATGCTGGTGTGTTTATGTCCACGTCACTTAGCGGTTCGGCAAAGAGACCGATAGAATAAGTACTGGGCTTACAAAGAATAAGTCCCGGGGTTGAGTTGCTCGATTAAAGGCGGTGCTCCAGCATGGCCGCGGTCAAATGACTGAAACAAGTAAAAGAGTAAAAGAGAGAGAGAGACCCTTTGATGGTAAATTAAATGCAAGGAAAAATTTAATAATGGTTGCAAATCTGCCAACTGCTGGCAAACCATGGCACAGCCATTCTTATCCCTCACAGGTGCTGACATAGTCACGCACTAATGAACCAACTGCCAAACAACATTCTTATAAAAGATTCATCCTCTCTCTCTCTCTCTCTCTCTCTCTCTCTCCCCACCACGTTACGTACTGTGGATTCCAAAACTTTAGGATGGCAACCATGAATGTGGGCATAAGGAAAGGTAGGTCTGGTGAGATTGTGGAAATGCTGGAGTTGAGATGAGTGGATGTATGCTGTGTGCAAGAGGTAAGATGGAGTAGGTCCTCAACCAAACTCCTCAGGCAAAAAACAGAAATAACTCTTCTGGGTGAGTAATAGTGATGGTGAAGATGGAGTATGCATACTGTTAACTGAGAAATAGATAGAAAATGTAATTGAGGTAATCAGGCTAAGTGATAGGATAATCAAAATAAGACTAATTATATCAACTTAGTAATCACAGTTATCTCAGCATATGCCTCACATATGGGATTAACAGAAGGATCACTTCTGTGAGGCTCTCCTGCAGCCTACCCTATCGTACGTCATCTCTCTCTTATCCACCTCCTGCTATCCTGCTGCTCTCATCTGCATCCCTAAATTTTTCCCAACTCCTGCACCATTGGCCGTCCCCTACCCTTCTATCCATTTGCCAAGCTGTTTCTTCCCTCCCTTCTATTTCCCCAATCTCTTGTTTCCTCATACATTCTTGCATTGCCCCCACCCATTCACACTCCTAGTTACTCTGCTTCCCATCCACTTCTACTCGTCTCAAACCTTAAAGTGCCACCTGGATTGACACCTCATCCTTACTCGTTTATTCTCACTCTCTTTCTCTGAAATGCAAGCAGCTGTTTAGCCCCTCTTCAACAACAACCTACTCTGCCCAACCCTCGTCTCCTCACCTAAATATCCTCCCCCTTCCACACACACACATACCTCAGGGTTTTCTTGTGAGTTGCATGGTGACCTCACTTGTGGCAGTGATACAAGAAAAGCACCCAGAACATATTCTGAAGTGGTTGGCATTAGGAAGGGCATCCAGCTGTAGAAACCAGGCAAATGTAGACACCGGAGCATGATGCAGTCTTTGAATACATCAAATCCTGTCAAACTGTCTTCCAATCCATTCCAGAATGGAACATGGATGTTAGATGATGATGATGATGATGGTGGTGGTGGTGGTGGTAGTGGTGGCAGTTGTGTGTGTGTGTGTGTGTGCAGATATTAGATGCCCATTGTTTGCCTGCAGTGAAATATTATAAGGCAGTGATGTTTGTTCAATATTAATTTCATTTCTTGAGATTAATAATTTATCTGGAATAATTATGGATGACCTTGGGTGCTATAAAAATTCAGTTTGTCTTTATTTCCTTTTTAGTTATATAGTTTTCAAAATTGCTACTGAAGTGGGGACAGGGTTAAAAGCCATAGAGTAAAGAAATACATATAAGATTCATTTTAAATGTGAGTTTTATGTTAATATCTTTAGGCAGGAATATTAATTCTCAAAACTTAAAATGTTTCCATTTATATCTTGTTATTAAAATATTTGAAATTCTTTCATTCATATTTCTTACTGCTATTTTCCGTTCATCTTCTCAGCTGAAGTCAAGAAATTAAATATTTAATCGAGAAGAGTAATTTCTTCCTAGATTTAGGGCAAAGTATAAAGTTAATAACTTCTCTTTAAGCAGATTGGGTTATGTGGTAGAATGGTGGAATGGTAAGTTCTCGCTGAAACAAGTTTGCAATCTAATTTCAAATCCTTGGTGGGCCACCATATTTTAGGAAATTTCTATGCAGATTTTTTCATCTGCTAGAAATAACAGTCAATATCCTTCAAATCATATCTCAAGTGTCTTAAGTATGGAAAGGCCACATTAAAAATGTATTGTTATATTCTCCTAAAAACAGGGTTGGATGTTATGGCTGGAATGATATTGTTTGTAGATGTTTTTTTTTAATTTTCATACTGATACAGGGTTGACTCGGGGATAATTTGGGATGATGCAAGTCAGTGTGATGGGTTAGGGGAGAATGTGTTGTGTAGGTGAGTTGGTGCAGAAGGGCGATGCACTGCTTGCTAGTTTAGAGATGAAACAAGTGAAGGCATTGAGGAAGGTTATGAAACACGAGACATGGTCTAAGAATATGAAAACACAGAGTTTGAAATGTAAGTTGTATGCATGATTGCCACAAGGGATCATCTGGGATTGGTGGCTGAGCTTTTGAAAAAGTTCTGAAGAAAGGAAAGCGTTGTAGATGGGTTTCTTTGACATTTGTAGTGGTTGTGTTTATGGTGTTGTTGACGGAAACCAGGTTGTCATCATGTACCACTGGAAGATGTCTCCAGCGTTTTTTCTTTGTATCTGCTGGGTTTACAGATGCAGGCGTGGCTGTGTGGTTCAGAAGTTTGCTTCCCAACTGCATGGTTTCAGGTTCAGTCCCACTGCATGGCACCTTGGGCAAGTTTTTTTCTATTGTATTCCTGGGCTGCCAAAGCCTTGTTAATGACTTCAGTTGATGGAAACTGAAAGAAGCCCATTGTGTATGTATTGCCTTCTCTCTTCATGTCATGTGAAAGTTGCAGAATGAGTGTCACAAGTGTTGTTGTTCCTTCGCAGTGTATCTGAGGCTGGTGGAGAGAACTCCATGCAGGCGGATCTCCATGTGGAACTCCAGTGACCAGACAAGTCTTCATGCTTAGTAGTGATTGTGTGAGTTGATATGGTAGGACTTGAAAGGCAAGCTGTTGTTTTCAGCCCTGGTCAATGGGATCTATGATCAACACTATTCCACATATGATGATCCTGTCTTTTTCCTAGCCACAATGGATTCAAGATCCTTTTCATTTTTACCCATTAGGATATAATTTGAGGGAGATATGAGTGCTATTTCTAGCTAGTGAAGTGATTGTGTAAAGGCTCCCTCGTTGGTTCATTGAGAAATATGTTTATTGAAAGGGTGAATGAACGGTGACTGTAAGAAGAGATTTTTGCTGACTTCACATGGTGAATAGTGACTGTAAAAGGTGCTGTTGTTGACTTGACAGGGCAAACAGTGACTGTAAGAGGTATTGCTAACTTGACAGGGTCAGTGGTGGTTGTAAGAGGTATCTTTTACATCTTGCCAGTTGCTTTCTTCCTTCTTATCATCTCTGCCATCTCCAGGATTTGCTTTTTAACTTGACAATCATTTTAAATATTTAACTCTTAGTAATTAATTTTTCTTATGAAAATAATCAAAATATCTATCTGGATTTTTTTGGTTCTTTATGTAAAACAAACATAAAAGCTACAACATCTCAGGAATTCTTTAGGACTCATAAAATCAAATATTTGATCAGAATTTCTAGCAGTGTCCTCATTCAAAACTTTAGTCATAGATATTTTTTTCATTTCAACACAGGAAATGTACAGAAGATTTTTCTTTTTTTTTTCCATTTCTTGACTGGATCACAGACTGACATTCTTTGCTCTGAGATTATTCACTTCATTTGGAAAAGAACCGACACCATTCAGTCTAAATAAACAAGATGTCTTAAACTGGTTTCTTAATAGTTGTTTGAAAATAAGTGATAATTCCCTGCTAAGCTATTCCAGTCAGTCCAATAAATATTAAATTTTCTCAAGGGCAGGGGGGGGGATGCTTAAAAGAAGTTAAGTAGCAATCTCTTAAAATAATATTAGATGGGTTTGCATGAATTCCTAAAGCTACTTCATGTTAATGAATGCTAGAGGTGTAGAGGTGGATGGGGGGAGCGAGGAGGGATGTCTTGGTAGTGAAAAGACTGGAAAGGAATGTTCTTGTTGCTGTTATCATTGTGTCAGTTTAGTGACATGACCTGTTGTAAAAAAATAGGGTGAGTGGTTGTCTCTTTAATATTGCAGTTAATGGAACCATGTAGAGGTGCCAGACAAAATGTGTTGCTGTATTTTGTTATGTCCCTCTGGAGCAGGCATGGGCAACCTTTATCAAGACGTGGGCTGTATGGTACATGGCTCATCATTAAGGTGGGACTCACAACTGAAAAGAATTTTCATTAGTCATGCCATTCAGAAAGTCCTACAGGTAGATATGACTGCTCTAAATTCCAGTTCAAGCCCTGCTATTGTAAACTTTTAAAACAAACACTAGCATTAGGAAGGGCATCTGGTTGTAGAAACCATCCCAAAACTGACATGGAACCAGGGTAGCTCTTTGGCTGCCCAGCTCCTGTCAAACTGTCCAACCCATACCAGCATGGAAAATGGACGTTACATGATGATGGTGATGACTAGTCAAGTACAGGGGTCAATAGAATTGGTTGTACTCTATTCTCAAAACGTCTCTGGAGGCCTTCTGCCCATGTTTAAAGTCATTAGACACAAAAACCTTGTCTTTTCACAATAACCTTCGTTACTTGCACATGGACGTGTGCAGGATGTGTTTGAGAGCAGCTGAAACTTGAACTATGAAGAGAGAGCTTCAAAATCTCTTTGATGGTTCAGTCACCAGGATTCTTAGCAGGGTTCAAAATATCTCATGCTGTCAGCACAAGAAGGATATTTCTGGACACATTCCACCCATCTTGTACAGCATAAGCTTTGCTGGTCACTGCTGCTGCACTGGACAACAGACCATTTCAGATATTTTACTTTGGAAAGACTTCTACACACAAATAGGGGACAAATGATCACAATGGGGTTAACCCCTTTGTTGCCATTAACAGAGATACACATGAAACTGAGAATCTACCAAAGCTAATGGGAGACAGAAGCATTTGGTACAGCGTTGTGAGAGATGTTTCTCAGTTGTGGCCGTTTAATTGGTTTTACTAACTCAACTCCAGTTTCATTACAATCTGTAATGGCTTTCAAATATATCATATTTATCTCTCCAATGTATCCTGTCTATCAACTCAGACGTGCATTTAATCTGTATAAAATCTATGTAGGAGAGTCACTGAAGTGTGTGATATCTAGAAATGTCATTGAAATATCAGGTTTATCACTGAGAATAATATTCAAGCATGTGATATCTCTGTTTATGAAGAATTCTTCTCAAGTGCCAGATGTGTAGATGAGTAGGCTGTTGAAGTGTACTATGTCTAGCTTGGAATATTATCGGCGAATGGGTTATAAATGTTTATAATTGTCCAATTAATTGCATAATTGTTCTCTTTTCTTTTTCTGATCTCATCCAGAGAAATGATAGATTGTCGTGTAACATTAAGACAAAGTAGAATTTTGTTAAGTGATTAATTTAGTAAATGGTCTTCTGTAAGAGAGAAGAGACATTTTTGCAGAGTTCCAATTACAGAATGTTATTCCATAATTGGTTCAACCCGAGTATTATATGCAATAAAAAAATAGCCTGGTGATGATCGTGTGTGTGTGTGTGTGTGTGTGTGTGTGTGTACACGATGGACTTCTTTCAGTTTTCCTCTGCCAAATTCATTCACAAGGCAATGGTTGGTTTGGGGCTATATTAGAAGATTAAGGCGGCGAGCTGGCAGACATGTTAGCATGCCAGGCGGAATGCTTAGCAGTATTTCGTCTGTCGTTACGAACTGAGTTCAAATTCCGCCGAGGTCGACTTTGCCTTTCATCCTTTCGGGGTCGATAAATAAAAGTACCAGTTTCGCACTGGGGTTGATGTAATCGACTTAATCCCTTTGTCTGTCCTTGTTTGTCCTCTCTATGTTTAGCCCCTTGTGGGCAATAAAGAAATATATATTAGAAGACACCTGGGGTGCCGTGCAGTGGGACTGAACCGAAAAACTATATGGCTACATAGTGAGCTTCTTAACCCCACAGCCATACCTATGTCACACTTGTTCCATTCTTACCAATGTCACCAATGTCTCTTTCTCCGCCATCTTTCTTTATCCTGATCCAGTTATAGTCTTTGCTGCTGTTGTTTAACCATCGGACAGCCCTAAGCAGTGACTTCTGTAGTATGGAGATGGGGAGGGAGTCACTGAAATGGCTAAGTGCAATCCCTAGGAAGTGATGCAGGTTGGACATTTAGTTAAAAAGTTCTCTTTCCAATCATGCAGTTTTGGGTTCAATCCCACTGCACAGCACACCCTGGGCAAGTGCCTTCTCCAGTAGCCTCAGCTCTCCCTAAGCCTAGGGAGTGGAAATGGGTCCAGGGGATGTGTGTGTGAACTTGGGAACTGGACGTGCTTGTGTCACACAGATTCTGCTTAAGGATACATTAAGAGTACAAGTGTCCATGGAATACTCAGCCACATAAAACTATGATTCAATGAGTAGGTGATTCTGTTGGTTGAACAACTGGGACACACTCATCATTGAAATCAAGACAAGATCAGTGATGACGCATAAATTCCTTCACCGTCATCAGTTCACACGATGTCAACAACATTTTGGTCGTTCATGTCAATAAAGTAAATACCAGTTATACAAGTGGGTAGAGTCTGTTATATCAGCTGATTTGCAAAGGTTAATATGTGTCTGGCCGAAATAAATCAATATTTACATAAATATGTTAATTGCGAAGATGAATAATTCTGGCTTAGAAAGCAGTTTTCTGAAACGAACTTATGGAAGTTCTCTTTGTGTGCGTGTATGTGTGTGTGTGGGGGGGTCTGTGGGTGTGTATGTGTGTGTGGGGGGGGGGGTCTGTGTGGGTGTGTGTGCGTGTATGTGGGTGTGTGTGTGGGGGGGGGGTCTGTGGGTGTGTGGGTGTCTGTGTGTGTATGTGTGTGTGTATGTGTGGGAGTCTGTGAGTGTGTGTGGGAGTGTCTGTGTGGGTGTCTGTGTGTGTGTGTGTATGTGGGTGTGTGTGTGTGGGGGGCGTGTAGGTGTGTGTGTGTGTGAATTTCAACACTTTACATTTGTCTGCAGGGTGTAATCTGCATTGTTACTTCTGCACCAATTTGTCGTCTCTCTCCTCCATCACCATGCAGTCCTGTACACAAAAGATACACGATTTAATTTGCCTTTTGGAACAAGAACAGAAATATATACATATCCACACACACACATTCAATCTCTCTCTCTCTCTCTCTCTCTACCTACCTCCCCTTCCACCCCCTCTCACCCCTTCCCTCTCTCTATATATATTTGTTTGCTTGTTTCAATAAGACTAACTGCTTCTGACAGACACACACCCCACACACATACACATGCATACACACATGCATGCACACACACGCACACATATTTGTTTGTTCAGTAGGAATAACTGCTTCTCAAACTGCATCATTGGGGCACAGAGAAAGAATAGGGAGTCAAAGGGATCGGGGGGGGGGGAGAGAATAACTTTCCAATAACAATGGAACCTGTCTTCCATGTGGCTGCTGTAGAATATTTATTCCAAAGTTTCTCTCTTCAGCTTTGGGCCACCTTTTCACTTTAATGGCTGCAAGAAACAGATTTTCAGTTCCATATTTTTTCCCCCTTTTTTTAAAATCTATTTATTATTGATTAATTTCAATGCAACAACAACAACAACACATTCAAAATCTAAGAGATGACAGGCTTCATCATTATCAGCTAATTTTCTTTTCTTCTACCTCCAAGTCAATCAGCGTGCCATTGCCTTCTTGCTTCCAGTGACTAACAGTTTGTGCATGCACAACAACAACAATAACAACAACAACAACAAAAGTGGATGGCTGTTGAAAGGGTTAGGGAGAAATTCTTTTAACAATTGTCATTTGTTTTCAAGAGGTTCCTGAAATGCTTCTTGCTCTTCTGAAATGTTTCTTGCTGCTCACTGCTCCTTGTTGAAAATGTTCTCATTTACAAAAAATGTTAGCAACAACAAATATCAAAGTTGTGTTGTAAAGCATTCAAGATATTTCTGTTTTATTGTTGATTGCTTCTTTCCTGACTGCAGGGACAAATATTTGTCTCGTTTTGCGGCTTACTACTTACCTTCTTCGTTTCTGCTCCCCTCCTCTCGATGCATTTAAAAGCCGTAATCACTACCATGGCATAGAAAATACCGCCCAGACAATATCATATTCAAAACAAAACAATTTTTTCTCCATAAAATGTCCCTATTAATTCCTAATAATAAATATCTTTATTAATCTGCCTTCCATTCTCAGTTTCACTCTGTTGTTAATTCCCTAATTCTCTGTCTCGTCCGTGCAACATAAGTTCCCTTTCTTCTTCACATTTCTCCCTCATTTTCAATGTTTCTCTCTCTCTCTCTCTTTCTCTCTCTCTTACCCTCATTAATTAATTAATACTGTCCTTAGTCTCTAATCCCTTTAGCTGCTAATGCTGCTGCTACCCTAATCCGGGTGTTATTTGTGCTGATCAGCATTCTCACTAGCATTAATGAGGTGAAAATCCTCCGATGAAAATATTTCAAACATTCTTTTATCTCATTTATGGAACAACATCAGTTTTGAAAAATATTTTATTGAATTCAATGTTTTTACTCATCTCCTCCAACTCCACTTTTTATTTTCTTCATATCATGGCCAAATGTTATTTTATATATTTAAAATTACAATTAACTGAACTAGTAGTCTACTATCATCAGTGAATTTAATGAAGTAAAAAGAAAATTACAAGAGAAGAATTTCTTTTCCCTGTTTGGATAATTCTTCCTTATTAGAATAACATTATGAGTAACGGTTGCCATTAAAATGGAATGTGTGAATTTATTCACAAATAAAAGATGAAATAAGGAAATAAAGTTGGATTCACTGCTAGAGATTTCTTTATTGATATTATCTCAACATGAGTAGATCTTCAAACTCGTTTCATAAACATCAATATCGGTATTTCATCTCATGTTTTATCCCCCAGTGATTTGTTTACACAAAACTGCCATTGGATGTTTCATAAATGTTAGAAATCGTTCTTATACTCTGCTGTTATTACTATTATTGCTTAGTTTATCTTTCTATTATTATTCAGTACATCCTTCTGCTCTTTGTGTATCATCATGTTATTAGTATTATTACTTAGTATCCTTCTGTTATTACTGTCCTTACTATATCCTTTGTGAAGGCACATGGCTCAGTGGTTAGAGCATCGAGCTTACGATCGCAAGGTTGTGAGCTCGAATCCCGGACTGGGCTGCATGTTGTGTTCTTGAGCAAGACACTTTATTTCATGTTGCTCCAGTTCACTGTAGAAATGAGTTGCGACGTCACAGGTGCCAAGCTGTATCGGCCCCTTTGCCTTTTCCTTGGATAACACTGGTGGCGTGGAGAGGGGAGGCCGGTATGCATGGGCGACTGCTGGTCTTCCATAAACAACCTTTCCCAGACTTGTACCTGGGAGGGTGACTTTCTAGGTGCAATCCCATGGTCAGTGTCGTGATCGAAGGGGGTCTCAGAATATATCCTTATGTTACTACCATCCTAAGTATTGGGTCATCCCATAAATAATGCAGTTTTTTTATACTTCTTTTATTTTTCAAAATTAAGATAAACAAAGTTCTTTTTAATCTAAAATATACTCTCCTTTATTTTCTACAATGCTCTTCCATTTACTTGGTAGACTTGCAAGGCCCCTCTTCCAAATACTCCTCCAGTACTGTTCTGCCTTTGCCTACAGGCAGAATTTCATATTTTTCCTATCCAAATGATTTTGAAGACTGCAGAATAAATGATAATCAGATGGGGCAATGTCCAACAAATATGGTGGGTGGGGCATCAAAGAACACCTTTAATCTTGAAACCAAAGATGGTCATGTTTCTTCAAGCATTGACTTAAGCCGCTCACGCTGTTCGCAGTAGATCTCCTTTGTTATCATTTGGTTTGGGTTTAAAAGTTCAAAGTGGACTAAACCTCACCAAACAGATAACAACACCTTACATGGATGAAGACCTTTTTTAGCCTGGGGTGCCAGTGTTTCTTGTTTCCCTCCCCACTGTCTTCGGTGCATGACATTTTTACAGAGAACCCATTTCTCGTCACCAGTCACTATTCAGTCCAAAAAAGGGTCATTCATGGGATGTGACCAGAAAGAAGAACACACATTCACTCTCTGCATGCGATTAGACTCGCAAAGTTTGTGAGGAACCCATTGACTCAATTTGCTGCCTTTTCAGATGGCTAGCAGGTGTCAATGAATGGTCGAAGGACCAAATCCAAGCTTCTCTGCTAGTTCCTCAACTGTTACAATGAGATTTTGTTCCACCAGGGTTTGCAGGACATCCTCATTGAGTTCTACAGATCTTCCAGGACGGGGCTCGTCTTCTAGGCTATAGTTTCCAGTTCAGAAATTCTCTGGAACCACCGTTAACACTGGCTTATGCTTATTGTCCGATCCCAATATACTGCATTAATATTCCTAGCGCTTTCCATTCCATTGTTGCCTTTATTGAACTCATAAAGCAAAATATGCTGATTATGCTCCTTTGTCACTTCCATAATAGCTTTGGAAAAATAACTGTTAAAATCAAACTGCACTCTTCAAAACTTGCACTATGAATAAGTACAAGGTAAAATTACTACCTGCTTTTATAGCAAGTTGATGCAGGAAGTTTATCCCATTCCCCGCCGACTTTTAGTTCATGCAACTGAAAAAACAGCATTATTTATGGGATGGCCCAATATATCCTGCTGTTATTAGTGTTATTACTTAATATATCCTTCTATTATCACTGACTTCAGTATATCCTTCTGTTATGACTATCCTTTTTACTGTGGCAAGCTGGTAGAGTCGGCATACCAGACAAAAAATTTAGTGGCGTTACATTCTGAGTTCAAATTCCATCAAGATCAACTTTTCCTTTCATCCTTTCAGGGTCCATAAAAAAGTACCAGTTGAATACTGGGGTCTGTGTAATCAACTTACCCCCACCCTCCAAAATTTCAGGACTTGTGCCTCTGGTAGAAATGGTTATTACTATCCTTAGTGTATCCTTCTGTTATTACTCTCCTCAGTATATCCTTCTATTATTATTATTATTATTCAACACATCCTGATGTTGTTAATGTACTCAGTATTTCCAGTGAAATTACCATTACTTGGCTCCATTACTTCCATTACTTATTCAGTAAGACATAACAGAATTACGTTGACTTTCAATAAAACATTTGCAAAAATCTCTCTTTATATTTCGTTGTTTCATTTTACATAATCACAATATGTACAGTTGTCTTTCTACTGCAGACATTTTCATTCACTGTTTGTTTACTCTCTCTCTGTATACATTCTGTGATGTTTGCAATGAAATCTAGGCACAAACTTCTCTCTCAACACACACTGCTCTGAGATCATACACCACGCTAAACACACACTGATCTCTAAATAGCAAACACACACTGATCTCTAAATAGCAAACACACACTGATCTCTAAATAGCAAACACACACTGCTCTGAGCACATCTTTTCTCTAAACAGACACTGGTCTGGAGATGGCAACATGCCTTGTGGTATTTGGTTACGTCCATTTGAGCTTAAATCCCATTGAGGTCAGATTTGTCTTCCTTTCTGCGTCAATAAAATGAGATATCTTAAAGGGCTGGTGCAGATGCGGGTCTCTTTGACTGTTTCCAACCTCAAAACTGTTCTGGTCTGAACCTGTTATGAGACACCACTGCACTGCGCAGGCATTTTTCTGGCAGTCTATACTGTACTGTTGAGGAGTTGTAGTAGTAGTCGTGGTAGTAGTAGTAGTAGTGGTGGTGGGTGGTTGTGGTGGTGATGGCAATAGTAGTAATGGTGGTGGTGGCGGTGGCAGCAGTGGCAGTAGTAGTAGTGATGGTGTCGGTGGGAGCTGTAGTAGTAGTTGTAGTACTAGTAGTGGTGGTGGTAGTAGTAGTAGTAGTAGTGGCAGCGGCACTGGTGTTGGTAGTGATAGTAGTTGTGGTGGAGGTGGTGGTGGTGGTAGTAGTAGTAGTAGTGGCAGCAGCACTGGTGGTGGTAGTGATAGTAGTTGTGGTGGAGGTGGTGGTGGTGGTAGTAGTAGTAGTAGTGGCAGCAGCACTGGTGGTGGTGGTAGTGATAGTAGTTGTGGTGGAGGTGGTGGTGGTGGTAGTAGTAGTAGTAGTAGCAGCAGCACTGGTGGTGGTAGTGATAGTAGTTGTGGTGGAGGTGGTGGTGGTGGTAGTAGTAGTAGTAGTGGCAGCAGCACTGGTGGTGGTAGTGATAGTAGTTGTGGTGGTGGTGGTGGTGGTGGCGGTGGCAATGATAGTTATTGTTTCAATTTATATTCATTGAGAAATTAACAAGCTGAGCATCTCCAAGTTTTTATCAACATCTTTCGAGACATCTTCCCAGGCCTAGATTGGATGCGGAGTTTGAAAGCTTCTCATGTGTTTCTTGCCGAAGTAATTTCCTCTGGAATATATTTACCGTTAAAAATAGATGACAAGAGATTTGAGATCAATATGATTTCTTAGTGATCATTCTTTGTGCAGTTCTTCACTTCTTTCTCTCGTAATCTGAACATCAATATGAAACTAGCTCAACGCGTTCTGCAATTTGCTTTTTCATTTTACTTTCTTGTGTGTTTTTTTTCTTTGCTTGTTATTTTGTTGTTGTTTATTTATCTCTCACAACAATACTCGAGATTTTTTGTCTTTAAAAAGTGCTTACTTAACCAATTCAGTGAGCAATCATTTATATTTATAGCCTGTGGTTTAATTTCACATTGTTTATTATTAGTAGACCAGACTTTTGTTTCACATTCAAAAATACTTTCTAATAACCTTTTTTTGCGTGAAACCTTATATTCAATCCTCACTTCGGCAGAACAGATTAACAGCTATTTTTCTTTTTGTTTATTTTTCATCACTCAAACTGTAATATCTAGATTTATTCTTTAAAAAAAAAACAAAAAAAAACAGAAAGAAATTGAAGACATTCTGCTATACTGAAGCATCCATTTTAGTAAATGAAATCAGAATATTTGAAATAAAGGATGTCGATGTGGTGGGGTGGGTCTTCCTCACTGGAGTATCACACCATTGTTAGCGGCATACAGCATTGTTTAGAATTTCTTTTTTAGCTTACACTACCCACCCACTCTCTCTCTCTCTCTCTCTCACACACACACATACACACAAATTGTGTTTATATAAATTTATTAATTTCTTTAATATCCAGTTGTTGTCCATCACAAACACACTTCTAAAGATACACTTCAATATCGCAATCCCTCCACTCATTAACAATTTAGCATTTAAACCGGCCACATCCAGCCATAATATCCATGAGTGTAGTGGGTGTTTTTTACGTGCCACCAGCACAGGGGCCAGAGGAGGCTGGCAATGGCCACGATTGGTTGGTGCTTTTTACGAGCCACCGGCACAAGGAAAGAGTCCTGTAGTCAAAATCTGAAAGCTTTGATAATAATGCACGACTAATTCAAAACAAATGTAAATAGATAAGCATTACATCTGAATAAGTAATCTGAATGCTAAAGGGTTAAAGATTCAGTGAAGTTTTCAAATAGCTATACCTGCTTCTACACAGGGAAGGAGAACAGCTTGGAGCAAAACGGTTTAGAAATTTGAAATTTTTTGAAAGAAAAAATTCTTTCAGAATCATAATTCCCTTTGTGTGTGTGTGAGTGGGGGGTGGGGGGGACAATCCAATTCTGTGCCTTTTTCCGCCCCCATCTGCTGGGGCCAGCTATTCTAGAAATAAGAGTTTCATACTTTTGCACAAGGCCGGCAATTTTAAGGGGTAGGGTGTGGGAGTTGATTATATTAATCTCTGTACTTGACTAATACTTAATTTTATCAACCCTGAAAAGATGAAAAGCAAAGTTGACCTCCATGGGGTTTTCAAACTCAGAACCAGAATCTATCTTTAGAAGTAACAATCCTTTTGAATGTTTGGTGATAACTCGGCATATTTTATCTGTTGCCATGGCATTAAGAAGTGATCCTCTGGACTTGTATCTTTGTCCTTTTTTTTTTTTTTTTTTTTTTTGCTGCACCTTTTCATTTTTGTCTCTTATCAGTTCCATTCTATTAGGAAATGAGCAATAAATTAATTTAGATGTGAGAGATTTATTAGAGAAAGATAAATTTCTCTTTTTGCTTATCTTGAACCACTCCCACTTAAAAAAAAAAAAAAACTCCTCCAAGTTGTAAACTTTAGAACTGACTGACTTCAATAACAAGATTAAGGAGAAAATATCAGTGAAATTACATGAATATCTCTGTTTGTTAAGATTCTTCACATATTTATTTCAGACTCCTTTCATCTCCAGCAGTTATCAAGTTAACTTGCTTTATCCCTTAATATTTGCTAAATGTGCTGGAAATGTTTACAAATAAAACACGAAAACAGTAAAGTTCCATTCCTCTGGCATCCTGAAGTCTTTTTGATGCAGTTCAGGTTTTCTTTTTCTCATTTTCTTCCCTAAGTACCATCACTTGCTGCTGGTGTCTCTCTCTGTCCTTGTTTTCATTCAAATTGAAAAGAATGGTAGCAACACCACAGCCCTTTGTTTGTGTATTTATATTTTATATCCATTTGTGAAAAATATCTTCCAATTTTAATAAGAGGAACCATTTTGGAGGCAGATGTGAAAAGGAAGCATGTAACTCTCACATTGCACTTGGAAACCGAAATAATATAGTATTTAGAATTAGGTGAAAACCAGAATGCCATTCTGTGTGAATATCATGTAGAGTCGCATCAGATTTGTTGACATTAAAAGACAAAAGACATGTTGGTACTGTTTCTATCTGATTCAGAGACAAATAAAGGTGATGATGTGTGACATACTTTAAAAAGACAACTAGAACTTTTGGAAATGCAGTGTTATTTAAGTTTAGTGCAAAGTGATCCGAAGGTATGTCAATTTCAGGAGCAACGGTCGTTGGAAATGTCAAGTAATTAACACAAAGACATGGATATTGCCGAGGCTCGTTATTTGTTGTCGGGTGAGTTAGAAACCTTAATATATGACATTTATAAACATAATTTAGAGATGAAAAGAAGTTTGTAGATACTGAAGATGTTAAAAATAGAATTACATTTTTGATGACCTGATTAAAAAAACCTGATTCTGTTGTTTTTGTTTATTTAAGCCTAAGTCCCAATACGCTGATATGTTTGAAAATGTAGCCCTTCCCGGATCCCAAAGGTACCAGATTAGCAGGGTTATTCATTCACTCTTTTACTTTTAATTTCCTTTCTCGTTTCTGTACTCGTTACCCTCAGACAACTGGCACCTTCCTCTTTACTTCGTGTTTTTTGGGGGTTTTTTTTTTCAACATTAATTTATATAATTAGTAAGCCATTTCAAATTAAAAAAGTTGTCTTCGTTACTGTTACGAATATCATTTACTCCTTTGCCAAATTCGTTTAGTATCACATTTTATCCCTCGTATTGTGCAGTAAGTGACTCATCATTTCAATTAGTTTTCTGACCAGAAAACCATTTACATGGAATATAGTTTAATGAGATTATCAATCGCTAATAATCTCATTAAGCTGTATTTTCTTTAACTTCTACATAATAACTCTGTCTTAATCCTGCTTTAGAAATAGCCACTGCTCTTCAAGTTCTTCCCCAGTGTCTAGATTAAATTCCATAAAACATTATTTTTCCCATTTCAGTGAAGGTAATAAGGAAGAATTAGCTGCACTAATTTCATCTCTTTGGTAGGTCAAAAGACAGTTGACTCATTTGCAATATCTTCATATTTCAGCAGAAATATGTACAGTTTTGCATTGTGAGGCTCAGTTGCACTTAAAGAAGGAATCACCAGGAAAGTGGCATGAGTCAGTCCAGTCTTCAGTAATTATTCCCATGTAATAATTAGATCTATTTGCTATCATACTAAGGAGTATTGTGGATGTAGAATGTTGTCTGTTAAACTGAGAGTGAATGAAGTAAAATGAAATTGTGTAGAAGGATGAGGTGTTTATCTTTCATGCTTGACTTCCAGCAGCAAACAGCGAAGGAATGTTTGAGTGTGACAGAATTAAAACAAGAGTGGGTTAAAAATAATAGGTGAAATAACGATTGGTGGGCCAATGTCATTGACAGAAAATACAACTATGATTCAAAAAGGATAACAAAAGTTATCTTCCATATTTGTGTGTGTGTGTGTGTGTGTGATCATCATCAGTTTAACATCCACTTTTCCATGCTTGCATGGGTCAGATGAAATACATTGAGGCTGATCTTCTACAGTTGGATGCCCTTCCTATCACCAACCCTCACTTGTTTCCAAGTAAGGTAATATTTTCCCAAAGCCAGACATTTTTCATGAAAAACTGGAAACAAACAACCTCACTTGCAAGACAGTGATGTTTATTTACAACCATCACATGATGTCCACACACACACACACACACACATCATTGCTAATAATTTGAGTAGTTGCTTCTTCTCAAGTCATAGATCCCCTAGTTATGTATTGTTTGTTTCAGTGAAAAGAAAAGGCAAAACAGCACATCTTGTTGTAACTAAGATTGTCCTCACATTATTGTCAAGTGCCCTGTAACTTGTGGTATCTTTTGCTGATCTCAACAAAGTGGAAATATTAACTTGTCCAGGTTTTGATGTAAAACGGAACAAGAAACATATTTGCCGTATTGACTATCTTGGATAATGTTTCAGCAAGATGGACCTGTTGTTTCATTTCCCAGAGAAAGACAAATGTAAAACAAGCAAAAAGACATTGAAGTCTGGATCCTGTTGAGAATATTATCCCCACCAAATCTGGACTGAAGGGGTACAAGAACTGAAAAACAGGAAATGTACAAGCACAAATAACTGCCATCTTTGTGTAGTAGAAGGATATCTTTGCCTGGCAGCGGGCCATCTTCACGCAAGCAGAATGACTTAAGCTCACCAAAATCAGAAGTGATTCTATCTTATTCAGGAAAATTACCGTGATATAATTTTGCACTGACTGATCGCATCAATAGCATTAATATGTTCAGGTGAAAATTCTCGAAATGATTGTCATAACTTGTACTTCTTGTTGCGGCTTGGTGGATAAGAGCTGTTGAAATCCTATGTGCAATAATTGTGTTTGATCCTAACTCTTGCACATGCTCATATCTATAGCACCTGATGATAAGCACAGATTAAGTATTTGGAATGCGGTTTGTAAAAACAAAAATTAAAAGAAAAAAAATCTACAAAAGATGAGAAAAACAATCTAAACG